>NC_057413.1:26984460-27323626 GCF_019320065.1 Cervus canadensis
ATTTGTGTTTTCCCTTGCCTGCTTTGTAATATTTGTTCTTTGTGTTTGATCTTTGTTAATTTGATTAATATGTGTCTTGGGGTGTTTCGCCTTGGGTTTATCCTGTTTGGGACTCTCTGGGTTTCTTGGACTTGGGTGGCTATTTCCTTCCCCATTTTAGGGAAGTTTTCAGCTATTATCTCCTCGAGTATTTTCTCATGGCCTTTCTTTTTGTCTTCTTCTTCTGGGACTCCTATGATTCGAATGTTGGGGTGTTTCACATTGTCCCAGAGGTCCCTGAGGTTGTCCTCATTTCTTTTGATTCTTTTTTTTTCTTTTTTTCCTCTCTGCTTCATTTATTTTCCACCATTTAATCTTCTACCTCACTTATCTATCTTCTGCCTCCGTTATTCTACTCTTGGTTCCCTCCAAAGTGTTTTTGATCTCATTCATTGCATTGTTCATTTTTAATTGACTCTTTTTTTATTTCTTCTAGGTCTTTATTAAACAATTCTTGTTATCTTTTCAATTCTTGGTCTCCAGGGCTATTTATCTGTAACTCCCATTTTGTTTTCAAGATTTTGGATCATTTTTATTTATCATTATTTCTAAATTCTTTTTCAGGTAGATTCCCTATCTCCTCCCTCTTTGTTTGACTTGGTGGGCATTTTTCATGTTCCTTTACCTGTTGGGTATTTCTCTGCCTTTTCATCTTGTTTAGATTGCTGTATCTGGAGTGGGCTTTCTGTATTCTGGAGGTCTGTGGTTCCTTTTTATTGTGGAAGATTTACCCAGTGGGTGGGGTTAGACGATTGGCTTGTCAAGGTTTCCTGGTTAGGGAAGCTTGCGTCAGTGTACTGGTGCGTGGAACTTGATTTCTTCTTTTTGGAGAGCAATGGAGTGCCCAGTAATGAGTTTTGAGATGGGTCTATGTGTTAGGTGTCACCTTGGGCAGCCTGTATGTTGACATTCGGGGCTATGTTCCTGTGTTGCTGGAGAATTTGCGTGGTATGTCTTGCTCTAAAACTTATTGGCTCTTGACACCCAAGTTTCTTAAAAGTCCCGTCAGTAATTCTGCTGCATGGCCAGGGTTAGGACAACCTCACCTTAGTGAAAAGAGAAAGCTCACTGACAAAGGAAAATCAAGAATGATGTGGAAATGTTAACAGATGGAAATAAAACTCACATTACAAAAGCATAGGAATAAATAAAACAAAAATGTTATACTACCCTTTGGTTACGTTATGACAAATCTGAAATGCTCCCTGAAAAACAAAAACTTACGGAAACAGCCTAGACAAAAACTGATGATAGATGAAGTCACTTTCATGATATTTTTGCATTTCACAGAGATTAAGCATGTGTCATTACTACAGAATACAGGACTTTTAAAATGTGGAAAACACATCAAACAGGTAAATACAGCAATATGAACTCAAGAATTCAGAACTCATCCAACTTTAAAACAGTATTTAGAAAATATTTCAGTGACATCTACAGGGAATTATTTTCTGTAATCAGCTTCCTGAGTAAAGAAAGAGTCTTTCAATCCTGAGTCCAGCTGTCTGTGACTAAGGGTTGAGGCATTTGAACAATTTTTTCCTCAGAGAATCTGGAAAGCCTGTGGTTTACTACTGACTTTTCTGCAAACAGCTGGCTCTCAGAAATCTGAATTTGAGGGGTACCCTTTGATCCCAGATGATACCTTTTTGTCGAAAGCCACATGAGCAGGAACAAACTGTGCGGGTGGGGCCTGCCTGGGCTGGCCATACGTGAGGATTGGGACCTTGCTGGCCAGCTCGTCCAGATCAGCCTGGGACAGCTGGTTGACCTGGAGCCTGTCCCCGCCAATCCCAACTGTTGGACGACGAACAACTGCATAGCCATTCCTGTAGCCCAGCGTCTGGCTTCTATGAAATGCTGTTTTCTGAAGGAAAAAAGAAGTGTGTTGTGATATAACAAATATTTGTTAGGTAGAAGAGCTAACTTCCAAAGGTATCAGATTCAACCTTTACTTATAAACATCCACAAACCCTGTATCAAAAATTTTACCTACATGGGAAGGTTCTTGTATTTTAAGCTAAAACCCGTGGCCAGGAACAAGGAGGGAGGCAGCAGCCTGAGCTTAAAATAAAACTTAAAGCCCTGTTACTGAACATCCAATTTTAATTATCAGCTCACCTACCACAAAAAACTAAAATATCTTTATGTAGACTCCTAATTTTGTACTATCTTATCTGGTGGTCATAAGTCATGGAACCAAAACAATCCAAATCTGTGAAATGAATTCTTACCCGAAATGAAAGGCCCTCTTGCTACAGTGACACTAATATATTCATGTAACTCTTTGGAAAGCAAATGGATTATTATGGATTTAAAGTCAAACTCAATAATTCCACCCTGCATCCTTTAAGGATATAATCCAAATCATGGGAAAGAATAATATGCCTAAGGCTGACAATTACAATGTTAATTACAATATAGCAAAACATGAGAAGCAATCTAAAAGACAAACAGGAGCAAATGATAGAAAGCTCGCTTAATGGGCTATTATGCGGCTATTAAAATACTGGTTTTGAAGATCATGTAGCAATCTGGGGGAAATGTTTATGATCTAATAAGCCCAGAAAAGCAGTTTATAAAATTATACATGTACTACAATTACAAGCATGCAAACACGTGCACAAAAAGACTGCTTTGGAGAATGTTCTCTGTTCTATACATTTCTGAATTATGTTGTTCTTTTTTACAATCAACACATTCTTTTTGATAACTGGAAAAAAACAAAAGATTATATAAAAAAGAAAAAAGTGAAAAGGAAATATTTTTGAAGGAAGGAGATCAAAACAGTAGCACGGAGACCCAGCCTCCCCACCACTCCACAAAGATCAGTGGTTGGACAGCTATCCACAAACAAGAGCTCTGGAAGAGGTCCATGTAGGAGGTTTCAGCAACACAGTGGGATTAAAAAAACCAAGTATTATATTCATACAGGAAGAGAAGGAAGACTACCTCATTTTGTCTGTATCATCCCATTCTCCAAACCAGCACTGTTCAGTGCCAGGAGACAACTTCCCCTCAACAGGAAAGGAAGAGCCAAGTGAGCAGTCAGTCTCCAGTCTTTTTTACCTTACCTTTATGACCAAGGAGAGGCACTTATAGTTTAAATTGTTAAACTACATAAATAGAAATGATTATTGTTTCATCTTTGAAAATCAGTCTATTGAATCTTAATGCTGACCTTCCAACACATATTTCAGCACCCTGAAATTTCAGTATTAAAATCATAATTTTGTCAAGGGCTAAACTGTGTCAGAGGGAAAAAAAACAAACACGAGTCTTTTTTTTTTTTTTTCTCTTCAGTTTTGTCTAGAGGATACAACTAAAAACGCTTAAGGTAGGGGAGGAGTGACACAAAATCCAAACAGCAATGTTTTATAAAAATGTTAAAAGTGAAAAGGGCTAGAGGAAGAAAAAACAAGAACACACAATTGTGGCAGAGGGAACTAAAGTGCAATTATCTCCCACAAATCACCTGAGGATGGTTTGGGAGGAAGATGGCCAAGTGTTGAAAATTTAACTTTACGAGCAAGAGCATTTGGGGGAAAACAGATTAAACAAGACTGCAGAAAAAGTCGAAGTGCTGGACAGAAAAGGAGATAGGGCTTCGTAGAAGCATAAATGAGACCGCGGGAAAGGACTTGGCAGAAAGAAGCCAACAGGTGGAAATGGAGTTGGGAGTGGGAGCGATTACTGGGTCTAGGATTCAGAAGAGGAAAAATGCGGGCGGCAATGATGGGCTTGGGGAGAGTGGGTGGGATCGGGCTGTGGAAATAAGGACGAAGGCGTGTAGAGGTTGAGTCGGGGAAGAGGCCCAGGTTGAGGGAAGAAGAGTTTAAGGATGGAACTGGGCAGGAGAGGTATGCAGAAGGGAGAATGAGCTAGGGAGAAGGCCGAGGGAGCTCGGGAACCAGGTGGGGAAAACCAGCAAGAGCAGCGCAGCAAGGAAGAACGCTGGGAGGCCAACAGACTGCCAGGATAGAGTGGAAAAACCAGAGAGGGATGGGCTGGGAGCAAACTGGAGAAAGAGGGTGAGGTCGGGTGGGGTGGTGGGCGGGAGAACAGAGTTGGGGGCAGAGACAGGGTTTGAAGGGGAAAAGGACAAACTCGCGTGGACGAGAAGAGACGCAACCTGCTGCGAGCCCTCCGAGGCTGCCAGGAGGTGGGGTCAGGGGGTTGGCCGGAGAAGTCCTCACCGTTAAGTCCTTAAAGGACGTGCCTGGGAGAAAAGGCAGGCCATGCACTGGGTTAGACACCATTGCGGCCGCTCTCGCCGCCGCCACCCGGGTCGGGTTTGGTCCTCCCGCGTTGCCAGGGGGACCAGCGGCATTCCGGGCGGCCCGGCAGCTCCATGGTAACGCCAAACACACCGAGCGCTCGCGGAAGAGGGGCGGGGCCTGAGACGCGGGCGTGCCCGGCCCGCGCGTGCGCAGCCCGTGGACTAGACGTTCTCGCGGGAGTGTGGGCGAGGGGAGCTAGCCCCGCCCCGCGCAGTCACGTGAGAACGCGAGGCGGGAGGAGGTGGTTGTAGGATGACGTGATGGTTCTCCCCTTGAGGGCCTGGGTTCCGGGCGGGGCCTTAGATCAGTTACAGGGGAAGGGGCGGTCCTTCCTTCGCTCCACCCCAGTCCTCACCTCGCCCCGCCCGCTAGCTCTTCTCCCACCTGTGGGAAAAAGGCTCTTGTCCCAGTTCACACGGAAGTGTCACTGGTTGGTTCCGGTTGAAAGTGTTACTTCTCCCGAACCCGTGCTTCTCTGGGCCCAGGGACTGAGAATTATTCATGACTGTATTTCTGTTGTTCAAGGATGTTCAATAAACAAAAGCAACTGACTGGTGCCTAATCCTCCAACTACCGCATTCAAGTTTTTTCCTACTTTACCTTTCTGAAGGAAATGGCAATCCACTCCAGTATTCTTGCCTGGAGAATCCCATGGACAGAGGGGCCTGGTGGGCTACATACAGTCCCTGGGGGCGCCAAGAGTCGGACACGACTGAGCGACTAAGCGCAGCACATGTACTTCTACATCCTCCTTCACTGGCCTTGGTGGATGGACCACCGCCCCCACCGCCCCCCCCACCCCCGCCCCATCCATCTCACACATTCACCGCAGGACACTCAATATTTGTTGACTGGAGAGCTACAAGGCGCTCCTGTCGATTCTCCGAGTCTCTAGTATCCACTCCCTACAGTTGCAATAAAAAGTTAAGACCCACGAGGGAAAATACATATTCCAAGAAAAATTTGTCATAGGAGAAAAGCAAATAAGTGCGGTGATAAATTGTCAAAACCGTCGGTACTCTTTTTACAAAACTTGTTCACATTATTATCCCTTAAAAAATGTAATACTGTTCTTGAAACATCTTCAAGAAAGAAAAAACAAGCTATCAGCAGCGCTAAGGAGCTTAAAAAGAAAAACAAAACCCAGATGCCTGGACATTGGATTCACTGGGTTTGAAATGGGGCCCAGGCATCGGATTTTTATAACAGCTGTTTCTGAGAATGAGCCAGTTTAACGGAGTGCGATAGAGTAGGAAGCTTCACGCCAAAGGCATCCATGTCATGGGTGGTTTACTGCCAGTACAGACAAAGGCTTTAGTTTTACTGCTGCTTGTCAGAGCAAATCCCTCTGATGGGTTTCACTAACAGGCATACACCTCAGGGGGCCCAGGACATCAATCCACTAATGGCACACGAAGTAGTTATTGGTGGCTGTCTCCACACCTTGCCCAAAGAGTTTCTTTTCTGATAACACTTGCTCTCCCCTAACTACTTCTATTTCCCATTTTTGTCCCCCACTCCTTTTTTCACCTTTCCAGATTTTTTATTTTTTATTGGTGTAGTGCCCTAATGTAGGTGTTTAATACATTTTTTGAATCAATGCATTGTAATGATACTAAAGACTTTAAAAGTATCTGTCCATTACATTTTACCTTAGCCACTGACCTAGAAGGGCAGTGTGGACAAAGGATGTCACCATATCAGTAAATAAAAAGATGTTGCAGCCATTAAGCCATCAGTCACAGAACTGTGCATGCTGAGGGGATTTAGGATGGAGAAAAGCAGAATACTAGTCTTGGATGGTAACGTGCCTATCAAAGGAATGAGTTCAGTGAGCCCAGACTCTTGCATCTTCTCATACAAAGAAAATCACTCATTCATTAACTTGAGATGTCTGGTTTTCTTTAACTAACAGTAATTTTTTTTGTGTTCTGACTACCTGTTTTTTGTTGCAAAAGCTCCTGCCTCCTCCCTTACCTCTTTATGGTAGTTGCTTGGAGCTGAGAGACTGTCTTCCTGGTTTGAGTCCTCATAAAGCCCACTGAATAAAACATAATTCTCAACTTTTAGGTTTTGCTTTTTTTTTCATTTGACAGAAGTCAGCCACTGGGAGAATATTTCAAGATGGCAAGTTCAGCCTCAGAGTCACTGGACACTATGATCCTTGCTGACTCTTCATGATAAACTTACACTGTTCCTAGTTATACGATCCATCCCCACCACCCGCCCCCACCCTTTCTCTTAATTAAAGTAAATCCATGGCATTAGGATACACTTGCAAGAGCCCCTCTGGACTCAGTGTAGAGTTGCCCCTGGGTCTGTATTCCCTGGGCTGATAGGAAAAGAGCCCGCAGACTTGGAAACGGTGAGTCCTTCCTAAGTTTCTTGTCCTTTATGGCATCTATTGGGGCAGTGTCTTCTGGTCAAATGCCTTTCTTTCCCAGAAGGGCACACTATGATACCCTTAATAGAGTGTTTTAACTACTTTCAGACCTAGACATGCATGGTGAAGGAAACTTCTCTTGGTCTGTGGCCTCATAAAAATGACTTCACCTCTGAGGAGGTGAAGCCAGGCAGTATTGCAGCTGCGTTAAGCACAGGTCCATGTCTGTGAAGAAGGTTGGGGGGAGTAGGTAACACAGGGCTTCAGAAAACTGCATGAAACCTGAGAAAGGGGGGGGGGGTGTGTGTGATTAAGAGTTTACATCCCGTTTCTCCTAAACATGATGAATCAGCATGGATTGCATTCACCATTTCTCACCTTGTGGAATATACAGGAGAGGGCCGGAGCCTGACCATCCCAGGCAGCTAAAGTGGAAAGTGCCGTGTTAGGAAGGCTGAACATAAAGCCTGGACTCAGAAGGCCATAGGGACGTTGCATGACCTTAGAGGGTGCTATGAAACTTGGGGGATGGAAAAATTAGGGAATATCAGACTTCCAGGATGCCGAAGCTGATAGAGGGCCTCTTGGGCAGGATGACATCTCTCAGGGACTCTTGATGGGAGAGGTCGGACAGCAGAGCCTGAAAGCAGTTGCCTAAATAAATCTCCTTTTCCAGCATTTTGGCCAGAGTTGGCTTTTACCCAGAGTTTGTTTACAATTCTGGGACATCGTTATTTTTTAGTACCTTAACATCACAGAATTAATATCCAGCCGGCTTTCTGCAATAACTGTGATGCACTACAGCCCTCTGCTGGATAAAAGTGGTACAGCATGGTTTGTGTAAAGCAAACTCAATGAGGTTTGGAAGTACTGGTGGTGTTGCTAGTGAGTGGCCATGGAGGTGACTTGGGCTCCAAAATCACTTCAGATGGTGACTGCAGGCATGAAATTAAAAGACGCTTGCTCCTTGGAAGAAAAGCTATGACCAACCTAGACAGCATATTAAAAAGCAGAGACGCTACTTTGCCAACAAGTTTCCGTCTAGTCAAAGCTATGGTTTTTCCAATAGTCATGTATGGACGTGAGAGTTGGACTATAAAGAAGGCTGAGCGCCAAAGAATTGATGCTTTTGAACTGTGGTGTTGGAGAAGACTCTTGAGAGTCCCTTGGACTGCAAGGAGATCAAACCAATCAATTCTAAGGAAATCAGTCCTGAATATTCATTGGAAGGACTGATGCTGAAGCTGAAGCTCCAATA
This sequence comes from Cervus canadensis, assembly GCF_019320065.1. Taxonomy (NCBI): domain Eukaryota; kingdom Metazoa; phylum Chordata; class Mammalia; order Artiodactyla; family Cervidae; genus Cervus; species Cervus canadensis. The sequence continues at coordinate 26,992,421 of NC_057413.1, forward strand.
CCTTGGCCACCTGATGCTTAGAACTGTTTGGAAAAAACCCTGATGCTAGGAAAGTTTGAAGGCAGGAGGAGAAGGGGATGACAGAGGATGAGATGGTTGGATGGCATCACCGATGCAATGGACATGAGTTTGAGCAAGCTCCGGGAATTGGTGATGGACAGGGAGGCCTGGCATGCTGCAGTCCATGGGGTCAAAAGAGTCGGACATGACTGAGTGACTGCACTGAACTAAACTGATGGAGGTGACACCTTGATAGGGCATGTACCTTGGTCAGATGCTCTCTGTCCTTCATTTCTATTACTCCATGGTCTCTGGAATCTATCAAAACATGCTGATCAGCCACTCTGATCTTTGCTAAGAATGAAAAAAGAAGAGTGAAGCACCCACAGTGATTTCCAAGCAGATTCTGAAGGTTTAGGACACACAGGAAATCTTCATTTGACACAAAAATCACACAACTTTAGACTATTTTAGTCTTGCAGTGGGTTCCTTCTAGAGGGTTGAAAAAAATGGTGTTTCTGATGCTTTTTCCTCTAAGTCAAACCCATTCTATTATCTTAACTGACTCACTTGGAATTCCCTTCGCTCTGAAAAATTCTATCAAACACGACCTCACAGAATTAGAGATTCCACAGTATGTAAGTTTCCCAAAGATAAGTCCTTTCAGTGCCATTTTCTCAGCTTCCATCACAGTGTCCGGCACCTCATAAATACTCAGTAAACAGTTATAAAATGATTGACCAAGTAAATGAATAAATGATAACTTGAAAATCACCCAGTACTTTTCAAACTGCCAGTGTATCCCCTTTACTAGGTCTTTAAATCATCTTAATGATCATGACAAACAGAATTTATTTAAAAAAATAGAATATTGATTATCAGGATGCATCAAATGTTGAATGGGTGAAATTCAGTGAAAGAACATTTTAAGATGTATTCAAATACACCCATTGGTTTGTGGGTATTACTGCGGTCAGAGTCAAAAAACTTGGAAAGTGATTAACACAACCCAGCCCCTCATTTTACTGATGCAAAATCCCCAGGTCAAAAGAGATTAAGGAAACATGGGTGAACGACTGGTTACTAATTGGGTATTTCTTACACTTAATCCCAATCCTCGCACAGCTGGGAAAGATATTCCTCCTTCAGCACGTGAGGGATCATTGATTCTAGCACTGTGTTTTTGAGATCTCTCTGCCTTGTTATTTCACAGGATGGAGAAAGAGATGTGTTAGAGTGATGTGACAGTAATGTTGATTACAGGTTTAAATTCCAAATGCAGACAGGACGTGAATCTGCTGATTCAGGTAAATGGCGACCTTGAACATGGGGAGATGTCTTTGGTTCCTCTTCTCCTGCTCAACATCTTGATCCATTCTTCATCCTTCTCTCTTCTCGTATGTGTGGCATGGAACAGAATGTACACAGCGTGGAACAGAACATAAGCAGCATGAGACAGAAAGTAACAAGCCATGTTGAGAGTCCTGAGGGCCGTGCTCATGTCCACCCTGAGTCATGAATATTTCTATGAACTTGGACAACTTACATGAGTTTTTTTTCCTTACATATGTTATGTGTTTTTGGTTTTTTCATCTCTACATTGAGAAGTCTGGGCCAGAATTAGTGATCATTAATTGCTTTGAAAACCTAGTGAAAGCTGTCCTGCCTTCCCCCAAAGCACATACTCACAGGTATAGATTTCAGCTATGACTTTATGGAGTTAGGGACCCCAAGTGGGTGTCAGGTCTAGAGCTGTCCCCTCTCTGAAATCTTACTTAAGGAGGAGTCCGTATCATAGCTCCCCAGAAGCAGAATGACGTGTTGGTTGAAAGTATTGACTGTAGAAAGCTCTTCAGGACAGACAACACTTTTTTGTCAACAAATGAATTGCAGGGAAGGGGACAAAGAGTGAAGTGGAAGGGAAACCAATAGATTAAAAATCTTCAGTAACAAATCAACCAGCTGCAATGTGTGGGCCCTGTTGAGATTCTGATTTAAACAAATACACTTTAAAAATAACGATGCCATTAATGAGACTGCTGGGAATTTGAACATGAGAATGTTAAGGAATTGTTCTTCAATATTTTAGAAATGATCGGTATGGTGGTTTTGCAAGAATGTCTTCATCTTCTCTAAAAACTTTTAGAGATACATACCCAAGTGTGTATGATGGAGAAAATAATAACATGTCTGGTATTTGCTTTAAAATAATATTAGAAGTGAGTCAGGGTAGATGAAGCCAGATTACCCATTAGTTGCCCCTTGTTGACATGATTAAACACTTCACTAAATACTTCTACTTTTGAATATATTGAAATTTTCTATAATGAAAAGTTAAAATCTAAAAAAAAAGTATGGACTTCAGAGCCAGATGGCCTGGGGCTGGGCCCTGATTCTACCACCTACCAGCTCTGTGACCTGTGGGAAGCACCCAGCAACTGCCTTTGGTGTGGTCTGGGGGACTCTTCTGTAATGGTTGGTTTAGAGAGAGACAGGGAACTGGAAAAATGATGGATGATCAACTGAAGTCAGGGAAAGGGGCAAGTGGGTTAGGCAATTTAAAGCATATGTAACATTTAGGAAGCTTGGCGCCTATCACTTAAGTCTTTCTGTCTGCTTTCCTCTTGGACTCTCCAAACTCTCAAAAAACATCTCACAGATAAGACACACAGACACACACATAGACGCACACAGAACAGACACAAAGACACACACAGAGACACAGACATACACACAAACACACACGCCCTCCCCCCCCACATCCCTTTAGAGGGTGGGAGGGGCTCCAAACTCTGAGTCTGGGTCACGGAAAGGAACCCCGTTTCCCCTGTGTGCTGTGGAGGAGGCTGGGGATCAGGGTTTCCCTCATCGCCCTGGACCCGGTTCCCAGGGTCACCATCTCCTTTCGTCACCATGGGGACAGACAGCAGACTGTGACTTTGCAGCTGCGGCAGGTGGATGTGTTGCTGTGGAGATGAGGAGAGGCCAGGACCCCAGAGGGAACTTGCTAAGGTGGCCCAGGCGCCCCGGCTTCACCGGGGAGGGGTCGGATGTGTGGGAACACCTTTAGCGACCCTGAGACCAGCTGTTCGAAATGTCTTCTCTGTATTTAACCTCCCACCACACGTGTGATAAGCTTCCGGGAGTATTTCCACTGAGTTTACACATGAGACCACAGATCCACGCCTCCCTTTAGTGGGTGTGGGTGGCAAGGGTGGGGTCTCCGAGTTCTCGTCTCCCCCAGCCCCTCCCGAGCCTGCTGAGCTGAGAGATCCACGCCAACGGGCAGCCAGACTGTGTCAGCTGATGGAGGTAAAAGCTGAGATCGCCTGGAACAGGTGTTACCATCCTAAGGCAGCCATCACGCAGCAGCAGAACCGAGGGGCTTAGACCTCACACATTAGGCTCCAACCTTTCTGGAGGCCGGAAATCAGACATCAAGGTCCCGGCAGGGTCACCGCTCCCCTCCTGGCCTCCGGCTGTTCCCGCCACCCCTCCAGCCTCGGCCTCCATCATCACAGAGGTTCTTCCCGCGTGTCTCTGTGCGCCATCCCGGGGCCCTGCATCCTCACCTTCTCTCCGTCTCTCTCTCCTCTTATAAGCACATTGGTCACACTGGGCTAAGGGGTCACCCTACTTCAGTATCACCTCCTAATCACTCCCATCTGCAGCTGCCGTTTCCAAAGAAGGTCGCTTTCTGAGATCCTGGGGATTAGGACATCAATGTATCTTTGGGGGAGACATAATTCCAGCTGTAATAGATGTGAATCAAGAAGTAAAAACGAAGAGGGGGATAAACTGGGGGATTGGGGTTGACATATACACACTGCTATATATAAAATAGATAACTAATAAGGACCAGGGCTTCCCTGGTTGTTCAGATGGTAAAGAATCCGCCTGCAGTGTGGGAGACCTGGATTCAATCCCTGGGTTGGGCAGATCCCCTGGAGAAAGGAAAGGCTACCTACTCCAGTATTCTGGCCTGGAGAATTCCACAGACTGTATAGTCCATGGGGTCACAAAGAGTAGGACACGACTGAGTGACTTCCACTAAGGACCTCTTATATAGCACAGGGAGCTGTACTCATACTCTGTAAGGGCCTAGATGGGAAAAGAACCTGAAAAAGAGTGGATTATGTCTAACTGATTCACTTTGCTGTACTCCTGAAACTAACAGAACATTATAAATCAATGATATGCCAATAAAAAAGAAGCAATAAACGAGTGGGTGGAGCAGTGGGGTTTCCCCCACAGGCTGAGAACCTGGGGACCACATACATGAAAGGATCAGGCTTCCAGCCTATCGGGTTGGGTCTGAGCACTGCAGGACGTTTCTCCATCAACGCCGGTGATGGTCTATGATGTGCAGAGGGTGGAAGGAGGAACTCTCACCAAAACACCCACAGAACCATGGGGGTAATTACATACATCTTAGTCTGTGATGGGTGGAGAACGACTGCTCTCCAAGGCAGTGAGCTTCCACTCTGGTGAGAAATTTCAGGAACCCACGGGGAGGGTGGGCAAGTTTAGATAGAATCCACAGCCTCCTGTTTGGGGGGGAGTGATAGAAATCATAATGGTTATGACAACAATCGCCACTTGCACTGATTAAGCACAACGTTTATGCTGTTTGCTCCCTCCTACAGCAAAATTAGTCAAATTTTGGGCTCATTTGTTCTTGATTGAAGAAAAACGCTGAATGTAGATGTTTGCTGTTAAGTTGCCTTTAAGAAACTGTTTTAGCCAGAATAGTGATCTGAGTGACTCTGAGGACTAGGGTAATTTTAATAGGTCCTGAAGTCGAGGATGATCCAGCAGATGTTGACAATTTGATCTCTGGTTCCTCTAGTCCCAGTAGTCATGTATGGATGTGAGAGTTGGACTATAAAGAAAGCTGAGCACCGAAAAGTTGATGCTTTTGAACTGTGGTGTTGGAGAAGACTCTTGAGAGTCCCTTGGACTGCAAGGAGATCAAACCAGTCAATCCGAAAGGAAATCAGTCCTGAATATTCATTGGAAGGACTGATGCTGAAGCTGAAACTCCAATACTTTGGCCACCTGATGCAAAGAGAACTGACTCCTTGGAAAAGACCCTGATGCTGGCAAAGATTGAAGGCGGGAGGAGAAGGGGACGACAGAGGATGAGATGGTTGGATGGCATCACCAACTGGATGGACATGAGTTTGAGTAAGCTCCGGGAGTTGGTGATGGACAGGGAAGCCTGGCGTACTGCAGTCCATGGGGTCACAAAGAGTTAGACACAACTGAGCGACTGAACTGAAGTTGAGGAAAGCTTCACAGAAGCATAGGGAATTGACACGAGCAGGCCCAGTTGTTCTTTGAGCTGCCTGCAGTCCTTGGAGGTTACCCAGTGGTTACAGCCTCTGAGACTCATGTGACCAGGTATGCAGGGGATTCTAGCACAAAGAATATTTAAGAATCTCACCATGGTGGCAGCCTGGATGGGAAGGGAGTTCAGGGGAGAAGGGATACATGTATATGTATGACTGAGTCCCTTCACTATTCACCTGAAACTATCACAATATTGTTAATTGGCTATAACCGAATATAAAATAAAAAGTTTAAATTAAAAAAAAATTTTTTTTAAAGAATCTCACCATTGGTATTACACCAACAATCACAGCCTAGGGACTTTTCTTGACCAAAGTGTCCAGAAATGAAATAAGAACTGCCTTTATTTCATTTATCATGAAAAAAAAAAAAAAAAGATCCTCATGATATTTCCCTTTCAGTTCTATACTCTTTCCAGTTCATCCAATTGGCAACAAGAAAGTTAGACCAAAGGGCCTTCTACATTTACTTTATTTTTGTGCCTAAGAATATGGACTCTTGATCAAAGGCTTGAGTTTCTGTGAGATGCTATTACTTAACAGCCTGGGGAAACAGCCTGGGGAAATTTTTACTTAATCTGCCAGTTTTCTCATTTATAAAGTAGGGACCATAACAGTACCTACCTCCCAGAGATTGTATGAGGGTTAAAGGCAAGAATTTAAGCAAACAGCTGAGTGAAGGACTTGGCTCAGGGTGAGCACTAAATAATGTAAACTGTTCAAGTTATTATTATTCCTTATTTGCAGACTCTGCCCTGGACATTTCATTGCCCCTCTACCTGGAGGATTACCCAGAGCAGGGGAGACATGGGTACAAACCAGGGTCAGTAGAACTTAAGGAAATGTCAAAGCCTGTCTGGGAATGGACCTCAGCATTCTAGGCGCTAAAAATTGGCAGGGAATTTGGGAAGAATCCTGTGAGCATGGGAGTGCGTCCACAGGAAAGCAATCTTTTGAGCCAGGCCCACAAGTGGGATAACTTAATGATAACCTGGTTTTGTGTTATCATTGGCAAGCCACAGAATCTGTTCTGTGTTCATCCCACAAAGCTCATGTGCAATTAGCAATGAATCCACATAGGTAAATGGCTCCTCTATAATTGTGTCAGATAGGATTCTCCCCTGGTATTCTCCAACCTGAAGTCACAGTAGAAGACCGAGTCCTAACACGGCTTTCACAGTCTGTCCTCGCCCGATGACTCCTCCAACCTCTCCATTCATACAGGTTCTCAGGATCTTTGAAATTCTTCCCTCTGCCCGAGAATAAAACACAGCTATCTCGCCACCTCCTTCTGCAGTATTCCCAGATCCCAGTTAAAGCTGCACACTCACCCTATCCCCTTGCCTCCTCCTGCCTTGCTTTCTCCTTGGCACCATCACCTTCTAACACATTAGCTAATTTTTTTTAATGGCCACACAGCTTGCGGGATCTTAGTTCCCTGACCAGCAATTGAACCTGCGCCCTTGGCACTATAAGCGCGGAGTCCTAACCACTAGGCCACCAGGGAATTCATGACAGAATACTGTCTGGTGGCTCAGACAGTAAAGAACCTGCCTGCAATGCAGGAGACCGGGGTTCCACCCCTGGGTGGGGAAGATTCCCTGGAGAAGGGAATGGCTACCCATTCCAGTATTCTTGCAGGCAGAATTCCATGAACAGAGGAGCCTGGCGGGTTACAGTCCACAGGGTTACAAAGAGTCGGACATGACTGAGTGACTAACACTCCCTTTCGCTGAGTGTAAGTCTCCATCAGGGCTGGGATTTGTTTTGCCCATGGCTGCATCCTGGTGCCTAGAACAGGGCCTGGCATCTGTGGGCTCAGTGTTTGTGGAGTGACTGCCACTGAATCCAGGACGTTCCATAGGCTGGCTCTGCTCCTGCCAAAGCCTTTCTAGCAAAGGACTCTCTGAGGGCTTGATTCACATTTCAGAGTTCTTTCAATGAGAGATAATATACCCTTGGCTTTGTGTCATAAGCCAGTATCCCAGCCACAGTGCCATCACAAATGTCAGAAGGGAGTGTCATATGACTGAGAACTGAGCCAGGCTGTTGATTTTTTTGTACTCTACAGAATCAAAGTATTAGGTTGCCCAGGAGTTCCTAATTTCTGGTTTTTAGGAAGCTCTATATTACACTGCTCATTAACTTATTGGCAACATTTTGACAAGACTTATCCTTATTCTGAAAGGATTCATTTTAATGATGGGTCAATGAAGTATCTTTTTTCTCTATTTTCTGGCATTTTCATTAAAAAAAGATTTTTTTTTAAATTATCTGCTTGCTTTTTTTTTTTTTGGCTGTGCTGGGTCTTCCTTGTGGTGCAAAGGATTAGTTGCTCCGCTGCTTGTGGGATCCTAGTTCCCTAACCAGGGATCAAACCTGCGTCCCCTGCATTGGAAGGCAGATTCTTAACTACTGGACCACCAGGGAAATCCCTGGCATTTTCTTTAAAAAGCATGTATTACTTTAAAATGAGAAATAACCAATGACTTTGGGAGGGGCTGGGGATTCCTACTGAGTGTGCATACCTCTTTTATGAGGCAAAGACTTGCCTGAATTTCTTATCTGGCCTCTGATCAATTTCTATTGATTAAGGAGGCAAAGAACTCTGGTTGGTAACAGAGCCTCTAGTCAGAGAATGCTATTTTCTTCCTGTTATTGTAATAACAGAATCACCTTTTCCACAGCTATTTAAATCTAATAGTTAGGCCACAGAATCCTTTGACTGTTGGGTGACACATTTCAAACCACAGTTACCTATTATGATATAATGCTCCCCAGGTGGTACTAGTGGTAAACAATCTGCCTGCCAATGTAGGAGACATAAGGGATGTGGGTTTTATCCCTGGGTTGGGAAGATCCTTTGGAGTAGGAAATGGCCCACTCCAGTATTCTTGCCTGGAAAATGCTATGGGCAGAGGAGCCTGGTGGGCTACAGTCCAAGGGGCCACAAAGGATCTGACACAACTGAGTGACTCAAGCACATACAGTATACAATAGTATAATTCATAATTTTTAGGTTTCAAGAAATGTAATCCATCAATTCAAAAGTTTGGAATATTTAACACCATTGTCCATGAGATCAGAAATATTTATTCAATTAGATTGAAATCCTCAGAAAAATCAACTCCATAGCTTTTGAGGGGAGGGAGGTGTAATTTGATCTACTACCAAGTGGGGATTTGGGGAGGGGCAGGTATTTTGGGAGTTTGGGTAGGGAGGTTTCTTTTTTTAAGCTTTTATATTTTCCTATTTCTAGGTGGCTATGAAGTGTCCTGGTCTCCTTCTGACAGTTTGTCTAGATAAAACTTTTCTTTAAGACGGGCCTTGTCAAAGACACAAGGTAGCTGTTGAGAGTACAATAACCCATTTACAAAATGTTTAATGGTCATTTGTGTAAGTCGATTTATATAAACAGAAAATAGTTCTATATTTTCTTTGCCAAGTCAACAAGCGAAACTCTAGGACCAACACAATTAGGCCAAGGCTTTGGGGACAATGGCCGTACCTCCTTTGAGTAAGACTTGAGCGCCATCTGGAGGACCCACTTGAAACTACAGCATGGCAACGGAAGAATCTAATGCTTCCAAGCAACCCGGTATAACTGGGGAACTGATGGACAATAGAGGCAGGAAAGAACTGCCTCCATTCAATGGTTTCAGCTCCTACTATTTCAAGCTTCCATCGGAGGATTGAGAGTAGTGTTACTGAGTGAGGTACTTTCAGCCGAGGTGGGAGATGAAACCATAACATTTGAAGAGCAGTAACATTAGCTTCTTAGTAAATACAGGTCAGGAAGTGTTTGCAAGAGGCAATCAGGCAACTAGTTCCCCAGTTTGTTGCATCTTGCTGTCCCCTCTCCTTACCTTGAGTAGAGGGGTACACACAATATCCACTTTATTCCCAAGATATAACTGACTGATAGTTAAGTTTTTTTTTAGAGGCATTAACATTTTAATAGATTGAAAGTCTTAGTAAAAAAAAAAAAAAGAAAAAAAAGAGACAGAGAGAAATAATAGCAGAATTTCCAGTAGATGTCAATTGTTGGCTTTGGTAGAGTAAGAAGAACCATCTCCTTTATCAAATACTTAATTATTCCTTTTAAACAAACAAGGTTGCTTCCTTACTGATTCAGTCATTTTAATGAAATTGTTTTAAAAGGAGTGTGTAACCCTTAAGAGTCTGAATGGTGAAAAATGCTTGCATTTCCCGTTTCTGTATTTCTCCTTAGATACTGGAATTTCTAATGAGATAGTAGTCTCCTACCTCAATGCTTTTCAAATATCTCTGGTGAAAAAAAATTTTTTTCTTTTTAAATTTCCAATCACTTGGTGGACCAATACTTGGGTAAATTAAAATCAAAATGTTATGAATTTTATGTTCATATCTAAAAATTTAGTGTCCCTCTGTACTTGTCACAGACTGTTTCGTGTGCAGACTGGCATTGGTCTGTGGATGGCATAGAGAATCACCCCTCTAGTCTCTCTTTAAAAATACTTGCATATGGCCTAAAGATCTCTGCCCACCATGGCCACCATGGTTACATTCAAGAGCTTGACTTACACTTTTCTTTCAACTTTTACAAGAAGAGAGTCTCCAAATCCATAATTATGAACATTTCAGATGCTTTCTTTTCTCCATTTTAAACTGACCCTCTACCTGCACTATGTTGATGCAACTTTCTATTCCTTTGTTTATCAGTTCAATCCCGTTCAGGGTCACTAACTTTATTGGCGGTGAATTTGGCCTGGATGCCAGAAGCTCGTGTAAGACATGTGGGTAGCACAGAAGTTCAGATATTTGAGGATTCCCAGGAGGAATCCACCAGGAGGAAACAACATAGCTGACAAGACATATGCTTTCTTTTTTTTTTTTTTGGCCGCCCATAGCATGTGGGATCTTAGTTCCCCAGCCAGGAATTGAACCCACACCCTCTGCAGTGGAAGTGTAGAGTCCTAATCACTGGACCACCATGGGAGTCCTGCTATGCTTTCTTGACATAAAGATTACAGGAAAACTTCAGTTGAACTTTTTTCCCCCAAAAAACACAGGTTGAAAGAGTCTTTTGATGGACAAGCGATTCCAGTATTCTGAATTTCTTTCATCTACCGGTTGAAAGGCAATGAATTCTCTTTTCTTATCCCAATAACTTCAAGCTGAAAATTCCACATGTCCGTGTATTAAGTGAAGTGTTTGTAAATTTTCATTTATAAGGCACAAACCCTATACATCTCTCAAGAGAAAGGGGAAAAAAAAAGATGTGAAGACAGTAACCTAGGAAGAGAGGAGGTTCATCAAACTGGAGTGAAAAGCCACCTCCCTTTTTAGTAAACAGAGACCTTATACTGATAGGAAATACAGTCTTTGGGGAGGGTTTCAGTGCAGCCCCCTTCACTGGATCACTGCAGAAGGCAGTCCTCAGGGGGCTGTGAAGCCAGGACACATCAACTGTAAGTACCCACCCCCACCCCCCATCCCACAGAAGCTGCTGGGCAGTGATGTCCCAGCAGAACATTCTGTCTACAGGGTGCCCAGTTCACCAGCCTCACCCAAAGAGGCCTTTGGGGACCAACCTTGCATGAGTATACACACGTGCCTGTCCTGGGGCTTGATTTAAGCTGCTCTAAGCTGAGGTACAATGCTTTCCCGAGGACCGTGAACTAGGAGAGTTACAAGGGTCCTTCATGGGGCAGCATCTATTTAAGAGGCTGGACCTTGAGTTCCGCTTCAAACAATCAGATCCCTAGAACCAATTCACTCTACCAGGGGCTTTTTGAACATGCTGGTCAAAATCTGGAGAAGATTCTCTGAAGAAAGCTCCAGATCTTCTGGCATGTAAAGCAGCCCTAGTAGATGTCAAGTAATCCTGCAGTGCACGGGGGTAAAACAGAAGGGTCCCATGACACCAAACAGTAGCCATGCTTGCTGGCTGGGCCTCCTGATGGCTCTTGGCATTGTATTTTCTAGTACCGTTTCCATTAGTATTGTATGAGAGTAAATATCCTGAATGCCTGCCTGGATCCAAGCATTTCCGGGAAGCATGGCTGCTTCATCATCCTCACTATGCCCATCCAAGGTACAGCTGGGAATGAACAGCACTCTGGAGAAAACAGCCAGGCAGACGTCATCCTGAGAAAAGCGGCTAGAGAAGGGACCAGAAGTCAGACGAATCCAGTATCCAATCACCAAAGACCAGCATCGCAAAAGAATGCCCATTTCAATACAGTGTGGTCCAGCCACCTTGTAATTTTTTCAGTCCCATTAGATTTTCCCTTTAGTCCAGGGCTGGCCCCCGGGGGCCATAGTCAGAACGCGACTCAATGTTCAGGTATGAAGATGATTCTTAATTCAGTGTCCGATGAACCTTAGCCAAGGTCCCTTCCCTTCCTGTATCTCTTAAGGCTAGAGCCCAGAGGATGAAAGATAAACCTTTCATTCACGACAGTGATAACAGAACTCTTGGAACCTTTGGCTTCCCAACGCCATAGCCATAGCCACCCTTGGAAATATAGGACTCATTTAAAAGCCCACTCTTAAAAACACAAAGTCACCTCCTACTGTAGGCTCAAGTTCTCCCTAAATCACGACAGGCCGCCTCCACACCGCACCCCCCAAGCAGTCTCAGGAATCTTTCTTGGTCAGTCTGGCCTTGATTTTTTGTCTCAAGAAGGCTGCAGTGCCCGCACTGCAGGCCACCACGAAGAAGAAGGAGAGGCAGGCCAGGTAGATGGACAGGGGGCTGTGGCGTGGCAGGTAGATGTCCTGTCGCCCCTTGTAGTCCAGGAGGATGGCCTCCAGCTGGGAGAGCGTGCAGACAGACAGAAAGGTGTGGAAGATCTGGTGCCCGTGGCCCACGATGTCACAGGAACCAGGGAAGTACTTCTCCGGGACCGGGCAGGAGAAGAAGTAGGCACTGACCAGGAAAAAGATGATCTGGAGGGTATGGTACCAGGCCGCTGGGTCCTGGCAGCCAGACAGGTGGCAGAGAACCACGCGATGGACCACGGGGCTGATGTCCAGGATGTAGGCCAGCCCGGAGGGCACCACCTGGCAGATCTTCCTCATGACCGGGTAGGGCCTGCGGTACCGGTACTTAGCGTAGCAGCAGCCGGCGCACGATAACCAGCCACAGAAGGCGGCGGCCGGCAGGAAGAGGAGCCAGAAGTGCTCGTACCAGGCCTGGTCGGAGGTGTAGAAGAAGTGGACCAGGGCGCTGCCGTACTGATAAACGCTCACGCCCACGTAGTCCACGAAGTAGAAGGTGTAGTGCGAGAGCTCCGACTTGGACTGCAGCAGGTGGGCCAGGAGGCTGAAGGTGAGGTATGTGATGGAGGACAGGACGTAGACGAGCAGGGGCAGCGCGTAGGCAGAGGTCCACGGCAGGCCCTCGGCCTCCACGAAGGCCCAGAACCGCAGGAGGACGGCCAGCGCCGCCAGCAGGTGGGTCCAGACGTTGACCACCTCGTTGTGTTTCTGAAAGAGGCTGAAGAAGTAGTAGCGCCACTCGTGGCCGGTGGGGCGGTACCCGGCGCGGATGTAAGGCTCCCGGAAGAGCTGGGGCACGTCAGTCTCGGGGACCGTGCCGGGCATCTTGGGCAGCCCATCCTCCAGGATCTTGGGCAGGCGTCGCAGATGCTGCCCGCTCACGGACAGGGTGCTCAGACGCTCCAGGATGGCGGTCGTCATGGCTGCCCCGGGATGCTACCTACAAGAAACAGTGAAGATGGGCAAAGATACCGTGAGAGAGGGGCAGGTTTTCTCGTGTAGCTGGGCAGGCGGGGACTGTAGGCAGCTTCTTTGAGCCTCATTCTTTTTTCATACGTAGAATAATAGAGTTGGACCAAGGTCCCTTACTGTCCTGACATTCTGACTTTGACATCTCTTCTACCCTCTACAGTGTGAGGCCAAGTCGCATCCTGTAAAAGGGAATGTTAGCAACCTTATTTTTATGACATCTACCAAGTAACTAAGGGTACCTTTAAAGCTTTGCTAGATGATATTTGCTAGATGGCTCAGTGGTAAAGAATCTGCCTGCCAATGCAGGAGACTCAAGATATGCAGGTTCGATCCCTGGGCTGGAAAGATCCCCTGGAGAAGGAAATAGCAACCCACTCCAGTGTTCTTGCCTGGAAAATCCCATGGACAGAGGAGCCTGGTAGGCTACAGTCTCTGGGGTCACAAAGAGTTGAACACAACTGAGCACATACCCTTAAACAAGACAATATTAAAATGTAATCAGACAGGCTCTAAAAGTACAAAGTATTTTTATTGAAATACAAAAATGATCAATGTTGATACGATGAATGAGTGTCTACATTTCTTGAGCACTAATCTTAAATCATCCACTAATTTCACTGAGAACCTGAAAATCTGAGATAAGCAATAGTAACTTGAAACTCAAGGTCATCCGTAGGGTGGTAAAGACCAAGGAATATTCTGGGAAATTTTAACAGTTGAACAAAATTAACATGTGGCCTAAATTTAACATGAAATCTAATTGCAAAGATTGTGTGTGTGTGTTTAAATTATGCTCTGGAAAGCAAGTAGTTTTGGACTCACCTTTCCTGAGTACCCAAATCTGTATGTGATAAGTTTGAGCCTTCAAAAATATTTAACTTGCACTTGGAATTTTTAGGTGATACAAGAACCAGATGAGCATGGTGATTATTTCATAAAAGAGCTGCAAAATTTCAGATGAAGTTACTGAATAAAGCAATGGATTTTCAATCTATCTATAGATACCTTCATATTCCTCAAACTCTTTTCTTCATAAAAGTTCAAAACCTGATTGATTCAAATGGCCTGTGTTTCTTCAGAGTCCTTTAGCAAAGGATACAGCCCGTGTTTCTCAGGGCACTGCAGATTTTAGCTAAGCAAATGTAATTTTCCCATACACACTTCTTAATCAATATTAAAAGGGCAAAAAATACCTCACTGGGTCAAAAATGTAGGGCATGAAAATTAATAAAATGTAAAAAAACAAAGTCTAGGGAGACCTGGAGTCAAGCGTTTGGGTGGCTGCTCCCTGGGTGACCTTGGGCCAGTCACAGACCTCGCTAAGCTTCAGTCTCTTCATCTGTAAAATGGGATGATCATTGTCCATATTGGGTGGGATGTTTTGATGGTTAAATGAGAGACTCTAGATAAAGTGAGGAGCACTCTTCCTGGCCCAGTTGGGTGCTCGAGTGTCAAATCCTGCTGCTATGCTATGACTGGGAGCTGGGCTCTGTGCTGGAGACTGATTAGATCTGCTCCCTGCCTTGGAGGAGGTCAGATTTACAGGACAGACAGACACACAGGTAAATCATGACAGAAACCTGGGATGAGTGCCCCATGAGAGGCGAGGGCGGTTCACTGTTTCTTGTGTTTTAACAATTGATAATATATATTTATTTAAGGACAGTACAGGGGCCACCTATAAATGATACCTGAATAGAACAGAGAACACACATCCAAACAATTTGAATAAGAGAGAGATATTTGTTGCCCACAGGCCACAAGGTCTCTGTAAACAACAAAAACAGAAGGTGGAAGGGGGTGGGTAAGCGGGCTTTTCCAAGCGACCCCTGAAGTAACTTTTAAGGAAAAGTCAGAATTTCCAAGAGACAATAGGGAAGTGGGTTTGGGTTGGGGTGTGGGGGTAGAAGATGTCCAGGCAGAGAGCAAGGTCGAACCCAGGCTCCCAAGGAGGTGGCACTTGTGTGGCTGGAAGGACGACGCTGGCTCCAGAGATCTGAGCTCCAACCTGCAGTCCCGTCAACATGCCTGCAGCGCCAGCCTGGGCGTTGTCATCTGGGAAGCAGAGCTGACGACACAGGACTTTATGATGTATTTATTGCCTGTAAAGCATTCGACACCGGGCTTGGTCCCAAATCCTCAACTGGCAAAATGTTGCCATTATTATGACAAGGTTGGTGGTTGGTGCGAGAGGCAGGGGGCATTGATGAGCAGAGGGCCCAATGCCCGCTCTGTACCGGGTCCTGAGACATCTGTTCAGCCAGCACCCACCATGGATCCCCCGGCAGGATCCGGCTGTGAACTGTGCCCATAGAGGAATTAAAGACACCAAGAGAAACTAACTAAGCATTACAGAGTCAGTCAGAAAGACAGAAGGAGGGGAAGCAGGAAAAAACAAAAAGGTATCATTTGAATACCTTAATTCATTTAAAAACAAGAAAATAGAGAGAGGAAAAGCTAAGCAGTGCTTCCGCTATCAGCCAGCAGAGGGATCCAAGAGCCCGGAGGTTTAAGTTCGGCACAGCCTCGCCTCCAACTGACCTCCGCGGCGGTTGGTGACAGAGCCCAGCAGGGGAGGTGCGGGATGGGTGGGGTGCCCTGGCCCTGGGGTCGGTGGATCCACTGCAGGGCTCGGCCTGGGACAGGGGACGGCACTGAAGCTAAGATCTGCGTTGGCTGAGCAGCTCTGATGGGGAAGCAGGGCTCGCGGGGGCCCTGGGGCGCTAAAGGGCTCTATTCTTTACACACAGGTTTCTACCATGTCTGGTGAAGCACGGAGGGAGATCAGATGAAAGTTATCAGTCTGGTTTTACTGTTGAAAAAAAAAAGAGATGAGTCACGGGGGGTATGAGCTGTGGGAGAAGGAATCCCGGAAGAAGCTCCTTGCTACGCCCCGCCCGCATTGCCCACTGAGTGCTGTGTGCTGAGTCGCTCAGTCGTGTCTGACTCTGCAACCCCATGGGCTGTAGCCCGCCAGGCTCCTCTGTCCATGGGCATTCTCTGGGCAAGAATACTGGAGTGGGTTGCCATTTCCTCCTCCGGGGTATCTTCCCGACCCAGGAATCGAACCCACATCTGCTGCATCTCCTGTATTGCAGGTAGATTCTTCACCTGCTGAGCCATCAGGAAAACACCCTACTACCCCCTTAGACAGGCTTAACTTCACCAAGACAGAGTGGCCACCGCTTCCAGAAACAGGCATCAAAGGGCCAGCTGTAGGGACTTCCCTGGTGGCCCAGTGGTCTCCACTCCCAGGGCCTGGATTCAATCCCTGGTTGGGGAACAAGATCTCACATGCCACAACTAAGACCCAGTGCAGCCAAATAAACAAAAATCTTGTAAAAGGGGGGCCAGCTGTAAAGTCTGAGAGCACGCTTTGGAGGAAACCACATCTTGCCATCATGATGTTGGTGCAGACACACACACCCCCAGCTTTCCCTGAGGCCCCTCCTGACTCCCCACCTCCACCCCCAAGGTGCCCTGGCTCCCACCCACCCTGGTCTCACCTCCCCATCACACTTCTCTCCCAGGCCCTGACCCCTGGTGATGTACTCACTTCCCCACCAACAGCCAGCCCCTTTAAGGGCAGGGACATGGTGGTGTGCAAGTTCCCAGGCTAAAACGGTTTGCAGCGTATAAAATAATCATACACTTAATCATGATTTACTGAAGAAACAGTTCTTTAGGCCCAGACATACAGCACCAATTTCATTCTGTTCTGCCAGGTTGAAGAAAAAAAAAAAAATCATGGTTTGTAAGTTGGGAAGTCTGGCTGTTAATATTTGCTCTACACAATGAGCTATGTGGCCATGCCCAAGATGTTTAACTACTCAAGGTCAATCTCCTCATAAATAAGAGTGGGTGGGAGATGTTTTCCCTGTCTCTCTACATCTTAGAAAAAAGAGTCAATAAGGAAAAATGAGCAGTAGCTGAACAGTATTTTGAAAAGTCAAACCATGCACACTGAAGTATCAGCAAGATCTGAGCTAAAGAACACATAGACAGGTTACAATTAGTAACATACATATTTTGTACTTTATGATTGATTTTAATGCAATCTTTGAAAACAGAATTGGAATTTAATAATTTTGGATACATTTCTGGATTCTTCATAATACTTTCCCCAACTGCTTTATATAGAGTTTAATAAGATTTAGATTGTAATGGGATTGGAATCAAAAGTTCTGTTTCTTGAGTACAATATCCGCACCATGAATTCAGTTCAAATTTATAAGAAAGTACTGTAAAATATTACATCATACTTTGGACTATTTAGGAGTCCAATCTTAAAGTTTATCTCAGGTACTCCTTTAAAACTATTAATAAAGCTAATGGTTTTACAGCTAGAGTATGCCATCTAAAAAAAATTAAAAGCTGCACATTTGGGAAATGGACATAGTTTGGCATTGATGATATTTTATCTAGAGGCCAAAGAGAGGACTCTAAGGCAATGATGTTCCCTGACTAATTACAAGGGCCCTAGGGGAACTGACTACAGACTTGGAATAGCCAATTCCCTGGAGAAGTCTGGATGAGGAATTAGCAATTCCAGCCCTACCATTCATATAGGATTTTAGGCACATCATTCAAATTCTCTATACTTGTGTCTTTGTCCATAAAAATGAAGGTACAGTCTCTACATGTTCTAATGCTATGAAAGTCTATCATTCATCTGGGCTATGTTTTGAATGTGCTGAAGGTCCAGCAGTGAGCTGAAGTCACCAACCAACAGACCCAGTGACATCACCTCGTGTCACTGTCGGGGGGAGGCTCACACAGATGGCAGGAAGGTGGCCTGCTGGTTGTTGGACAGAGAACAAAAGAGCAGCGATTTCCATCAAAGAGGGAAGAAGAAATGCTCCCAGAATCCATAGATACCTAGCCTCACACAATGCTACAAAACCATAAATGACCGAGGAAGAACAGTGGCCAAAATGCCAGCTTGATGTCCATTTATAAGGCAGGGAACCCTGCTGTGAGCAGGCTTTGGTCTGACCAGAGACTGAAGTGGACTTGCAACAGCCTCAGAAAACCCCAGGACCTCCACAGCCATCCATCAAGTAAGGGGCCGCTGGGCGCACACTGAACTTGGCAACCGCATCTGCCAAGGATCAGACCACTGTTTATAAAGTCATATTTTAAAAGGCGGCAGTACCAGCAGAATTCTATTATTAGCAGAAACAATTTTAACATGGGTTCAGATTTACCAGCTGTTAATGCATATCCACTCCATATTTAAGAAAACCTGAAAAAACAAATAGGGGCTTCCCTGGCAGCTCCTTGGTAAAGAATCTGCCTGCCAAGCAGGACATGCGGGTTTGATCCCTGGGTTAGGAAGATCCCCTGGAGGAGGGAATGGCAACCCACTCCAGTATTCTTGCCTGGGAAATCCCATGAACTGAGGAGCCTGGTGGGCCACAGTCCATGGGGTCGCAGAGTCAGACACGACTTAATAACCAAACCACCACCACCACCAGCAGCAAACAAATAGCATTTCAGCATCCAAAACTGGGAGCTCTGATTTAATGACGATAAACCTATACAATGGAATACTAGACACCCATTAAGATAATTAGGTAGATATATTGCACTTATTGCTATAGAGAGATTCATGTGACATAAATGTGTGCTCCGTTGTTTCTCGCTGTTCTGGCACTTAGAACAGCACCGAGTAGATGCTCAACAAAGACTTGAATAAATACATGAATGAAAGACATTATTACAAAAGAAGCAAATTAGAAGTATGCATCCCATTTTTGTAAAGATATACCTATGGCACAGAGAAAGAATGATATATAATCAGAACACCAATACAGATATTGCAAAGTAATGGATGAGTCAATACTATTATATTTTTGACAGTGAGTAGTTACTACTTTTATAACTGGGAAAATGGAGTTATTGTTATTTTACAAATAGGAATATTTGACACAAATCTACAAAAACTGGTAAAACGATTAATCAGTATATTTAATTAGTACATCCTTCTCCCCACCTGCCAAAACAGTCCAGCAATATAAAGGAATATATACTTACTTGTATTATCCTGTGGATTTCAAGCTCAGCTAGTTAGTATATCATGATAATGACCTTCTTGTCAGAAGTGTCGACTGGAGAAAAAATATACAACCTAAAAGTTGTGAATTATGTTTTATTAGCAGAACTTACTGAGGAGTCAGTCTCTCAGACACTCTGAGCATCTGCTCCAAAGATAAAAGGAAGGGGCCTGGATATATTAGGAGATTTCCTTGGGGAGAAAAATGTAGTGGAACATCAAAAGATCAACTGCTTATTTAAAAAACAAAAATAAATAAAAATAAAAACCAGTCATCTCAAGTTAATGATGTTAATGCTTTGCGTATTAGCTCCTTGGTAAAGGAGCTTGGGAAATTGGAAGAGTCTGAGTTTATTGAAATTATTCCTTAGATATATATCTTAAACTGTCTAGGATCAGTATTCAGTTTTTCTCCACCCTGAATTCACCCCCAGGACTCACCTTAGGGGTAGCTGCAGTGGATGAGGGTTTGATGGTGGAAAACATTCTCTGTTTGTGGAATGACAGGCAACATTTTTGCTGCAGGAGTAAGCAGGAGTAGCTATACTTGCCACAATGTAAGCTAAGGGTCATGCGGGTGGGGGAGTAAAGGGGTTAAAGGAGAAAAATTGTGTAACATCTGCTGGTAAGGCTGCAAGCATGTTCTCTGAGCTTAGGAAAGCCAGTACAGTATAGATAATATTGTATATATAATATTGTCAAAAGACTTTTCTTGCAGCACATAAATCCAAAGCGCCTTGATAATCGAGTCCATCTCTGACCTTGTAGGCCCTGGCACGGCTGAATCCTGCCTATAAAAAAGGTGAGGTACACCTGTTTGCCAGGAACACATGTCACTTGGGCTCAATGATCCCCACGTCTGAATCTCTCCCTCTGTGGCTCTCCTTAATATGGATAGGAGAAAGAAAGTGTCAGTCGCTCAGTTGTGTCTGACTCTCTGCAACCCCATGAACTGGAGTCTGCCAGGCTCTTCTGTCCATGGGATTTCCCAGGCAGCATCACTGGAGTGGGTTGCCATTCCCTTCTCCAGGGGATCTTCCCGACCCAGGGATCAAACCTGCGTCTCCTGCATTGGCATGTGGATTCTTTACAGCTGAGCCACCAAGAGAGCCCTCTTCTCTCTTGAGCAGGTACTGTTTTCAAAACACCTCATTACAGACCCAGAATGCACCTTCCACATGCAATAAGTAGCATCTGTGTTTCATTCTAGTGGTAGAATGTGGAGGAGCTGGGAACAGTTTAGAATGCATTGGGCCGTCTAAGGTAAATAGCCAGCTTGGCTGGATGTGACGATCCTTTTCCTTCAGAGACTGCTTGTTTGGGTAAAGGTGAGCTCTACTGTCTGAACCACCTGTTAATTAAAGCCTAGGGACAGGGAGCCTCTTAGGACTTTCCACAAGAGTGGAATCACTGGCTTCATTCGGCACGGTCTGGCTTCAGCTATGCAATCTCTCGCCTGCAGGAAGCTTCATTACCCAGGTTCCGCAAACCTGCTGGGACCTGGGCCAGCCCAGGTGAACCCCAAAGAGAGCCACAGATTGTCACTGGCAGGAAATCAATCCTGGAAATGTACTTTCCACAGCAGAAGAATCTGATAACAAAGGAAGGCTGGGTTGGCGCAATGAGTTAGGTGTTTCCTAGCAATTCAGAGTTAACCCTTTTGCAACTAATGCCATACACTCTACCGGTGGTTCCAAGATGGGTTTTTCAATTTTCTAGCACATCATTTCATTCACAGTTTTCTCTATAGACATCCTCAAGCGTGCCTTCCTGATCAGTTGCTCAGTCATGTCCAACTCTTTGTGACCCCATGGACTGTGGCCTGCCAGGCTCCATTGTCCATGGGATTAACGCAGCAAGAATACTGGAGTGGGTTGCCATTTCCTCCTCCAGGGGATCTTCCCAACTCAGGGATCAAACCCCCGTCTCTTGTATCACCTACATTGGCAGGTGGATTCTTTACCACTGAGCCACCTGGGAAGCCCAGACATCCTCAAGAGCTTAGTAAAATTCTACACTGGCCATGGAGTTTTCTCCAGGTTATCTTGATTTCTTTCCTCCCAGAACCCTTGCCTACCCACCTATCTTACATGTTTTGGTTAGCAGGACGTCTGGATTTACATGCTACTTGCCTGCTCTGTGTGCAGACGGTCAGTTACTGGGTTGCAAGTTCTTTGAGACAGAAACACGGGCTTACCCATCCTTTATTCCTCTTCTTAGCAATTATCAGAGGAAAGGAGGCCCAGAATGCGTCAATGGATGTTTGTTCAAAACCAAAGTGAAAGAAGACTCTCCTTTGGCCCTCTTTGCTTCTAAAGGTAAAACCAGTGAGATTTTGGATAAGGAACACATAAGGGATTTTTTTCAGCAGGAAACATTTGACGTAGATGTTGTTTATCTGGGTGTAGTTCATCCACTTGGGAGGTGTCCATAACAATATTTAAATTGTTCACGGGGTTTCCAATCACCAGATGACTTTTGGTCCATTTCCTCCTATCATTGGTACTTTTGTGCCCAAGAATGCCTAAGCAAAGATGCAGGGAAGAGAGGCCAGGTAGAAGAAAAATAAAGTCAAAGAACACTGGAGCAGGAGTTAGGAGACCTAGTTTTTTATTCTTATTGCATAGAAAAGCAGAACAGACTGTCCCGGTTCCCTGAACAAGCCACACACTTAGATTGCCAAGCCTCCATCTATGCCTGGCAAACCCTGCTTCTCTCTCGAGTCCAGGCTCAGATAGAATGTTCTCTGGGAAGTTCAGCAACAGCCTCAAGCAGAATTAATTGCACCCTGTTATATCCCCTTAGTCTTATGTTGTAACTGGTTGTACTTGCGTCTTCTTTACATTAAACTGTGAAATTCAATGAGTTGCACAAGGAAGTCATTTAAAACATTTTTTTAGTTTGTGTTACTTCATCACGAGAATAACTGAGGTATAGAGAATTTATGCCTCAGCCCTTCCCTGCTGAGACATAGAGAATTGAAGTGACTTAATCGAAGCTCTGAACTGAATCTGCCCTGAGGTATGGGCACTGCTTTCTGTGTTCCACCCATCAAACACGAGTGGAATAGGAAGAGCTGGATAAGTCATGGGAGCCTGTCTGCCTGTGAGCTGATGGCAACCTAGGAAAAAATCTGGATTCTGGCCAGGACATCTGCCCGTGCGGTCCAGAGTCCCTTCCCAGGCATCCCAGGAGGCTCTCCTAAGGGAACCCCTTTCCTCTATGGGCTTTTCCACAGTTGAAGTAGAAACTCACAATCAGTAGCTGATCTGGTTAAAAACTCTTAGTCATTCCGCAGATGAGTTTCATTGGAAAAGGTGATCGGTTCAGATCAACAGCTGTGAACAGGGCCACACCCTGGTCTTCATCGCCATCATTTTACAACCACTTGCCCGCCTTGTCGGCAGTTTCTACAAGGTGGCGGAGGTTTCTCACTCAGGGTTACTTGAACTCCAGGGTCTCTGATGTGACGTGCCTTCCTCCTGATCACAACCTTCCTTACTTCCGGCTAGACTATTTCCTCCCACCAGCTCACGGGCTCTGGGCTCCTCGGAACCTCCGACCCATCTTCTTTTTTTTTTTCCATCTTCTCTTAGTTTGTCCACCTCACTTGGCCCCACTGCCATCCCAACATCCCATTTTTAACTGAAAAACTCTCAGTAAAAGGAAGACTATTCTATCCTTTTAGTGAGATTCTCAAGTTGAGCATAGTATCGGTCTTCTTCCTTTTCTTCTTTGTCAAGGTCAGCAGGAAGCCATCTCTCTTTTTCAAGTTCTTCTAATTAACCAGGACTTTCTCTGCTTCCATTTACAAACCCTCTTCTTGGAAGTGTACTCGTAGGCACAGGACTGCACTCTCCTGAACAACTAGACAAAAACAGTTCTTGGCTCCCGTAAGACAAGAGCGATATTTTTGATCTTAGTTTCACTCCAGGGAAGTTAACAGCTAATCTAAGTTAAGTTCTTTGAGACACTCTAATCAATCAGTCTGTCCAGAAGATGCCATAGCTTCATCTTCAGTACTTCCTTGTAGTTGTTTAAATGCTTTCTTCGTATTAGCCACTTGGCTTCTCCTCTGGAGCATTCTATGCCCTCCATCCAGCCGCACCCTGGTGACTTCTAGTTTCTCTTTTTCCCTCAGCAGGTTCTGGGTAGTACTAGAGAAGGTCATCGAACATTACAAGACCATGTTGAATTCATGCCTTTTCACTCCACGAGACATCACTGTCTCTTGAGGTCCCATCAGCACTTTAAAATTTGTGTGTTTAAAACCAGACCTCTGCTATGTCTAGTTCTGTGACTGGTGTGACCAATCTCCTGGTCACCAAGCCTTGAAATCAAAGAGAAATTTCTTCTTTTCCTCCTCCGCTCACATTCCAGTCATCAAATCCTCTTTTTTTTTTTAACCGCAGTCTATTCCTTCTCTCACTCCCCTGCAGGCTGGTACACTGTCCCAGTTAGATTCCTGTGATAACCTCCTAACTGATCTTCTTATGTCCTCCAACCTCCGGCCACAGTTTCATCTTATTTAATTTGGCTAAACTTCTATGCCCACAAAGCCACCAGCTTTATTCTCTGCCAAATAAAGCTCACATCCATAAGGCAGTCAGTCAAAATCTTCCCTGCCTTGATCTGCACCCTCAACACTATCCACTGCTGATTTCACGCAGAATGAAACAGAGTGAAGAGAACAGAACCTGTCAGAGTGCACCCCACACATTAAGGATAAATACTGCCATGAAGCTCCTGGTTCCTAATATAATCTCTCATGAAGGGTCAGGCTAATGTTTGAAAACCACTGATATCTGTACCATTAGCCATTCCCAAACATGCCCTGTGATTTCCTCTTTCATTTTGAAATTACAAAATGCTTTGCGTACAAGAGAAAAGTATAAAGGGTGATACGACAAACAATTGCTTGTCAAATCTTGTGTCATATTAAGATTCAAAAATATATACGCATGATCCAGAGAAAACTCTACTTTGAAAGAATACTTTCACCCCAATGTTCATAGCAGCAAAAACTATTTACAATAGCTGGAAGCAACCTAAGTGTCCATCAACAGACAAATGGATAAAGAAGATGTGGTACACATATATAATGGAATACTACTCAGCCATAAAAAAAAAGAAATAATGCCATTTGCATCAACAGAGGTAGACCTAGAGATATACTAAGTAAGTCAGGAGAAAGACAAATACCCTACAATATTACTTATAGGTGGAATCTAAAATGAGCTTATTTATGACACAGACACCCAGACATAGAAACAAATTTATGGTCACCAAAGGGGAAAAGGGGTAGGTGAAGGATAAATTAGAGTTTGGGATTAGCAGATACAAACTACTACATATGAAATAAAAGCAAAGTCTTAATGTATAGCATGGGGAACTACATTCAATATCCTGTAATAAACCATAATGGAAAAGAATATAAAAAGGAATATGTGTGTGTGTGTATGTGTGTGTATATATATATATATATAAATTACTTTGCTATACAGCAGAAACTAACACAACATTGTAAATCAATTATACTTCAATTAAATATATATTTGTATGTATATAAATATGTCACTATGTACATGTGTTTTGTGTGTGTGTGCATATATACATATATACAGATGACTGTGTATACACATCTGACAGGGAAGCCTGGTGTGCTGCAGTCCATGGGGTCGCGAAGAGTTGGATACAACTGAGTGACTGAACAACAACAAATATATCATCTATGTCTATAAAACAGGTAACTGAGATCTAGCCTCCTGTAATCACTCATTCCTTTCCTCCTTTCCTCCCTCCCCAGCAGCAGCCACTATACACTAAATGTGGTGTTTTTCATTCCCACTAATGTTTTCATATGAAAATATTATGAGATTATAAAAGTACATAACTACCTGTAGTGATTAATTTTAAAAACATGAAATTAAAAGTCCATAAATTATATATATATATATAGGGATGTTTTAAATCTTTATATAAACTTTGCGCCTAATATTCTGCAGCCTTCTTTCTTAATTTAATGTTTTGTGTTTTTCCCACATTAATTGCTATGTGATTCTCCGATTCATTTTCTCTGCTGAGTATTTTCCAATGTATTTGTCCCTCCTCCTATGGACAGACATACAGGTTATTTATTTGCTGTGACAAATAAGGCTGCAGTGTGGTCTTCTAGGCTGCGTGCCTAGAAGGGGATTTCTCTTCAGTCCATCCGAAAGGAGATCAACCCTGAATATTCACTGGAAGGACTGATGCTGAAGCTCCAATACTTTGGTCACCTGATGCAAGGAACTGACTCATTGGAAAAGACCCTGATGCTGGGAAAGATTGAAGGCAGGAGGAGAAGGGGTTGACAGAGGATGAGATGGTTGGATGGCATCACTGACTCGACGGACATGAGTTTGAACAAATTGCAGGAGATAGTGAAGGACAGGGAAGCCTGGCATGCTGCAGTCCATGGGGTTGCAAAGATTGGACACGACTGAGCGACCGAACAACAACTTCAGGTCTTGGGCCAGACTGTTCCCTTTGCCTGGAAGGGCCTCCTCCCTATCTCTACCTCTGAAAACCTCACTCATCCCTGAAGTCACTTCTCAGAGGCTGATTCCTCCCACGTCCTTCCGATCCACCGAGTCAAAGCAAAACCCCTTCTGCCACCCGCAGTTTGTGTCACAAAATGATGCCATCACATACTTGTCCTGGGGTGGTTTGGGTACTTCTCCTATATCCCCAGCAGGCCTTATGAACAAGCACTGTCTCACGTGACCTTAAATCCATTTCCCTCACTTAGAGCCTGGCACATAGATCTGCCTGGAGTGAACCCTCCGTGAATGAACACGGAGTCCACCGAGCTTGTTTTCCTTCTTTTCGTACTAAGTACTGCTCTCAGCACTTCCCAGGTGGCTAAATGGTAAAGAATCCGCGTGCTGATGCAGGATATGCAGGTTTGATCTGGGTCGGGAGGATCCCCTAGAGAAGGAAATGGCAACTCACTCCAGTATTCTTGCCTGGGAAATCCTAGGGACAGAGGAGCCTGGCGGGCCACAGTCCATGGGGTAGCAAGAGTTGGACATCACTTAGTGGCTAAACAACAACTGCTCTCAGGGTGGGATGACATATATCTAATGACAACAGGATACAATAAAGTCTGCTGTGTTCCTGTGCCTTTCCCCACAAGGGCAAAGAGGAGCCTGTCTCTTTCTACATGCTGCATTGGGAGAAGCTGGGCACTCTCAGCTTGGTAACCACCTGGGGGCAGATGCCTGTAGGCAGCTCTGCATGCCTGCTCGAGTGCACTCAGTCACTCAGTCATGTCTGACTCTTTATGACCCCATGGAATGCAGCCCACCAGGCTCCTCTGTCTGTGGAATTCTCCAGGCAAGAATACTGGAGTGGGTTACCATTCCTTCTCCGGGGGATCTTCTTGACCCAAGGATCGAACCTGCACTGCAGGCAGATCCTTTACC
Organism: Cervus canadensis; assembly: GCF_019320065.1. Lineage (NCBI taxonomy): Eukaryota > Metazoa > Chordata > Mammalia > Artiodactyla > Cervidae > Cervus > Cervus canadensis. The sequence continues at coordinate 27,019,030 of NC_057413.1, forward strand.
ACTGAACCATCAGGGAAGCCCTCTGTAGACAGCTGCTTCTGCAGAAAGATCAAGGGGAGAAATCTTCCTGCTCTCCAAAGTACCCAAGATATTACATTTATGCCAAAAATTTTTGTAAGAATTTTGTTCAGGGAGTTCCCTGGTGGCAGTAGTTAGGATTCCAGGCTTTCATTGCCATGACCCGAGTTCAATACCTGGTTGGAGAACTGAGATCCTGTAAGCCACACAGTGTGGCCAAAAAAAAAAAATTATTTTGTTCAGAACTCAAAGCGAACTGAGGGCAGATAAGATTGTTACCAAAACACAGGGTGGGGCTTAGCAGGGGTCAGTTTCTGAGCTTGGTGCTGCGCCTTTTTAGTCAACCGATGCTCACTGCCATTAGTGGAGGCAGCAGTTAATACAGGATGTCTGCTCCTCTTTCCTTCACCTGGCCCCTGTGACCTTAGCAACGGTCCTGCAACGTTAGGCTGGGGAGAGGGTCACAAACAGCAGGTGTGTTTTCAGTGGCCACTGGCGTGGCTTCAGAATCCTCGGCCAGGGCCAGGATTGTGGGGGCAAAGGTGCCAGTCCCCCTGCAAGACGTTCATCAGCCCCTCATCCCTCCAAGTTCAGTGCGGTGGAGGGGAGGGTGTAGTAACAGACTTCCTCCTGATTCCAAAATAGAGACTCATGCTCATGATACTTCTCCTCGATCAGGCATGGAAAAGGTTAAAACAGGAGATGTGAAAAAATCAGTTCAAGAATCCAATGCTGCAAGCCTCTTTCCATTTTTTTCAGAAGTTCAAAGTAGTGGCTTATGTGATGGCAAGTTGACACCTGTGTATACCAGCCTCATAAATTAGTAATATAACATGTCCAGCTCACCAGGATTTTTATAAACAGCTCGCTATTCCATGCCATATGACCTACCAAACAGAGAAAAACAGAACAAGTACTCTCAAGCCGACCTGCTTCTATTTGGATTGACAGAAATGTCAGCTGAAGCTCTGAAAATCCGAGTCTTACGGAGTTAAAGCTCAGAAACGGGCTAAGCAACAACATGCAAACTTAGGTGTAACTATAAAAAATCAAACTCCTGACTGTTGTTTGTAGGTTATGGAGTTTGTAGAAAGGCCCAAGAACAACCATTTCTCTTTACTGTAATATAACCTCAAGTCTCAGATGACATCTGATTATAATCTGTGCAAACTGCTACCTGAGTGCCTGTTTTTCCAATTGAGTTGAAATGCGCATGTCCACAGTTTCTGCATCAGCTGCCCACCCCTCGTGAATTTTACAGACACACAGCAGGTGATCATTGCCTGGGTCTTGCCACACACCACCTGTGGGCCTTGGATGATTTAAACATCCATTGTATCACAGCTGAGAGACAGACAACTCCTTCCAGGCCTCGCTCAAATCTCATCTTCTTAGGGAGGTGCAAATAAAAAAATATTGCCTGCCATTCCAGTAAACAATGAATGCTGCCACCATCAAGCCAACAGCCACTGCAGCTGCCCACAACGGTGCATCCCGAGGGGAACTCAGGGTGGAGAGAACAGGTTACTGGCCCTGAAGAGTTTAAGATGCACATCTAAGGAATAGTTCCAGTGAGAGCAAAGGGTCTTGTCTCTTCCCATAGATAGAAAAGCACTAAAATCATTAACTCTAGATGTCTGTTTTCTGTGACTAACAGTAACCTTTGATGTTCAATCACATGTTATGTTTTCAGCAAGAACTATATAGCCTGGCTCCAGGGAATTCCCCCTTAGGACCTTTTGAAAGCATTTGCTGAGTGCTGTGCTTTTTAAGATTTTTTTTTTTAATTTAAAAATTTTAATGTGCTGTTATTTTTTAAAATTTATTTTTAATTAGAGGATAATTGCTCTACAGTGTTGTTGGTTTTTGCCGAACAACAGTGTGAATGAGCCATCAGTATACATAGGTCCCCTCCCTCTTGAACCTCCCTCCTACCCACCGCCATTCCATCCCTCTAGGTTGTCACAGAACACGAGGTCGAGCTTCCTATGTTACAGAGCAGCTTCCCACTCACTAGCTATCTATTTTATACATGGTAATGTATGTTTCCGGAGAAGGCAATGGCACCCACTCCAGTACTCTTGCCCGGAAAATCCCATGGACGGAGGAGCCTGGTGGGCTGCAGTCCATGGGGTCGCGAAGAGTTGGACACGACTGAGCGACTTCACTTTCAGGCATTAGAGAAGGAAATGGCAACCCCCTCCAGTGTTCTTGCGCTGGAGAATCCCAGGGACGGGGGAGCCTGGTGGGCTGCCGTCTATGGGGTCGCACAGAGTCGGACACGGCTGAAGTGACTTAGCAGCAGCAGCAGCAATTTATGTTTCAATGCTACTCTCTCAATTCATCCCGCCATCTCCTTCTTCCCCTGCTATGCCCACAAGTCTGTTGTTCGTGTCTGCTATTTTCCGAAGCACCTAGAATTTGTTTTGTTTTTGACAAATCACAAGAAATCCGTAAGAAAATCAAGGAGGGAACCCTAGTACACAGAAAACTTAGTCATTAACTATTCAATGTCCATATGATATCTCTGCTCAGTTATAACAAATATACCTCAAAATGAACACAACCAACAAAATGAACACAACCAACAATAGGTTTAGTTTCTTCACGAAACCTATTTCTGTCCCATGTTCCTTGTTCCTGTTCAGTAAATAGCTTCACCAGGTGCTCAAGCCAGAAACCAGAGATATATATTTTTCCTCATCTCACTCCTCTTTATCTAGTTGCCAATAATTATTATTGAGGGTAGGAGGAGAATGGGGTGACAGAGGTTGAAATGGTGGGATAGCATCACTGATTCAGTGGACATAAGTTTGAACAAACTCTGGGAGATAGTGAAGGACAGGGAAGCCCGGTGTGCTGCAGTCCATAAAGTCTCAAAGAGTTGGACATGACTCAGTGACTGAACAACAATAATATGACTCACATATATGGAGCATCTATTCTATGCTGGGCACCATTCTAAGTTCTTTGCATATTATTAGCTCACAATCACTCCTTACCCCTCTGTGAAATGGGATCTGTTCTTTCTACCTATTGTACAGATGACAAAAGAGGTTGAGAGTCTTGCCCAAGATCACCCAGGCAGGAAGTGGCGGAGCCAGAACCCAGAACCAGGCAGGCTCACTCAAGAGGTCATGTCCTGAATGTCTGCACTCTTCAGGAAATGATTTCTGTCTCAACTTCATTTATTGAAATTGAAAGTGAAAGTGAAGTCACTCAGCCGTGTCCGACTCTTTGCAACCCCATGGACCATAGCCTACCAGGATCCTCCATCCATGGGATTTTCCAGGCAAGAGTACTGGAGTAGGTTGCCATTTCCTTCTCCAGGGGATCTTCCTGACCCAGGGATCGAACCCAGGCCTCCCGCATTGTAGGCAGACGCTTTACCGTCTGAGCCTTCTAAAATGCATTAGTTCCTAAATGTGGAAGCAATAATTTTGATCATCAGAACTGTCCAGATTCTTCATCTTCTGGATGCCAGTGGTCACAGTGCAGCTTGGGTAACGGAAGTACCGATGGTCAAGAAGATTGGACCATGTCTGCAGTGAACCTAGGGCTTTACTGGGAGGTTGTTCTTAAATAAAAGTTCTAACAGGACTTAATTTACCTGTGTTTTGATGTTTTTCCCTTCAAAGAGGAATATGTCAGTAAATATTAGTTTAATATTTGAAGACTTGATTAATCAAAGCTACATGGAAGTAGATACACTGTCATTAATACCAACAAGGCACTTCCATTATAAACACCAATAAGAAACAGACAACTCTTCCCCCTTGGAGGCTGTATTGATCTTGGAGGCAAAGTAAGCTGGAAGGCAGAAGGCCCAAATCCTCCTCTCCTCAAATTAAATGAATCACATACTTAAAAATAAACCACGATCCTTCTGGCACTAGTAGCGCCATCTGTAAACTGAGAATGCTAAAGGCCAATGACTTGATATTTCTGAATTAAAGTTGAAAAGAAAAAAAAAATGAATGTCATTATAAGCCTAAGACAAGATAAATACAGTTCTAAAAAGTGTCACTTTCAAGTTTTAAGTTTCTCCAGTATCTAATAACCAATTATATAAGCCCACCATCCGGTCAGCATTCAAATAAGATGATTTTAAACTCCAAGGAGTGCGTTCTCAAGTCCCAGGGTGCCAGTAGAAAACAAAAGCCACAGTACCAGCCAGAAGCTATTCGAGCAAGTTCCACAGATCATATGGTCTTGGCAAGAGACAAGCACTTATTGTTGTGAGAAAACTCAAGGTCAGTACAGTACTTGCAGTTCCACTGCCCCAGTGCTCCCTTCCACAAAAGATCCTAGTATCTACTGAAAAGTTGCAATTATTCCCCAGCTCGCTGTTTCAGCCTTCCAGGCCACTTCTCCCACTCCAGAGAATTCGGCTAGTTTGGACATTCCTGAATAACAACCCCAAATAATGTTTTCTGGCTTACTTTCATATGACATCCTAAAAGATGGAAAAGGCTTCCCTGGTGGCTAGTAAAGAATCCACTTGTAATGCAGGAGAACACCTGCAATGCAGAAGACACATGGGTTCGATTCTTGGGTTGGGAAGATCTTCTGGAGAAGGAACTGGCAACCCACTCCAGTATTCTTCCCTGGGAAATCCCAAGGACAGAGGAGACTGGTGGGCTACAGTTCATGGGATCTCAAAGAGTCGGACGCGACTTAGTGACTAAACCACCAACCAACAAAAGATGGAGAAAGTAAAAAATAATAGTGTGTGTGTGCTCACTTGTGTCTGATTCTTTTGTGACCCCATGGGCTATAGCATGCCAGGCTCCTCTGTTTACAGAATTTTCCAGGCAAGAATACTGTAGTGGGTTGCCATTTCCTTCTACAGGGGATCTTCCTAACCCAGAGATTGAACCTGTGTCTCTTGCGCCTCCTGCATTGGCAGGCAGGCTCTTTACCATTGTGCCACCTGGGAAGCCCAAAATAGTAAGCTAGGAGAGATTTCAGCTTAAGTATGATTTTTAGATAAGCATTGCCAGATAAAAGTACACACTTGAGAGGATTCTAAATCTAACCTGATTTTTTGAGAAATACTTAGCCAGTGTAATGCTTTCTTTGATCTATAAGGTTTCCCCCCTTTCCCTTCCTTTGCTCTCAGTAGCCAGCTGAGACTTCTGAAATGGAGAAGTACCTCTGCTGGTCCTTGCTGGTAGATCAGAGCATGCCAGAATGAGCTCTTTCTTGCAAAAAAGACTTTCTTGACTTTTTCTTGTAAAAGAATGTGTTGTGGATTAAAACAAGAGAAAACCACACTTGTGCACACCAGCCTGATCCTAACCACCCAGAGAGCAGCTTGGCCTCCTCTGTTAATCTTCCTGGAGATAGCCAGGTCTGCAGCGGTAGGCCAGTCCATTATCTATAATGTGATCATAAATACTTATCACATCTTCTGTCAAAGAAGTCCCGTTGCTTCATAGGCATTATCTTAACACCCTCCAAATGTCTTCAAAAGGATGTTAGTCAGCTGAGAGTGAGTTAATTATAAATAGGCACGAAGTTTCTCCTTCTTGCATCTCATTAAACTACACGAAATCTCAATTCAGCTTAATATTAATACAACTGCTCTATTGGATTAGGAACTCCTAAATGACAGGCTGTGGGCTCCCATTTCCTTTATATTCCCTGGTGGGCATTAAACATTCTGGTTCTCCATAAAAAGGATGACTTTAGTTAGTCTCACTGACTCACCAACCAAACTACAAACCCAATGCACAAGCCCACCACGGGTTGGAAAGGGAGAGTCACCACCTCCAATTCCTCAGTGAACCATCAGGGTTAAAACGTTTCCCCGTCATCTGCTTTCCAGAAAGGGTTTAGTGTTCTTGAGTGGTAACACATTCCCTCCCTTTGATCTGATTCCTGGGAAAAGAGAAGAGCTGGTCCCTAGCTGTTAAGGACCTAATGTGACCCATTTTAGTCTGGGAAGGGCTTTATTTATTTATTTATTTATTTCATTTATTTTTATTAGTTGGAGGCTAATTACTTTACAATATTGTAGTGGTATTTGTCATACATTGACATGAATCAGCCATGGATTTACATGTATTCCCCATCCCGATCCCCCCTCCCACCTCCCTCTCTACCCTATTCCTCTGGGTCTTCCCAGCACACCAGGCCCGAGCACTTGTCTCATGCATCCAGCCTGGGCTGGTGATCTGTTTCACCCTAGATAATCTACATGTTTCAATGCTGTTCTCTCAAAACATCCCACCCTCGCCTTCTCCCACAGAGTCCAAAATTCTGTTCTGTACATCTGGGAAGGGCTTTAAAGATCACTTACTTAGGAAAGGGCAAATAGGTGTCAACCCTCGGTAACTGGCTTCCTGGGGTCCTGCGCTGAGAGGCACCCCTCCCCCCCACCTCACCAGTGAGCTCCAGGGAAGCTGCTGTGATCCATGCACAAGTCTGCCACCAACCCTGGGCTCAGGAGGGGGCCAGGGCACAAAGCCATGTATTTGCCCTCCCTGAGCTGACTGTATGATGAAGAGCTAGCAATTCCCAGTCTACTGTTTTCCTTAATTTAGTTTTTCAAAAAGTAGAAGCCACAGCAGTCATAAAAAAAGAAAAAAAAAAAAACGAATTTTGATGTTTTTGCAACAACAGTTTTAAGGAAAATAGATGTTCCCTGAAAAAGACACTGGCAGAGGTCCTCACTGGTGTTCCCAGAGACAGTCAAAGGCAGAATTTCTAGGCACATCTTCACTACACCCTGACAAGCACCACCATTTAGAGCTTCATAGGTGAGAGGACTGAGGAGGACTGGGTGGTTTTGCTATGGTTATATGGCTTCTGCGATTAGACTTCACAGGGAACCGGGAAAGAAAAGGAACAGGTTTGAGAATCACTTAAAAGGGAGCAATTCCTGGACCTCCCTGGGGGTACAGTGGATAAGAATCCGCCTGTCAGTGTAGGGACATGGGTTCGATCCCTGGTCTGGGAAGATTCCACATGTCATGGAGCAACTAAGGCCTGCTCACATCACAGTTACTGAGGCTGAGTGCTGCAACTACTGAAGCCAGCGCGCCTAGAGCCTGTGCTCTGCAACAAGAGAGGCCACCACAATGAGACGCCCGCGCACCGCAATGAAGAGTAGTCCCCGCTCGCCGCAACTAGAGAGAAGCCCACACAGCAATGAAAACCCAGTGCAACCAAAAATAAATAAAAAATTTTTTAAAAGGTGTCAAAAAACAAGTCAGTGATTCCCAAAGCCAAAGAAAAATATTAAACAGAAAAATCAATGTGATGTTCATTTTGATGGGGAAAAAAATGGAAAATCAATTTCTTGAACTTGAGCTAGCAAAGCTCTTAGATCAGTCAGTCAGTAGTATTCACATGTTTTCTGCTCTGTTCCTAACAGTGATGGACCAAATGGGCACACACAAGGCAAATGACATGGTTCCTTCCCCGCAAGCTTATATAATCTCCCTGCCTCTCCCCTGAGGTGGGTTTGGATGCCAGAGGCCAGGTCAGGCCTCTGGAGAGACAGCTGGCCTCCCAACCGCCCAACATCTACTCAGCCAACTGCTCCCAGGTGAGAGGAACGTTTTTGGCAGCAACCGTAGTACACAGCAGGCAAGAGACCTTAAGAAAAGGCAAGGGAGGAGAGGCAGGCATGTGATTCTGGAGACAAATAAACACAATTAGCTATGCTAGAAACAAACTGAAAAGACTCAGTGGGAAGACTATGATTCCTTCTGCCAAGAGAGAAAACCAAAGGAAAATTCATTTTAAAAGAAACCTTTTTCTTCCCCTTGGCAGCCAGAGCACCATGACAATCATATTTTCTGTGAAGTCTTTTTCATTATGGGCTTTTCCACCCTTTCAAACACTAGCACAATCAAGGTTTTTGACTGCTTTATCAATTTTGCTGCCTAAAGAGAATCCACGAATATTTCAGGTCGATCCTTTCATACCTGGAAATGACAACTGTAAGACTTTCACAATCTTCTGTCCCAGTGTACCTAAATAGACCCTACCTGTAACAATGACTGGGTGATTGAATTCATTTAGAAATCAATAGTGTTGTCCCTGGGGGTCTATTTTTCTGCTTCCAAAATCCAATTCTATAGTGGAGGATTAGCTACAGCAGAGGGGTCTAATTGCTACCCTAACAGGATATGGTGTTTAATAGGACAGGCTCTGGAGTTAGGCAACTTGGATTTGAATCCTGACTCTGCCTTGGATGATCTTGGGCATATAATTTAACCTCCTTGTGCCTCACTGTCTTCACCTATAAAATAAGGATAAGGAGGTGCCTGACTAACAGGGTTGTTGACATTTAAAGAATTACAATAGAAGAGCCCTCTTCTTTCAGAAATTCATTCTGAAATGCTCACAGATCATGATATGAGGGTTGGGGTTTGCCTCAAAATCGTCTGAAGGTAAGGTGTATGCAGAGAAGTTGGTCATGAGTTGGTAACTGTTGAAGTTGCAGGCTGGTTGCACATGGAGGTATATTCTACCATTCTATCCGCCTCTGTCTGAAATGTTCTATAATAGTAAGTTTAAGAGACAGAGATGATAGTACAGGTAAAACTGCTAGCATACAACATGTGCTCAATTAATGCGATCTGTCCTAGATCAGAGAAAGCCTTGAGGCTGTCGTTTCCAGGTCCAAAAGACAGGGATGCCTGCCTTTCTATAGACATGGGTGGGCTTGGGGCAAGCACGGTGGCGGGTCAGGGGGTTGCAGCTGAGATCTTCACTGTCACTCTAGGCTATCCATTATTGCCCAGCATCTTCATCATCAAACCTGTTTTTTTTTGGCTGCACTGTGAAGCGTGTGGGATCTTAGTTCCCTACCGCCTGCCGTGGAAGCGCAGAGTCTTAACCATCGAGGATGTGTTGTATGTGTCTTAGTTGTTAAGCCGTGTCCGACTTTTGCGATCCCATGGACTGTGCCTGCCAGGCTCCTCTGTCCATGGGATTCTCCAGGCAAGAATACTGGAGTGGGTTGCCATTTCCTTCTCCCGGGGACCTTCCCAACCCAGGAATTGAACCCAGGTCTCCTGCATTGCAGGCAGATGATTTACCAACTGAGCTATGAGGGAAGCCCAACCACCAGGGAAGTCCCATCAAACCTGTTTTAAAGTGATCATTATTAGTCTTCCATGCTTTGAAAGTTTTCTAAGTGAACCACATCCATTCAATGATTCATGACCCTGGATCATTTAGTCAGTTACACCTAATCTCAGGTTAGAGTTTAGAAGAGCTGGCAGGTGGCTCGAAATGAAGCTACTATCACCTGAGCTAAAAGCAAAGGATTGCCAAGTTTTGATGGTCTGTGCAGCTATTTGACACACACATATGTGGTTTTGTAGGCAAAGGAAATCATGAAAAAAAGCTCGATGCACCACCTCAAGACCCTGCCCCCTGCCCCCAGAGCCAATGCTTCCCGTAGGTTCAGGAACCACATATATAAATTTAGCAACTCCCACCTTCTAGAATCCCTTATATAGGGTGATGAGCTGAGCAGACAGGAAATCCCACCCTGGACCCATTCCAGGCTATAGACGCTTTGTAAAGGAGCCCTGAATTAAACACAAACTCATCTGCCACAGGCCCTTTCACAAATAAAAAATCTATAACCAGCTCTGACACTTCCTAACTATAGTGACCTTCGGTGAGCCACTTTATTTCTTGTTCTCACTGGTAAACTGGGATCTCTCTCTCCTAAATTTGTTTCAAGGAGTAGAGACAATGTAAAGAAACACCGCACTGCACAATGCCTGGCACATAGGAGTCTTCTATATAGTACGTATTCTTCAAAACAGTAGGTATTTTGTGTTTCAGTATGCCTTCACGCACAAATGGGTGTATTATTATTATTACGTCCTTTGGATTAGGTTAATGTATCTAGACACAATGGTCCTCCAGGCCATGAGACATATCACAGCCACATAATTACAAACAGTCTAATATTTTCTTTTTCTTTCATGGGACAAAATTGTGCATGCACTTCCTGAATTAATCTGAACCTCTTCACCACAATGAGATCTGATGAATCAGTTTCTACCTGCCTGAAATGCTGCCCAGTTTCAATGAAATTCTTGGCACTTTATACCTGAACCTGTTTGTCTGGGTGACATTCTACAACTGCAGCCAATTCCAATCCCAGCATGAGTCCATGCATGTAACTAATTAATGCCACTTTATAAAGTTCTTAGGGTTCCTGGCAACTCAAGAGAACAATATTGATGCCCTCATCTTGCTTAAGTGCAGGGATCGCAAAGCTAAGATTGAACTCCTGGAATGAATCCTTTGGACAGGGTGAAATACACCATGGAGAATTTAAATTTTCTAATTCAAGAGCCATTACACTCAACATTGATTTTTACATCCTCCTCTTTTTTTTCTTCCATATTTTATACAAGCAATTTAAGTCTAAAAGGAAAATGAGATTTCACCAATAAAGTTTTATTTCTCACAAAAAGTATGACCTACAGGCAACATTTAGCAGAGTATTTCTATCCCATCTTCAAGTGGTTTGGGGAACAGTAGCCCTCTCCCAGTTTCTGTACTATGGATTGATCTTGAACCTCTTGGGAAATTCTCTTAGCCTCCAGAGAGCAGGTACTAAGAATAGGGCAAATACATAGCTTCCAGTTACTGGTGAAAAGCAACAAATTACCTGTTCCTTAAAAATTAGGATGGGGGGTGGGGAAGGAAGCTTCCTTGGTGGTCCAGTGGCTAAGACTCTGCGCTTCTGATACAGGGGGCCTGGGTTGAATCCCTGGACAGGGAAGTAGATCCCACATGCTGATTAAAGATCCTGCATGCCGAAACTAGGACCCATAAATGCCAAATAAATAAATAAAAATACTTTTAAAAAAGAATTGAGTTTTTTCTTGCTTGCTTTTCTTAATCCTGGACTACATCATCATAAGCAGAAATAAATGTCACTGCCCTTAATGCTAATATCTCAAGACCAACCAAAAACTCTTAAATCAATAATCCTAGCTCTGATTGCCTTTAGGTTCTTACAGTGCCAGGAACCAGCTCATCCTGGAAAGTGGGGAGAACTTGACTCTTCTCTGGGTGTGCTTGTCTTGAAATCTTGACATCTTCCATTACCTTTATAATAGATGAACATTCTTTATAATCATTATTAATTCACGCATTCAACAAACACTGGTCTGTTGAGGTACAGAGTCCTTCTCACATAAGAGAATAGGGACAGTTAATTAGTTATCTAGATGGCTTGGAGCTTGCACCCTCCCAGACACTCCGAGGATACACCCTAAGCCCCAGGCTTAACTCAACCTGATCATCCAACCCAGGTGACTTCCAGCAGAATGTGGTTCCCCACCTTTGGGGAAGTGGGGTTCTGAATGTCACGTGGGCTAACGTGAGGTCTTGTTCTTCCATGCTAAGCTCCTGAGTACAACCAACTGTTTGTACTTTTGTTTACACATGGCCTGAGCTTTGCTTCAGCTCTGTGCACAGGTATGAGAAAGCCTTGAGGAATCCTTTCCCCACCTGCTTCTGAAGCAGAGCATCCTCCCTTATGTACTCACCTCCAAACTGTAACCTTCGCAAGGGCGGGAACTGCATTTGAGTTCAACACTCCATCTTTACCCATGTTCAGCATAGACCCCAGCCCTGGCAAGGCATTAATACTGATAAATGAGTGAGTGGATAAATGAACAGATGAACAAAATAGCCTTTGCTTCCCAGACTACTGCGAAGTCTCTCCAATCTCACTCCACAGGGTCAGTGTTCAGGTCCCTTCTCAGCCAGGACTACCAGGCCAGACCCAAGGATGGCCTAACCCACAGGTTGCTCAAGGGTCAACTCTATGTTTCCTGATATCAGTAGGTGTTCAGTCAATATTATTTCGATGCATTATTTGAAGTTACATCAAGGCCATGCTCCAACTACATCAGAAGAGACAGAAAGATGTGATGGACAGAGCCCTGTAGCAGTAATCAGAAGCCCTGGGTTTGAGTCCATTTTGCCCCTTTTCTCACTGTGACTTTGACAAATTTCTCTTATCTCCAGCCCCAGGTTTCCTTCATCTGTATGAAAGAAATCAATATAATGATATCTGCTTTCCATGGCTCACAGAAGTTGTATTGACAGAATTGCAGAATTGACAGAATCACTGTATTGACAGTGAAAGTTGTATTTGACAAGCTATATAAAAGCACTTAGAAAACTGTCTAGCAGAAATACATACAGAAATATTTCAAGAGACAATTTGCCAACATTAATTGAATACTTCTAAGGCTTTAAAATAAAGTTTTTCAAACTTTTTCGATTACAGCCCTTCGGAAAGAACATATTTTACATCACAAGCAGGTGATACATTCATCATAAGACAAACATTTAACAAAACAGTACTTATGTTACTCTCATATTTAGTTTGGCTCTCTTTTCTTTCGTTTTCTTCTTTCTTCCTTTCTCTTAAATGCAGGTCATTAATTTCACAAGGCATGGTTCGGAATCTCAGGAGCATCTTAAAAAATCTGATGCCCAGGCCCTGCCCACTGAGATTCTGAATCAACTGTCTTGGGTGGGGCCTGGGCATCTGCACTCTTAGAAAGCCCCAGGTGCTTCTAAATTGTACAGCCAGGACTGAGAACCACAGAACTGATGGTTTCCAGCTCACAGCTGAAAAACCACTCCATTGTTTACATCTGGGTCTGCTAAACTCTCTCGGAATGTCATCCCACCCCCATCCCGCTGAGGCGCCTCTGGTTGCTTGAACGGACCACTCACTGCTCTGGCTCAAAGTGCACCAGCAAAAACATAGCAAAGCAGGAAGGTCCAAGCGGGGCCTGAGCTTCATGGGCGGCCTCCTTTGTCCTCCCCAGATGGCCAAGAAGGCCCACAAAGAGCAAAACCTGCAGCGGACTTGGAGTGTTTCATTAAAAAGTGAAGGGACTCTCCAAGAACGTTTGCTTGAGTAGAAGAGGCTAAGAGAAAGTAAAGAGAAACTGCCAGACACCAGGCCTGCTTGCTCACACAGTAGAGGAAGTTGTGCCCATGCAGAGATAGGGGTCCCAGTAGAGCCCAGAAGACATGTTGGGGGGTGTAGGGTTGGGGGAGGACTTTGCCACCTAGCCTTCTCCTCCTTCCAAGTGTGGAGGAGGTAACAGAGAGCTCCTCCAGCCTCAGCTGGTCTCTGCCCTCTAGAAAACGGGTCTGCAGCACTGCCCTGCTCATCTGGTTAGAAGCAACTGCAGCCCACGGCCAGCAGAACCAGAATGCAGAAGGAACCACAGACATGGTGGTTCTGTGTCCCTGCCCTACCTACTCTTGGACACATGGATGGGATCAGGAAACCTGACCTGGATCTGTGCACCATGGGTTCAAAAGCCAAAGCTGTGTCTTAGATGCATAGTCCCAGGACTGACTAACCAGACATTCTACTACTAGTTACCATTTACTGGGCAACTCTGTGAGCTAAGTATTTTATATACACTATCCCATCTAATTGCACAACAGCACTTCAGACCTGCACTTTTAAGGAGCTCATCCAGGGTCATTCTAGAATGCTAACATGGGTTGGTCCCCACCCCAGATCCCTTAATCCAGTTCAGGATCTCTCAGCACTCCTGCCATTTGAAATGAAAATGAAAGTCGCTCAGTCATGTCCAAATATTTGTGACCCCAAGAACTATATAGTCCATGGAACTGTCCACACCAGAATACTGGAGTGGGTTCCCTCCTCCAGGGGATCTTCCCAACCCAGGGATCAAACCCAGGTCTCCCACATTGCAGGCGGATTCTTTACCAGTTAAGCCACCAGGGAAGCCCAAGAATACTGGAGTAGGTAGCCTATCCCTTCTCCAGTGGATCTTCCCAACCCAGGAATTGAACTGGGGTCTCCTGCACTGCAGGGGGCTTCTTTACCAGCTAAGCTACCTGGGAAATTCTTTGCTGTGAAGGGCTATCCCATGCATTATACAACATCTAGCAGCATTTCTGGCCTCTTCCCATTAGATGCCAGTAACATCTCTCTCCTTTCCAACTTTGAAAATCAAAAATATCTCCAGACATTGCCAAATATCCTGGTGGCCTGGGGGTGAAAGGGATGTAAAATCATTGCCCCTGCTCCTTATTAAGAACACCTGCTCTAGTCTCAAGCACCCTGCTGTACTGTTTCCTGGGTGTAAACTACCATTCAGAACAGAGGCGGAGCAAAGGCCAAATGCCACTATAGAAGGGTAAACAACAAAAATAGCCCCATCCTACACTGATACAGTGGCCCCTCAGTGTCTATGGGGATTGCTTCCAGGATCCTCCTGGCATACCAAAATCTGTGGATGCTCAAGTCCTTTATATACAGTGGCATAGTATTTACATGTAACCTACCCACATTCATCCACATACTTTAAAACATCTCTAGATTACTTATATTACCTAATACAATGTAAATGTTATGTGAATAGCTGTAAATACAATGTAACTGTTTTGTGTAAAATAAATGCTGTGTAAGTACTTGCCTGGGCATGACAAGTTCAAGCTTTGTTTTCTGGAATTTTCTGGGATTTTTTAACTTTTTTGTTTTATATTGGGATATAGACTATTATAGTCTATATATGATAGATATATGTGATAGTTTCAGGTGAACTGAGAAGGGATTTAGCCATACATTACATGTATTCATGCTCCCCCAAAATTCCCCTGGGATATTTTTTTCCCTAACTATTTTCTGACATTTATTTCAACTGACATTTTAAGGCTAGACAAGAAAAATTTAAACATAAAATTTTTCTCTGCCCTTTGGCCTCCTCCCTCCCATCCACTTGTCATTGTACATCTGCATTATGCATTAACCAGATTCTCCAATGGCAGAAATACCTGCTCAATCAGAAAGATCACTTGTGCTTCTTCTGGCAATCACATAACTCTTTAGAGGATAAAATTCCTTTGTCAATCCTTAAGAAGTCATGATAACTCACCTTCATCTTCTACCTGTAGACATCTTTGGTGAGCTTTATGTACAATACCAATATATCATTTCCCTTAAATATAGCAACTGCTATAGAATAGACTGGTCAGAGAACCTGGGGAGATACTGGGTCACACCTAATGGAAGCTCTTCACTTAAATACTTACTTATGACCTTATTAATGCCACTAGCTGCATTACTTGTATTCCTCCTATTGAAGAAGATGATTGTTTCTTGCATGACCAAATGTGTGGCCAAGGCTCTGGTAAAATTAATGATGATTAGGTGACTTGAAATGATTGATGAAATATATGATTCTATAAGATTAATGACTATAATAGTGTAACTCTAGATGTGGGAAGAAGCAACAAGAGGGAACCATTTCCCAGACCATATTACAGGCTGGCCAGAGGATCTGGCTACTTAACAGAGTCTTGTCCACTAAGAGCACATTGAGAAGCCTATTAAAGAAATCCTTGCCCAACCTGGGAAGGAGCCTTCCTAGCATCACGAGACAAAGCGGTCACAAAATGCCTCCCAAATCCTGGTCAAAATTAAGACTGAAAAGGAGGGGATTGTAAAAATAAAGAAGGTTGCCTACCATCAATTCTACAAGGATTAAGTCATCAGCCACTGTGGTCACTGACCTATGCAGTACACCTTGAAAGGAATTCAGGGCAAAGATCAAGATGAGGCATTTTGTGCTACAGGAAAACAGAAATTGGCCCTCAAATGGTTAAGATATTTTCAGGAGAAAATTTTATGAATCCAGTTTCTAGAATCTTCCCATATTTACAGAGGCACTAAAACCATCAACTAAGACACCTGTTCCTTGCAGATAGCAATAACTCTACCAATATGTGTGCTTGATTACATGTACCCCCTTGTCCAAAGTCACATCTAGACTGGCCACAACCTTTACCTCTTCGGAATAATTCTCAGACCTCTCTGAGAGACTGTCTCCCAGGTTATAATCCTCAGGTTGATTGAATAAAATGTTCCATTTCTTTCTTAGATTGACTATGGATTAATTTTTTCATTGAAATTTCCATCCTTGATTGGTTGAACCTGAGGATGTAGACTCCATCTCCCCACGCCAGCCCCCGTAGAGAAGGCAGACTATCACTTTACAATTCACTAAGTAATTTTAGAGCCCTTACTTCCCTTTATGGCATCTGAGTACATAGCAGGATCTAATCCTGAAAGAATTAATCCACATCAAAAAATATAAACACTATTGAGAGATCCATATATTTAGCCTTCTCCAAGAAATTGAGGAAAAGGAACATGTAGTGAAATTCATATTAATCCTTAGCCCTGTAAGCCATCAGGAGAAAAAAAAACAAAAAACAACTCTTGCTAATGCATTGTCCTAAGCAAAAGGGCACATTATGTGAACTTCTGGAGGAAAAAATCTGTTCCTTATACCTCGTCTCCTGCACATACTTCACTGAAACACAGAGAATTCTCACTAAATGTTGAACATTTTATGAAACAGCTATTGCATAGTAACCATAAATTATTTCATTAAAATTAAGCTAAAATTAACTGTATATAATAAAATTCATAAATTTGCAAAAACTGACTGTTGGTATTTACGAAAGGGCTGAGAATGCAGTGCCAGGTTCTTCCTCTCAATCACTTAAAAAAAAAAACAAAAAACTCCAATTTAATTGAAACAAACGTTCCCCAGAATCATCCCTTTCAATATATGAGAACTAGAGCTATGTTGTTAGAAAAATGTTTCATTGGATCAGGGAGAAAATTATAGGAGAAGCTTTTAAACAATTTTCCTTCAGCTTTTTACCAAACTGTACACCTAACACACAATCAAAACTGGACTTTTTGTATTTTAAAATACATGCATGCTCAGTTGCTAAGTCGTGTCAGACTCTTTGCAACCCCATGGACTATAGCCTGCCAGGTTCCTCTGTCCAAGGGATTTTCTAGGCAAGAATACTGGAGTGGGTTGCCATTTCCTTCTCCAGGGGATCTTTCTGACCCAGGGATTGAACTGGAGTCTCCTGCTTGGCAGGTGGATCCTTTACCTCTGGGAAGCCCAATAGGAACTCAAAATAAAGTAGCTAGCTATGGTTGCTGTTAAGGTCGCTCCTAAAAATCTCCTGAGAGGACAGGTTCATTTGCAAAGCCCAGCCAAAGGGACTATCATTACATGGAAATTATAAATTTTTACATGGTTTAAAATGAATTTTAATACAATACGATCAATAAGCACTCTTAATAACACAAAGAGCTAGACTCTATGGAGCACTGATTATGTAAGGGACACTGACCTCAGGGATCAGTGAAGGGACACACACAAATCTTACTTCATCTTCATCACAGCCCCATGAGATACCTGCTCATCATATCTTCATGTTAGGGTAAGAAAATGGAGGCCAAAAGAGATGAATAATTTGTCCAAGATCATAGTTAAATCAAGATTCAAGCTATGGCTGTACTGAAAGTTTAGGTTATACAACCTGAGGGGGAAAAATGGAATTTAGGGAAACAAAGGTAGAAAAGGGATATGTTAATTTTTCATGCAATGTGCTATGGAATCCCAAAACTAAAATGGATTTTCAGAAATCATTCTCTTCCCCTTGACTCTATATAGATCTTTTCACATAAAAACTTAGGTATCAGGCATTTAATGACCAACAGGGTAAGTGACTTTCTGACTACCTTTTTTGCTGGAAGAAACAAGTCTTTTGCTCATTTTGCTTTCGGTAAGAAATGCAAGGGGATGGAAACTGCCTGGTACAGAGGGCATGGAAGGGGAAAAGAAAGGCTTATTTTCTCCAGCCCCATAAGCTAGAAGGTGTTGGTGCATGTTAAGTCACCTCAGTTGTGTCTGACTCTGCAACCCTATGGACTTTAGCCCGCCACGCTCCTCTGTTCATGGGATTCTCCAAGCAAGAATACTGGAGTGGGTTGCCATTTCCTCCTCTAGGACCAGTTTTTTTTTTTTTTTTAACACATGCACCAGAGCACAAACAACCAAATGAAGGCTGCATTTCAAAGCAACTACTTTACAATCCTAAACACATACTCTTTACTGGATGACCCCTGTAGAACTGCCAGTCCTTCAAGAGGACTTTCATTACTTTAATGGACATACTTCCTATAACAACCCCAATTCTCCACCAAAGTTGGCTCCACACAAGCGTTTGGCTGTTTCCCAACTGCGGAAGGTTTGCCATCACAGAGGCAATTCAGTCAACGTGTTGCCAACTCTGAAGGCAACTCCAAAGCAGGGCTCCAAAATTATTCTCGGCAATGACAGCATCACTAGAATTAGTACACAGCTTGCCATGATGAGGGGTGAGGAAGAAAGGGTGAAACACGAATTTATTTGAATGTATAAATACTTAGGTACTTATTCTAACATTTGGATAAAGAATTGGAAGAATCAGCTAGCTCTATGTCCAAGTGAATAAATATGCTACCGCAATAATGATAATGCAGATTTTGGTGCAAGGTTCTGACCACTCCCTAATGGAAAAAAAAACTTGTCCTGAAATGATACCTGTGAAATTGAATAGATCACTTTACCGTTAACTTGCATACTTATTGATGAGCTTTCCTCTTGATGAAGGAAAAAAAAAAATAGGCCCAACATATTAAAAAGTGAAAAGTGTTATTCACTAAGTTGTGTACTGTGTACAACTCTTTGTGAACTCATGGACTGTAGCGTCAGGCTCCTCTGTCGATGGGATTTCCCAGGCAAGAATAATGGAGTGGGTAGCTATCCTTTTCTCTAGGGAATCTTCCTCACTCAGGGATCAAACCCAGATCTCCTGCATTGCAGGCAGATTCTTTACCATCTGAGCCAAATACTAGATGCCAAAAGTCGTTGGTCCTCCCAGGAAGCTCAAATCTCAGCGTATATTAGAAAATGGACCTATATCTACAGCAGAAAAGAAAAGGAGTAGAGTGCATTCTCTCCCCCTTCCACTGCCCCTTAAAGCCCAGGAACCTCCGCAGGGAGAAATCTACTTAACAGGATTCCCAAGGCCCTAGGTCTTCCTGATTTAGTTGTTATATCTAATAATTAAGCTAATTACCACACATAATTAACCATATAGAATACATTAATATAAGATGTCAATATTATTTAACTAGTAAAAGAGAGCCAGACACCTACATCAAACGGGAAAAAAAAAAGAAAAGATAAACCAGACAGTGCTTTGGTCATTTGTTTATATTCACCAGACTCTAGAATGCCCATTCCCTGAGGTCCTGAGCAGGCTAGCGCCCCACCAGGTGACCTGGTCAAGGGTGCAGCAACTCAGGGGTGGGTCCAGGCTGTGGATATCCTAAGAGGGTAGTCAAGGGCAGTCCACCTTCCATGCAGGTTAACTCCTATTCACTCCACTAAAGGGAGCCCTGCCAACAGAAGCAATCCAAAAGTATAATACTCGTGTTTACTAGACTGTGGAATGCAATGCATTTGTGGGCGGTTCGTGTGTATGTGTGTACGCCGGAACCTTCCTGATTTTCCTCCAGTTTTTACTCAGAAACAACCTCTCACAAAGTACAGAAGAGGAGGAAGCAAGCAGCACATGTGGATCTAAAAATTACACACACTTTTATTATGAGTTGCACACACACACACAGAGGTAGAGCTTACCCATACAATTTGAAAACTCACTCCAGAGCTATTCTGAGCTATAAGCCCAGACTCTTCTCATTGGATCCCTGGGCAAAATCACTTCCAACCCAGCTCAGACATATGAGATGCAACCCTAAGCCTGTCCAGTCCAGGGGTCTCCCTTTTGTGAGTCTGTGCCTGAGGGCCCACAGATACTTAGGGCACTGCGGTGCCCACGCAGGTCTGCCAGGTGCGCCCCTCTCTGGTCTCCCTGCCGAAGTTGCCAACACTGCCCGAGCTCGCTAGGTGGAGGGTCCCAACCCAGCCCCGTCCAGGGTGGCCTTTCTTGCTCCCTCGAGTGGGTGTCCTCTTGAGATGGCCATGACCCCACCGAGTGGGCTGCGTCCCCTAGGCCGAGATGTTCCCTGAGTGCCCGCCCTACAGCTCCTCCGGCCACCTCGGACCCCCGCCGCGGCATTCTAGCTCTCCAGTCCCCCATCCTCCAGAACAGAACCCCGGTTCTCCGCACAGCTCCGCTCCCCGCGCCCGCCCTTTCGGCGAAACCCCCTCCATCCTTCCCGGGAGAAGTCACTCGCGTCGCCCCACCCTCCCCTGTCCGGGGCTCCCCTCCCTGGGGCTTCTCTCCCGCCCCGCCCGCCTCGGGCTTCCTCTCTCCGCACTCCCTTCCCGGGTTCTGCTCCCCTCCGCCCTGCGGAGGGCGCCCCGAGAAGGCCGACTGGGCAGCCTTCATTCCGCACCCCTGGGGACCTCTCCAACCTCAGGATCCTAACCCTGTAGTCCTCCAGGATCGGGTTTCGGGACGCCCAACTTCGAGTTCCTGACCCTCTGCCTCGCCTGCAGGGCTCCTGGGCTCCCCAGCACCGGGGGCATGTTGACTCCCGGCCCCCGGGCTCCTCCCCTACCTCGCGATGCTCCTCCGGGGGCCCCCACGGTCGCGATCTTGACATCCCGGCGCTTGCGCCCGGGGGCTCCCCAACAGCCGGGTCCTGACCCGCCTCCCTCCGCGCACCGCGCCGCCAGCCCAGGGACTCACCGGCAGCGGCGGCCGAGCCCGTGCACGCAGCCCAGCCCGCACTCCCGGCCCAAGATCCCGCTCCCAGCTTCCTGCAGGCGGCGGTGACTGCGGCCAGCGCGGGTCGGAGGAGCGGCGGGGAAGAGGGGCCAGCCGGGGGCGGGCTCCGCCCGGCTCCGCCCCTTCCCGGCCCGGGGGCGGGATGCGCAGACCCGCGCACCCACCGCCGCCGCGGGTGCCGCGGGCGAGGAAGTTGACTTACGCCTCTTCCTTCCAGCCGGGGGTCAGGCCCGCAAGGCCCCCTTTCGGCGGCTGAAGGCCCGAGGGGACAGGAGAAAAAGACACTAGTCAGCCGCTGTCCTGTTCTTTCCGGGGGTGGGGTGGGGCGGGGGGGGGGCACTGCAGAAGTCTTTCCGGAGAGGGAAAAGCAACAAACTTCATCTTTTAAGACAGAATCCAGTCTACTCTTAACCACCCAGATCTGCACATTCAGGGTCATTCTGCCCATGAAATCATGTTATGACTTGCCAAGGAGGGCGACTGTCGACACACACTTTCACACCCCTGAGATCCATCCTCTAAGGACTCCCCTGTGACTTACGCAACATACAAACACACCTCTTACCCTGACAGGACGTCACCCACTTCTATACCCCCATCTCCTCTAGCAGGTTGCGATAATCATGACCTACGTACACAAGGGATGGAGTGGAGGTGGTCAGGAAAGGAATTTCCACATTTGGTCCTCCTCGGACTTGTCCCGTCCCCGCATTGCTGTCCACATTTTACCATAAGGAAAATGCACTTGAGATATTGGAGCACTGGGGAGCTTGGTGGTCCGGTGGTTAAGACCCCTTGCTCCCAATGCAGGGGAGCGGGATACATCCCTGGTCAGGAAACTAGATCCCACATGCCACAGCTAAGACCTGGTGCAGCCAAAAAAAGAAGAAAGAAAGAAAAGATATAGGAACATCAATTAACAAATCATATTGGCTTTGCTGTTAAAAAATCAGCCTTCATTATCATTATCTGGACAAAAGAAATAGAGACTCTTCAGATCCTGGGAAGATGACCTGCATTAGTGTTACTCTAAGAGATTCCTTTAATTCACTTCATTACTCTTTTGAGACAGGCAGGCCCAACTCCTGTTTGTTGAAACCTGGCACTTTTCCATTATATACCCTATGAAACGACCTATATGTGGAATCTAAAAAAAAAAAAATACAAAGTATTTGCAAAACAGAAACAGACTCACAGGCATAGAGAACAGACTTGTTCTGGATAGGCTATGGGATTAAGGGAGTCAAACTACTGTGTGTAAAAACAGATAAGCAATAAAGATATGCTGTATAGCACAGGAAATTATAGCCATTATCTTATAATAACTTACAACGGAATAAATTCTGCAAAGATACTTAATCACTATGCTGTACCCCTGAAACAAATGTAATATTGTAAATCAACTGTACTTCAGTTTAAAAAATTGAGGTCAATCTAAAAAGAAATAATAAAACTTGCTTTCCTAAATACACATAACATTAAATTTAAAACATTTTAACTGTGGTAAAATATGCATAATATCCCTGGAGGAGGGACTGGCAACCCACTCCAGTATTCTCACCTGGAGAATTCCAGAGGCAGAGGAACCTGGAGGGCTCCAGTCCATAGGGTTGCAGAGTCAGACAGGACTGAATCGACTTAACACCTCATGCATGATATAAAATTAACCACCTTAATCATTTTTTAAATGTACAGTTCATTACTGTTAAGTACTTTCAGGACTTCCCTGGTGGTCCAGTGGCTAAGAATCCACGTTGCAACGCAGGGGCCATGGCTTCCACACTTGGTTGGGGAACTAAGAGCCCGTATGCCATGGAGCGAGTAAGCCCGCCAGCCACAGCTACTGAAGCCCCTGTACTCTGGAGTCTACGTACTCTGGAGGCCGAGCACCGCAACTAGAGTCCCTGCACTACAAGCGAAGATCCCACCCAGCCAGATAAATAAAACACATAAATACTAAAAAACTACTTGCATCTCATACTGGCTCCTTTCATTTCCTACTCTGAGATGATGACTCACTTCGATTTGGGCAGTACAAGTGACACTTTTGTAACTCTGGAAAAAAGAATGACCTTATTATTTTTGAATCATTATAAGAGGCTCTTGGATCTTTCATAAAAGGGATGACATAAAATTCATATGTTAAGCCAAGAAAACTTTAAACATAAAACTTTTTCTCTGCCCTTTGGCCTCCTCCCTCCCCTCTACCATTCATTGGGCTATGGCATTCTGCATTAGCCAGACTGTCCAATGGCAGAAATACCTGCTCAAACATAAACATCAATTGTTCTTCTTTGGATGCCAACCACATAAGTCCTCAGAAGATAACATTCCTTTGTCAGTCCTTCAGGGGTCATCATAATCTACCACTCACCTCGTACCTGCAGACATCTTTGGTGAACTTTGAGTATGATAACAACATATAATTTCCCTTAAAGGTAGTGATGGATGCAAAACAGACTGGTAAGCGATCTGGGGGGATACTGGGCCACACCTACTGGAAGCTCTTCACTTAAATACTTATTTATGACCTTATCAATACTACTAACTATATTACTTTTATTCTGCTTATTGAGGAGCCTGGTGGGCTACGGTCCATGCGGTCACAAAGAGTTGGACACGACAGAGTGACTTAGCACAGCACACTGTACAAGATGATTGTTTCTTGCATTACTAGGTGTGTAATGATGATTAGCTGACTTCAAATGACTGATCAAAGATACAGTTTTATACTCTAGATGTAGGGAGGGGCTTCCCATGGGGCGCTTGTTGTATAGAATAGAAGACATAAGAGATGTGTGTTCCATCCCTGGGTTGGGAGGATCCCCTGAAGAAGGACATGGCAACCCACTCCAGTATTCCTGCTTGGAGAATCCCATGGAGAGAGAAGCCTGGTGGGTTATAGTCCATAGGGTCACACAGAGTTGGACACGAGTGAAGTGACTTCACTCTTTGTGACCCCATAGACTCTGTAGCCCACCAGGCTCCTCTGTCCATGAGATTCTCCAGGCAAGAATACTGGAGTGGGTTGCCATTCCCTTCTCCAGGGGATCTTTTCGACCTAAGGATTGAACTCGTGTTTCTTATGTCTATTGCATTGGTAGATGGGTTCTTTACCACTAGTGCCACCCAGAAAGGCCCAATCTCTCTTCTAGGTAAATATTAATAGTTCCTGATTGAAGAGTTACCAATGGCAAACTTAAAAAAATGATAAAGTGACCAAGCAGGAAAAGTTCATATTATTAATAACAGGATATGAATTGCTAAACCCCAGCAATATTGGATGTGTACACATGTTGATTTTAACATTTGTTCTGAAATGAGACTTGAATGTATGTAATTGGATTGTATATAGTTGAATCATGGTAATTAAATGGCAAATTAACCTGTGGGTATTAAAATACGAAGCCTTCTCTCACTCTTCAGCAGAAATTTGTAACTAAAGGGACTTCCCTGGTAGTCCCGTCGCTAAGACTCTGTACTTCCAATGCATGGGAACTGGTTCGATCCCTGGTCAGGGAACTAGATCCCACATGCCTCAGCCAAAAATTCCTTCATGCCACAACTAAGACCCAGAGCAGCTAAATAAATAAATATTTAAAAAAGAAAGAAAGAAAGTTGCATCTAAGAAGGCTTAAAGTAAATGGCCCAGCTGGTTCCCCTCTTCAAAGGTCCTGAAAATTGTGTTTCTTCCATTCACTTTGCTCCTAATTCTTAATCATTTTATCCTGGGAAGGGAGGTAGGGGAGGGGGGATGGGAAAGTCAGAACAATTGAACTTCAAAGACTGATGTCAAAAATTTTGAGAAGTAAATGTTTTCCAGTCTATCCAACTCTGATTCAATCCAGACTGGGTTCTGAAGGAAGATTTTGGAGGGAAATTTCTCAGAATTTATGGCTAGAAAAGGAAAGCCATGTGAACTTACCCAGGATGGAAAACTGATGTTGAACCTTTGGACTTTGCCACTCCCTCATTGGTGTGTTGCTAGGGAAGGTATTAATACACACCCTCTCATAGCTCATTTCGGTCAATCATCTATCATCTAAATTAGGCTGATGAGCAAAGCCATGCAGCATCCTCTGTTGAACAGCTGAGACTCAGAGTCCCGTGCTGTGGCAGTGTGTTCAGTCCATAACATTTTAGCTGATTTCTGTCTGGAGGACTTATCCTGGCTCTCAGTTCCTTCAAATAGGATGAAAGATGAAAAGGGCAATCTTGGACAAGCATGGTAACAATTGCATTATTCATACTTGATTCTGGCTTGGTTTCAGAGTTTTAATGATTTAATAAAGAAAAACAAAGTCAATACATCAATTGACCAGTTTAATTCAGCTGGTGTTTACTGAATCTCTTTTTACATCTTAGCGGGAAGCTAGAGGGAAGAACTGACCTGTCCAGATGAGACTGGTATGGGGCAGATAATTTGGAATCTTCTCCATATTTATGCCTCTCTGAAAGAGCTCAGGGACCTGGGTGTTGGGCCAGGTTTAAAGCTTTCAGTTTGGTTGAGGGTGACCTTTGGTCTAATGAGACATAGCATCTTTTTCTTTTTTTGAGACATAGCATCTTGAGCTGACTTCTTACTTTGCTACCTCATTTTTTAATTCCCTATCTACTTCTTTAGCTCCTCCACTGGAATGTAAGTTTCTAGAGAACAAGGTTTATGGACATGCTATTAATTTCCAAACTCATGTTACCTAACACATAGTACAGGCTTGAAAAATATTGCTGAATAAATGAACTAACATATGTGCTATGTCACTTCAGTCGTGTCCGACTCTGTGGACTCCATGGACTGTAACCCGCCAGACTTCTCTGTCCATGGGATTCTCTAGGCAAGAATACTGGAATGGGTTGCAATTCCCAACTCAGGAATGGAACCCATGTCTCTTATGTCTCCTGCACTGGCAGGTGGGTTCTTTACCACTAGAACCACCTGGGAAGCCATATAACATGAATACTTAGCATATCTGGAATTCAGTCCATGATCATTTACTCCAGAACTCTTAGAGGATGCTAAAACAATCTAGGAATGAACTAGAAGAGCAAGTGCCCCAGGCATGAAAAAAACAATTGAGGAGAAACACGTTCCTATCTAGGAGAGAGGGAGAAAGAAGGACAAAGGATTAACAGAGTTAATTCTGAATACTTAGTAGGATGTGCTACAGAAAAGACAGCTCTTTTTTTTTTTTTTCAAGTGTCGAATGGAACTGAAGTAAAGTGACATGTAGGCATGTAGCCTTTGGAAGGAACATCCAGAAGAATTCCAACTAAAACAAAAATCTCCTCCTTCGTGCCCTCCCAACTAAGTTGAATTTCTCTCATTTCTCTTCCTACCAGCCTGGAATCCTTCAGCTCTGAGGACAACAGGGAGGAACCTGAAAGCCACTCAGGTGCGGGACCCAACTTCATCAGGCCTGTCTCTCTAAACACTCTTGAGAGACTACAAGAATGATGGAGTCTTGGTAATGCCAACCAAAATTTCTAGCAGGAAGTTTACAAGGTAAGTAGTCCGTGGGTAAGATATAATGGCTGAGGGAGGCCTGACCAAATTAACAAGGGTCCGTGCATGAGACAGAATACTGCACAGTCTTCAAAAATCGCAGGGACATCAGAGAAACACGTGCCTGCAGTTCTGTGGCTTAGTAAAACAGAAATATGCACTACAAAAGGGGAAAAGAAAAGAAAATGAAAGTTGTATCCTCCTAATGGGGCTTCTGCAGTGGCTAGGACAGTAAAGAATCTGCCTCCAATGTGGGAGACCCAGGTTCCACCCCTGGGTCTGGAAGATCCCCTGGAGAAGGAACTGGTAACCCACTCCAGTATTCTCGCCTGGAAAATCCCCTGGACAGAGGAGCCTGGCTGGCTATACACCATGGGGTCACAGAGAGTTGGACACAACTGAGCGACTTTACAGCAACAAAAACCCTCATAATGATTTTTCTGAATGGTGGTTTTGCCAGAAAACTTAATTTTCCTTTTCACAGTTCTCAAT
Organism: Cervus canadensis; assembly: GCF_019320065.1. Taxonomy (NCBI): domain Eukaryota; kingdom Metazoa; phylum Chordata; class Mammalia; order Artiodactyla; family Cervidae; genus Cervus; species Cervus canadensis. Next base: position 27,045,653 of record NC_057413.1, read on the forward strand.
ATTTTTCGAAAATAGCCTTAATAAAATAAATACACAAATGAATGGCTGTTGCTCATTATTCTGGACCTGAGTATAATTCTCATGGGCTATAATTTATAGTAGATTATTACAGGATGGAAATATAATAAAGTTAATTATAGCAATTGTAGGGTGCTGTGTGGGCATTGTGCTTCTGAGCTTATAACAACAACAAACAAGAATCTTTATTCTCTTTTTAAAATAGATGTTAAAAGAGGTAACTTGCTCAAGGCAGTCATAAACCTTATCAGAATCACTCCCTCATCAGTGGTATGATAGGAACAGGCGGCAGGGAGGTCAGTCTCTTCAATCTCAGATTCCAGGAACCCGAGGTTCTTGCGGGGAACACGAGTGCAATGGACAACGTGTCCCTTCTCTTCACAGCCACTAACGGGCAGGACTGTTTCTTCTGACCAGCTCCTTTGGATCCCTTCCTCCTGCATTTCCTTTTAATAGTGCATTCAACAGCTCTCGTCCCACCATTAAATCAGGGCTGGAGGACAATGGTGCCAACTGATTCAATTTTACCGAGATTGAGTCCAGTGAACTTTGCAGCGAGATGAGCCTTGGCTGTTTAAGTCTTTCTCTCCCATCATTCTCCTTCTCTTCTCTTTAGACAAAACCAATTAGCCCAACCCTTCTACATTTCCAAGAAGGGGGCCAGCAAATTGTTCAGGTGAGAAGGGAAGCACCTTATTAGGATGCCCTGAGGATACTGAATAAGATTTAGTCTGGGTCAAAGGGATGTGTGGCAATTTTTCAATATGCAGCATTCTATTCTTCATTCCTTCAACTATTCAGAAGTGATTTATTGAAAACTACCTAGGCGCTAAGCACTTTGGTAAGACCTAAAGATAAAGAGATGAGCATGATATAGCCGTCACCCTCCATCTAGCGGTGAGGACACACTTAAGCCAATAATTGCCCTCCAGCATCACAAAGGCTGTAGGAGAGGTGCCCCGAATGTGATGGAAAAAGCAGCAGACAGACACCTAGCCCCCAGTCAGTAACTTTTTGTGTTAAGAGGATCAGTAAAAGCTCCAAGGTGAGCCATGAAGTATGAGGTTGAACGAACTGATAAGACGGGACAGAAGCATTCTAGCCTGAGGGGACAGCAGGAAAGAGAGCAGAGGCTCAGCAGCTCGACTGTTGAGGGAATGGCAATGGCTAGTGTGTGGGCACACATGGGTGCAACCCCTGCTCACACTCCTCCGTGGAAGGATGCCACGGTCACGCTCCTCCATGGAAGGATGCCATGGTCACACTCCTCAGTGGAAGGATGCCACGGTCACGCTCCTCCGTGGAAGGATGCCACGGTCACGCTCCTCAGTGGAAGGATGCCACGGTCACGCTCCTCAGTGGAAGGATGCCACGGTCACGCTCCTCAGTGGAAGGATGCCACGGTCACGCTCCTCAGTGGAAGGATGCCATGGTCGCACTCCTCAATGGAAGGATGCCATGGTACCTGATCGTTCATGTGATGGTACCAAACCAACCAAGTAGTTTTTTATTGTTTGTAGCTATCAGCACGGGCTCCCCAGGTGATGCTAGTGGTAAATAACCCACTTGCCAATAAGAGACATGGCTTCTATCCTGGGTTGGGAAGACCTCCTGGAGGAGAACATGGCAACCCACTCCAGTATTCTTGCCTGGAGGATCCCATGGACAGAGAAGCCTGGTGGGTTATCGTCCGTAGGGTCGCAAAGAGTCGAATATGACTGAACCGACTCAGCATGCATGCACAGCTGTCAGCACTTATGGGATATAAAAGAAAGTAAAAGCGGCTCTTGGTTTTGGGCATGTTCCAACTTGTATAAAACCCTCACAGGAAGAGACACTGGGGGGCGGCTCTTCTTACCCAACCAGTTCCTCTAACTCACATCACAAGACTCAGTGTCAGCACGCCCAGTGGCAACATGGTCCACACCCAGAGGAAGCAGGGGCGGGGAGCCATCTCTCCTCTCTGGTACTCTGTCTCTTCTCTTCTGTCTCATTTCTTTGGTCCATTTAAACTCTTTTTTTCCCTCCTCTCTCTGCATTGCCTAGGGTCCCTCTTCGTCTTGCACAGAGGCTTAGGGAGGTTGTCAATCACTCAGTTCCATCCATTTCTGTTGCTGGACTGAATGAGGGCTTCAGTCAAGTGGGTGGCTGACAGGGGCTATGAATGGGCTTCAGGGTCAAATACCTGAAAGGTCTTCAGAACTTTAATGTGCCTTAGTTCAGCTACCTGGCAACAGAGCACTGGTGAATTTTAAAATGAAGTCTGTCAATGCATCTGCCTTGGGAAGCATGTTCAACTTGGTGTTGAGTAGACTATGGGGATTGGGAGAAACTGGAGAAAGAAAATCCATCCTCTGACCACATGGGAGGAGCCATGGTGGTGAGATTGAAGAGGTAAACAGGGGTCATTTTATGAAGGATATGGTATGTCCGGAAGGAATTTGAACTACACAGTGATTCTCCATCCAAGTTAGGAAGAGGGCCAACCCCCATCATCAGTCACCGCAGCCCCTCTTCTGGTGGGAGCATATTATAGCCTTCAGGTGTGTTAGAACACTGTAGGAGACAAAATACTATAAACAAGAAAATTGCATGAGGAGGTGTTTTGTTTTTGAATGTTCTTTCTAGCAACAGGGTGGGAGAGGGATTTGAGACTAGCAAGGCTGGTTGGCATGATAAATTGGGACAAGGAGACCAGTTAGTAAGCAACTGAGGTCATGTAGATGGGCTTGAAGGAAGACAGGAGTATTTTGAATGAGGAGCAAACACCGGATTCGAGAGGTATTTAGGAGGCAAAATCAATAGCATTTGGTGAATAATCACAGGTAGGAGTTGGCTCCCTGTATCCCCCAGGCCACTGTTCTCATCTCACTGTGTCTGAATGATTGATCTATCTTCCACGGTCCTCCACAAGGGCTGGAACCATATGTGTCTCGTTCCCAGCTACATGTCTAGCACAAGCCTGTGCCCGATATGTGACAGGTCTTTAAAGATTTGCTGAATGGATGAACAAATGATCGAATGACATAAAGAATGACTCACACATGGATGCTTTACATGACTGAATGGTCAGCAAACCCATCAACTGAAGGAGGAAATACAGGAAGAAGAGAAAGTTAGGGTCCAACATTGCAATTTTATTTTCATTATGTTGGGTTTGAGGTACCTATGGGGAACCTCCGGGAAGGTTTCAGCTGCAGGGGAGTCCTAGGCTGGTGTAACAGATTAGGGAACTGTCAGTGAATAAAAGAAACATTCACACCCAAGTGTAGAAGCAAAGAAGAGAAAGAAACTTTTTCTAACCAGAAGGCTGATTTTTTTTTTTAATGTGTCTTTGCTATTGTTTTTGTTTTGTTGAGATAAAATTCACATACCATAAAATCCACCCATTTGAAGTATAGTTATACTTTATTGTATACTCGCAAGGTTGTGCAATAGTCACAACTAACTCCAGAACATTTTCCTCATCCTCAAAAGAAATCCTGTACGTGTTAGGAGTTACTCCCCATTCCCTGTTCCCTCCAGCCCTCGGCAACCACCAAATCTCTTTCGATTTCCATGGGTTTTCCTACTGTGGTTATTTCATATAAGTGAAATCATACAATATGTGACTTTGTGTCTGGCTTCTTTCACTCAGCATAATGTTTTCGAGGTTCATGCATATTGTGGCATGTGTCAGTACCTCATTCTGGAGGCTGGTGTTTAAGCTTGAGCAAAGTTTCTTGCAGTCCCATCCTTGACTTCAAAAAAGCCCTTGGACCTTTTGAATACATCCTTCAAAGTCCAGGTGATGGGTCCCTTCATTAATTCACAGAATTTAGAAAATCTTTATGTTGAGAGGAGACGCAGAAAGCATTCTCAGCCACCCTCTGTCAGTGTCCCTGACTCTCCAGTCCGCAGGAAGCTCTTCTCCCCCTGTCTCACAGGGCACTCACTGGGTGCCCTCTATAATCAGTGCCTGGTTCTGTAAGTTCTTCCTGTCTCACTTCTCAAATCAGTGTGAAAGCTCCTGGAGGCAGAGGGCAGGGAGTGTTCTGTGCTGTATCTTCCTTTTATTGTTTGCAGCATTTAGCACATAGTTGTACTGATAGAAACCAAAATGGCACTTAAATAATCCCTCTAATTGCTTAAAAAAAAAAAAAAGTTTTCAAGAACACTCTGCTTTTAACATGGGCTTTGACTGTTTTTTCATGGACTTTGGACAGATCACTCTTAGATTAAAAGCCCAATTCATGATTATGTTCCATCTGCTGGGAACTGGTCCTCTTCTTTCCCCATTCCAGACTAGACTGGTCCAGGTGCTGGTTGTTTAGGGCTGGTGTCCATTCTCAGTGATTGAAGCCCATCTCACACCAGTTAAGTATTTTCAACATTGTTCCTGCACTACCACCCACATTGACAGTAATAGGCTCCCAGCAGCTACTTTTTTTCCCCCAATATGACAAAATCATCCCGGTCATGGGTAGGTCAGGAAAAGGAACTTGACCCAAGCTTTGCCAATTAGACCCCTTTCAAGAGGAATTTGGATCTGGTTCATCTTGAGTCTGTGTGATATTTAGAAGGACCACAAAAGGTAAATATAGGAGCATATAGACTGGAAAACCAGACAAAGACACTCTGAACAGATGAAAGAGAAAACAAACCAGTGAGGGAGTCCTACAGAGAAGAGCCCACAAGAGAAGGATCTAGAGTCTTGCTGCCCAACAAGCCCCTGGTTCTAATTCATTCTTGCAGGCTGGTTGCATCTTTTCCCTTGGGTTCCCTTAAATGTCTGTGTATCTTTATGTGTTGAGTTAATTTATTGAGGTACTATTATTCTTGTTTGGGGGTGGGGAAAGGAAAAGAGATTGTGTTTTATTCTTTTATTTATTCTCTCTCCCCCACCCCCTCCATCCCACCAACTCCCACCCTTTCAGGCAGGCCTGTGATCAGCTGGCATGTACCTTTGTGGCTCTAGCAGCTGTTAGATATTTTTAATATCATCTTTGCTTTTCAAACTCACATTCCTGCACCTACACACACCCTATCCTTCAGTTCCTGCAAGCACAATGGAATGGAGGATCCGAACCAGGTTTCTGTTTGAATCAAAGAAAATTTACCAAGGTTCCATCTGTTACACCCTGGTGTTTTGATAAATATCTCTTTTTAGCTTTCGCTAGCTCATGCGAATTTCTGTTCAGTTCAGTTCAGTTGCTCAGTCATGTACGACTCTTTGCAACTCCATGGACAGCAGCACACCAGGCTTCCCTCTCCATCACCACCTCCCAGAGCTTACTCAAACTCATGTCCATCGAGCTGCTGATGCCATCCAACCATCTCATCCTCTCATGTCCCCTTCTCTTGTCTTCACTTTTGTAAGACCTCCAAGAAATAAAAGTTATGAATTTCCGTTATTGGTCACAAAAAGACTTCTAAATCGAGAATGATTTTAATAGAGACATTAGGAATAGAATTGGAAGAGACTTTAGGAATCACTCCATGATTTGATGGATGAGAATACTCAGGTCCAGAAAGCTAAAGATACGTGAGTGATATCACACAGGTATGTCTGAGTGGAGGCTGTGGCCTCAGTTTCCCTTCAGTTGTCTTTGCTTTAGCATTCTCTCGCCTTCTCAATCTCACACCTGTGGTTTCAGGCAAATATGAAAGACACATTATTTAATGATGAGAGAAATATTAATTAATGCTTATACTACTTACCCTAATAAATATCACTCATAGGGAGATATGACTGCATTTTAGGGGGTGCACAGCCACTTTGAACCTATCTGTCGAATTGCTAGGAAATTTGAGTCTTGCAGGCAAGCAAGAATTGATGCACACTGTGGAAAGGTGGTTTAATACTTGATCAAATCAAGGCAACACTGAACTGGTTTTAAGAGGTTTTCCTGCCTCACTTTGCCAACTGCCAAGCCATCTGAGCCTCCCCACCTGATAACTCCATGCCCAGCAACTGTCTTCTCATTATGATTTCCACTTCCACTTTCTGCAGCCTCTGTCTTAGTCTAAGCTCATCAGAGGAAAGTGAGGAAACCTAGAATATCTCGCATCATCTATCACTGGCTGTGACACAGTTCTTTGATTGGTTGAGTCCCAGCCAGGCTGCAGGCAGCATATGGAATACCAGACACAGTATAATGTCTGAGGTCTAGCCAGGTGCTCTGAGCATGCCAAGGTGAAACACGATTACAGGCTGTAGACACTCCCCATGTCTGCCAGGTTGGAGTACCTCTCACCTAAGGGCATATCTAAAATAGCAAGCCGGATAGACTCAAGAGGTTTAGTTGACCCCCTCAAGGTAAATATCCTGTATTTTGACCCCACTTGGGTTACAACGTTCAGTGCAACTGTAAGTACATCATTTAAATCTTTGGTTTCAATTTGTTTATGCAAATGACACCATTAACTTACTTCTGAGTCCCTGTTCTTCAGAATCTCATTTCTTTGTCTACACTATGTATTTCATTAAATACTTTTTTATTTGTCACCAAAAGAATTCTATTTAGCCTAGGCTATAAATTGTCCACCCTGCTATAAATTGTCCACCCTAGGCTATAAATTTCTTAAAAGCAAATACTATCAAATTTTTGTACCCTGTCAAAAAATAAAAGCATTTAAAAATCAAGCAAAATCTTGAGTAGACTATTTCCTACTATTTTTTTTTTTTTTTTTTGCCACATGGCATAGCTTATAGAATCTTAGTTCCCCAACCAGGGATCAAACCCTGGCCCTCGGCAATGAAAACGCCGAGTCCCAATTACTGAACCACCAGGGAATTCCCAAGCACTACTTCTTAATGATACCTCAATTCAATTTAGCAATAATATATCAACTCCCTTCTGTATTGGTGATGGTTTCTACTGGCATCTTTTCCTTCAGAAGCTCAGCCTCCCTCAAATGGCAGTGCTGACAGTCACATTCCTTCCCTTTTCCTGGCCTGTGGGTCAGGAATGGATCCAGACTGGCCAATCAGAGTTTCTTAACCCCTTGGCAGCAGGGATGAATATATAACCCAAAATGGACCATTGGGTGTTGTCTCTGGGACTAGCAAGAATCACTAATAAAGAGACACACTTTTTTTCTGCATCATCTGCTTATTGAGAACCATGTAAACTGAATGCTGCCATTGGGATCATCACCACCATTTTGAAAGACTTTGCCTGAGAGTGATGCAACTTAAAGAAAATCTGCTGGACTTGGCTCTGGAAAAACTTCTATTAGTACAGGACAAAGTCAGGATCCCTTTTATTTTCCTCTCTTCTGACCTGAATACATGGGCTATGGCTGGAGCTGACTCAGTCACCTTGAGACCGTAAGGGAAAGACAAAGAGCATCATAGCAACATCAGTCTTCTCATCTTCAAGCCACCCAAACAGTATATAGCAACTACCTTACTGTAATAAGGAGTTGGAAAACTACAGCCCTCATGCCAACTTCGCGTTCCTATGCCTCTGAGGCACCATGAACTGTGTGGAGACCAAGCCAGGGCATCCTTCTCTGTCCTTGGTCCCTCATCTGCCCTCCTCATGGCATGGAACATCTCAAATCCCCTATACCTACAAAGACTGTAGCTCAAGGCAGTGAAGCAATCTCATTTCTCACTCTTGTGATAAAGGAACATTTTTACTACAACCAGCATTTTTAAAAAGAATGAATGGAATATAAAAGAAAAGGTAATGTATTATACATAGTAATGGTAAGCATTATTTTGTAAAACTTATCTTTAGTTATATGTGTGTATATACATATATTATAGGGTTATAATGTAATAAATACACATATATATTCACTTAGATTATATATACTATATAATTATAAATTATATTATATTATACATATAATGCATATTTTATAATATATAATGTATAATGAATACACTATATATTAGTGTATATATACAAGCATAATTAGTATATATAAGATATAATACATGGTTATACATTATATGGTATATAAAGACATGTATAATATGTGCATTTTAAACATTTTGAGTATATATATATATAAACATACATATAACAAAAACAAATGTTTTACAAAACAGTATTTACCCTTACTATGTGTAATATACTACATTCTCTTCTTTTTATATATTCTATATTTTATATATAGTTGGTAGTATTATATATTATAATCTTTCTTACTATGGGTGATGATAAAAAGTAAAGAGTTTAAGAAACTGTAATGGTGAAAAAGTTGGCTGGGGCTAGACTGTGCATGTCAGTCTGAGGAATTCTGGCTTACAGCTGCCTTCTATGTGGCACCCTGGGGACTTTTCAGGAAGGAGATGGTGTAACCAGATACATGGAAACAAGAGTTTGAGGGGGCGAGAGACCCCTTGGTGGGCAGTGAATTCCGAAAGGATACAGCAGGTACCAGAAGGCAGAAAAGAGAGTGTAGAAGTTGTTCTTTCTGTGAAGGTGACAGAAATTCAACTCAGAGAAGCTGAGTCTATTTATTGCTGGCACAGCTGAGAAGAACACGAGGGGTTTCAGAGAGTTAAACGTTATAAGCTGCAGGAAAGCGGAGCTTTGGTGACTCCTGGTGTGGGGACTCCTTGCTGGTAAGCCTCTCCTCTCTCTCTGAGCTTGACCTCGTTCTCCCGTGCACAGAGGCCCTCGCAATGTGGTGGTGAAGACAGCTCCCAAGCAGGCTGGATTCATTTCCCTCTCCAGCTTAGCAAGCCTACAGGACTTTGTCCAGAATCAGGTCATCAATCCCAGTAAATGACTCCGAGAGGCTCTGCTTTGGTCGCCTGCCCATTCCTTGTTCTGAACCTATTACGAGATTTCAGTTAGAGGGCTTTGGGCTGGGAGCTGTAGAATATCCATTTTTAGGTGGCTTAACTGTTGAGGATAATATAACATTTTACTCACATGAACTTCTGAGGTTGGTTACCTTTGATTAAGTGATTATGATCAGTGATTCTATGATGACAGGGTCCCAGATGGGCTTCTCTGCTGTCCTTTGACTTTCTAAGAATCATCTCCTCATATAACAAGCTCCCGGGCAAGAAGAAGCAAGTCCTTGACTTGAATCTATATTTAGGATGAAGAAAGCTTCCAGAAGTGCCATCTTCAGTCTCATTGGTTAAGATTGTGTCATAGATGCACGTTCAGTCAATCTTTGCTGAGGCAAATGGAATAAAAAAGACCGGCTTAGACCAAACGACCTATACCTCAAAGGGTTGGAGAGGGACCCATAAAGCACATGGGTGCTCAAAACCTAAAACACAGTCAGTGTTCTGACAGAAGGAATATAGGGGGGAAATGGCTGATAAGCAACCAACGTATCTGCCATGCTACAGAGAATGGGATACTGTATTAGTTTTCAAGGGCTGCACAAAAATTTACCTCCAGGACTTTCGTGGTGGTCCAGTGGTTAAGACTCCAGCTGCCAGGGCAGGGGATATGTGTTCGATCTCTGGTCTGGGAGGATTCCACATGCCTGGGGGCAACTAAGCCCATGCACTGCAACGACTGAAGCCTGCGTACCTAGAGCCTGTGCTCTGCAACTAGAGAAACCTCCTCAATGAAAAGCCTGCGCACCACAACTAAAGAGCAGCCCCTGCTTGCTGCAACTAGAGAAAGCCCACATACAGCAAAGAAGACTCACTGCTGCCCTAAATAAATAAAATAAAAAATTTACCACCAACGTAGTGGCTTAAAATAAGACACATGTCTTATCTCGCAGTTTCTATAGGTCAAGAGTTTGGGCAAAACATCATCACTGGGTTCTTTGGAAATGTTCGGTCGAGGAGTCAGACAGCACTAGGTTCTCATCTAGAGGTTAAACTTGTGCAAGGTCCGCTTTTAAGCTCACTCAGGGTGAATGAGTGGCTAAATTTACATCTTGCTATTGTGGGACTGAGGTCCCTGCTTGCTAGCTGGCTACTGGCTGGAGGCTGCCCTCAGCTCCTAAAGGCCACCCACAGTTCCCTGTGAAGTGGGCTTTCCCCAACACGGCCACTTAGTCATCAAGCCAGCCAGAAGAATCTCTAGAGCAAGTCTTATAGCAAGACAAGTCTTATATAACATAATGAATACACAGCCCATAAACTTTGTCATAGTCTACTGGCTAGAAGCAAGTCACAGGTCCCACCCACACTCAAAGAGAGGGGGCCACCCAGGGGCATGAGCACAAGGAAGGGGGGACTATGAGAGGTTACCTTGGCATCTGTTTGCCATAGGAATCATGAGTAGCCAGGCCTGGGTCATATACCCACTCAGTCACCAGAAGAAGGGGGATGGGAAAGCTTGCTGGGCTCTTTCAGTTCACATGAATATGAAAGAGATTCTGAAAATGGAATTGCTGAGATTTGGCAACCACCGAGTATGGCACAATGCTGCAGGAAATGGAAGAGAGACAAGTGACTCAGGACTTGAGAGCCAGTGACTGGAAAGAGGATGGTGCTATGACTGAATCTGGGGACTCAGAACAAGACAGAAGGAAGATGAAGATATTCATCTGGAGTTCCCATAGGATATCCACATGGAACTGTGTATCTGGAGCTCAGGACAGATGTCTGAGACTTAGATTTCAATATCATCAACCCAGAAGAAGAGGACATGTACATATATGGGAATGGATGGGTCACAAACCAGGTTGGTGACAAGGTTCACACACTTCTGTGCTAAAAGCCTTTCATATTTCCACTCACACTCCTTACACTTGCAAAGTCTTTTGTGGTTTAGCTTGTCTATCTCTCTACACTTTTGATAGCCCCTCTCCCTAGAACTCTAATGTACTCTCTACAAGTCTCCGAAATACTCTGTGCTATTTTCTTTGAGCCTTTGCTTACTATTTTCCATTACAAGAAACATTCTTTATCCTTCCCCACCATCACTGCCTGGTTATGTATCCTTTGAGTCTCCATGTAGATTATACCCCCCTGAAAAGCCTTCCACAATTCCCTGAGACAATTTATGTGTTCCCTCTTTGTGCTTCCATAGCATGCTACACAACTCTGTTGTGGAATACTAATGGCCTATTCTGTCATTATCTACTTACTTGTCTCTTTACTAGCTTACAGGCTTCTGGAAGGTAGAGATAGATAGAGATAGGTAGACAAGCTCACAATTGTCTCCAGTAATTAGCACGATCCTTAGCACAAAGAAAATGCTTGATAAGTATTTGTGGAATGAATGGGGATTCAATGTTAACAGATTTCTTTCTCAGTTAAAATCCCTTTGCTTATAAGCATCAGAAAACTCAGTACAAAAAGGGATTAATGTATAAGCAGAAAGGGGACTTGATGACTCATGTAAGTGAGAAAGTCCAGAAGTTATGTTGCGTTAGGTGTGATTTGATACAGAGGCCCAAATGATGCCACCAGGATGCAGGTTTTCTTTCCCCATCCTTTGGCTCTGCTTTCTCTGGCTATAGAGCTTCCCAGGTGGCACTAGTGGTAAAGAGGATCAGCCTACCAGTGCAGGAGATACAAGAGATGTGGGTTTGATCCCTGGGTCGGGAGGATCCCCTGGAGGAGGAAATGGCAACCCACTCCAATATTCTTGCCTGGAGAATCCCTTGGACTGAGGAGCCTGGTGGGCTACAGTCCACAGGGTCGCAAAGAGTTGGACAAGACTGAAGTGACTTTGCACTCAAGCAGCTTGCTTCTCTAACTTTGCTCAAGGTACTTTAAGGCAGCCCTAATATGTTAATTCATGTCTCACCCCCACAGTGCCAGGCACAGAACAGATGCTAAAACAAATGTATCAAGACCTTGAGACTTCCCTGGTGGTCCAGTGGTTAAGAATTCATCTTGTAATCCAGGTGACACAGGTTGGATCCCTGGTCGGGGAACTCAGATCCCACATTCTGTGGAGTAACTAAACCCTCATGCCACAGCTAGAGAGTCTGTGCGCCACAACAAAAAGATTCCGCATGACGTGGTGGAGATCCTGAGTGCTGCAACTAAGACCTGCGTGTGTGAGTGTATGTGTATATGTGTGTGAGCGTGCATGCATGTCCTTAGCTGTGTCCGACTCTTTGCAGCCCCATGGACTGTAGCTCACCAGGCTCCTCTGTTCATGGAATTCTCCAGGCAAGAATACTGGAGTGGGTGGCCATTTCCTTGGATCCTTGGATCCATTTCCAAGATCCCACTCAAGGGGCTCTTCCTGACTCAGGGATCGAACCCTCATCTGCTGCATCTCTGCCTGCATTGGCAGGCAGACTCTTTTACCATGACTGCCACCTGAGAAGCCCCAACTAAGATCTCATGCAGTCAAATAAATAAATAAAATTATTTTTAAAACAATAAAACAAATGTATCAACTTAGTGAGTTGAGTAGAATAAAATCAAATTTTCTTTTATAACAATTTGAGCAGAGCCTGCAGAAAGAACAGCCACAATATAACACTGATTTGGTAGCTTGTAGGGACTTTGTAGATGGAAAAGAGGGAGGCAGGCAGTACAATGTGTACATGTTATCTGCTTTCCAGAAAGTCTTTGCTGGGCAAATAACTCCTTATCGTTTTGTTTTTTTTTTTAAATACAAGCTTGCACCCCGTTTCTTCAGAACACCTGGGCTTTGGACATGATTATGAGGTTTAGCATTTGTAATCACAGGTCTGTTTTGGGAAATTATAGGATGTGAGGTCTCAGAGGTTAGCACTCAGGAGGGATTTACTAAGCCTCTCCTGGAACAATGCTAGGACGGTCCCGCTTAACAGACCAACTCAGCCATCATTGTCACCTATTCAGCAGGTGGCAGAACTGGTCACATTGCCTCTGCTCACACGCCCGTCCCCTAAAGACCCCCAACACCAGCCTAGTGAGTAAAGCCTAGGGCTGTCAGGAGCCTCCAGCTGCAGAGGGGCAGCTTCACCTTGAACTTTAAATGTTTAACACAGCTTTAAATGTTTCACTCCATAGAATGAGGTGACTGGGAAGATGGATGACTGCCGATTAGAGGAATGATGAATTGAAAAAATAAAATAATCCACAGTGAAAAACTCATTCCTCCAGCTGTGGCTAGTCTCTAATAGGTACAAAGATAATGTAAATGGATGGAGTCAGGGTGGGATATGGGGTGGGGTGGTGACATCAGGAGGCCCCTTTGGCCATGTGTGGGCACATTTGTGGATGTGTTCGCGGGAGGAGGAACAAGGAAAGGAGACTGGAGAGAGTGAAGTTTACCCTTTGTGGTTGTGGATGGTCAAGAGCAGGCTGGGCTGGGCAGGGAAGCAGGAAGGCTCTTGCCCATCTCCAGGGATTTCTGCTATCCCTGTTTGTACAAGCAGGTGCTTTATTTCCACGTAAGCTATTTTGGATTCTTACTTTGCAGAGTTGGTATGTCCTTTCTGCAGAGGCCAGAAAACGGCAGGGAGGGGAGGGAAGTCTGGCACTGAAACCAGTCAGAATGAAGTTCTTGATGAATGAATCTTTTACCTGCTGCTGCTACTGCTGCTGCTAAGTTGCTTCAGTCGTGTCCGACTCTCTGCAACCCCATAGACGGCAGTCCAAGAGGCTCCCCTGTCCCTGGGATTCTCCAGGCAAGAACACTGGAGTGGGTTGTCATTTCCTTCTCCAATGCATTAAAGTGAAAAGGGAAAGTGAAGTCGCTCAGTTGTGTCCGACTCTTAGCGACCCCATGGACCGCAGCCTACCAGGCTCCTCCATCCGTGGGATTTTCCAGGCAAGAGTACTGGAGTGGGGTGCCATTGCCTTCTTTGGAATCTTTTACCTAATTTCAAGCAAATATATCTGCTCCCTTTACCTTTTCACTTACCCAGCTTTACCAGGCAGGGTTCCTATCTGTACCAACAGATATATGTTCATCAACTGCCCCATTGTGGTGGAAGGTCTATTATCACAACAGGGCCATTCCTTGGAAAAACTGTACAATGATTGAAGTTCATCTCAGCTCCTCCTTCTCCCAGCGCTCCCCTCCCCACCGACTCCATAGCACAGTCTGTAATAGTTGTCAAGGACCTCGTCAATTTCTGTTTGAAGAGGTGACCTTTCTCATGGTCTTGGTTCATTCTAATAATAGAACTTATACTTCACTTTCCTGTACATTATCTCATTTGGCAGCAGCCCTGTGAGGAAGGCAGTCATAGTCATTATTTCCCAAAAGGTATTTCTGACAACTTACGAAATGAACTCTCATTTACTCTCTACTTCTTGCTTGCATGACCCTGTGCCAAATGCCTTACATACCTTGATTAATCATCATGTCCACTCTCAGAGGTTGACAATATTACCCCTGTTTTACAGAGGAGAAAGCCAGGTGTAAGCAACTTGCCAAAGGCCATGGAGCCAACTACTGGCAAAACCAGGATTAGGGCCTGGGTCTGGCCAAGTCTGAGTTCTGTATTTTTATCTTCTATGCCTTTCTGCCTATGCAGCAGGCAAGCTAGATATTAGTACAGGGGCTTCCCTGGTAGCTCAGCTGGTAAAGAATCCACCTGCAATGTGGGAGACCTGGGTTCGATCCTTGGATTGGGAAGATTCCCTGAAGAAGGGAACAGCTACCCACTCCAGTATTCTGGCCTGGAGAATTCCATGGACTGTATAGTCCATGGGGTCACAGAGAGTCAGACACAACTGAACGACTTTCACTTGCACCTTTAAGGGATATTTTCCTCTTTCAAAAATGGAAGTTCTGAGACCTGTTCTCTAGAACCCAGTAGAGCTGGAGCTAGAACCCTTTCAAATAAGTGACACCGGAAGACAAGTTCCTCCATCAACAGGGACTGCATGGCCACGGTGGATTTCCACAGTAATAAGCATAGAATAATCTCCCTCTACCTATCAGATCGTGCACAGGGAAGAGTCCCACCTATGGACAAGTTCCCTTCCAAGAGTGCTTTCCTAAGTCCAATTCGTTCACAAGTCCACTAGTTAGTCTAGGTAACCAGCTAACACAATCAGCCACAGTACGTACTGTAATAGGTTTAAATATTTTTCACATAATACATAAAAAATAACAAAAAAATAAATAAAACATTTTAAATCTTACAGTACCTTGAAAAGTACAGTAGTCCAGTACAACAGCGGGCACACACAGGCTGGCATCGAGTGAGCCGGAAAGAAGGGTTACTGATCGGAGGAGGGAGAGGCAGTGGGAGATGGTAGAGCTGAAGGATCGTCAGCGATAGGAGGTAGAGGGCAAGCAGCAATTTCACTCACACGTGACCTTGATGGAAAGCACCTTCGCATCTTTGAAAGTTCATATGTAGGGGACTCGTTGTAGTAATACTTGACGATAACACCTCCCTCTTACTTCATAAGTTGAGTCCAAATAAAATGGAAGAATTTCCAAAACCTCTGCAGCTGGCTGCCTCCCCTGCTATGTTCCACTGAAATTGCTCCTGTCAAGACCACCTGTGACCACCTGCTCTGTTATTTCTACTTTACATTTGTAGCTGTCTTGACCTCTCTGCAGCATCTAACTGCTGACCACTTATCAAAACTCTCCCTTCCCTTGATTCGGGGGCAGCAGTCTATCCTGGTTTTAGTGCTCTATCTCTGGACTTTTGTTCTAAGTCTCTTTCAAAGGCTCAGGTTTCTGTGACCATCTCTGTGATGGTTTGTTAATAGTTGCAAAGGGCAGAACCCACCCTCGCTAGGTTAAGCAGAAAGGGATCATTACAAAGTATTCATCAGCTTATAGAATCTGTGGGTGACTAGAGTCCTAAGCTGAATTACCTGGAATGTAGATATCCTTAGGGCCGAGTTGCCACGGGAACTGCTGCTCCCACCACCATAAGGAAGTGCCTGCTGAACCAGGAGACTGCTGGGACGGCCGCCCACCTGAGACCTAGGGCCGCACCCTCAGCACCAGCCAAAGGGATGCCTCCACCCTGCCTGCGCCCCACTCATTCTGCTCGGAAGCTGGTGTCTTATGTGAGGGTGTCTGATTGGCAGAAACCTAAATCACATCCTTGGAAACCCTAGCTGCCAGGAGTCTGGGGAATGACGTCTTTATCTTTCCAACTTTTCTGTACAGGAAGGCACGCTCAAAGGAGATCCAAATAGACATTGAGTCACATAGTCCCTTACATTTCGGGGTTCTTCAGACTTCTGTTCTTGTCCTTTTCTTTTCTGGTGCTTAGACTTGTCAGCTCATGGCGTCAGCCACCATCTGGGTTATCTTTAACCCTGAGCTCCAGGCCTGAATGTCTAGCTGGCTACGAGACAGCTCCGCTTCCTCTGAAGTCAGCAGACTCCTTCTGAGTTTTTCACGTCAAGTGGCACCACCACCTATCCAGTAATCCAAACCAGAAACTGGGGACTTTCCTCTGTCTCTCATCTGCCTCGAGCAATTTTGGGGGGTAGGCGACTGGTCTGTGAAGTGGTTCTGGGGGTAAAGAGTTGGTCTGTTTTCTAGTCTTCCTTCAGTTAGGTGGGGCCACGTGACTGCATCCGGGTCACTGTGGTCTGAACATAGGTGGTGTGAACAAAGTCCAGGTGAAACTCATGGAAACCTCTCACACGATATCTGCCAACTGAATGGAGAGACCTTTAGAAACCTGGAGGAGGGCAGAGCCATACATGTAAGAAGACTGGGCCCCTGAATGACTTGGTGGAACTCTGCAACTCCCAGAATTGATCTGTGCAGGGGGATCAATTGAACTGATGAGGGGGACATGGAGTCATGAAAGCATGCTGTTCAGATCTCTTGCTGTGGGGAACAAGATGTACTACAGCCCCAGCTCTGCCCCACTGGATCTAGCACACTGTACTCTTGCCTGGAAAATCCCATGGACGGAGGAGCCTGGTAGGTTGCAGTCCATGGGGTCAGGAAGAGTCGGACACGACTGAGTGACTTCACTTTCACTTCTCACTTTCATGCATTAGAGAAGGAAATGGCAACCCACTCGTGTTCTTGCCTGGAGAATCCCTGGGACGGCGGAGCCTGGTGGGCTGCTGTCTATGGGGTCACACAGAGTCGGACACGACTGAAGTGACTTAGCAGCAGCAGCAACAGCATGTCCACTGAGTTGGTGACGCCATCCAACCATCTCATCCTCTGTCATCCCCTTCTCTTCCTGCTCTCCATCTTTCCCAGCATGAGGGTCTTTTCCAATGAACTGACTCTTTGCAACAGGTGGCCAAAGGACTGGAGCTTCAGCTTCAGCATCAGTCTTTCCAATGAATATTCAGGGTTGATTTCCCTTGGGATTGACTAGTTTGATTATTTATCCTTCACAGGAATTCTCCCCAACAAATCTCCTGTGTGTCTAATTTTATCCTGGCATCTGTTCTCAGAAGATCCAAACTAACACAGGTGAGAAATAAAAACTTCATTATATGATAGAGATTGGGGGGGCAGGTTATATGACAGTAAGTTAGCTTACTCTAATGTAATCATCGAGGTTTGAATATTTCTAAAAGGTATTTGCAACTGCCTTAGTTTAGGCCTCCTGAGCCATATGTTCCTATTACTGAGGAAGTGTTCTATACCTAGTCTTGGTAAGCAACCCAGAATCCACATTCAAATCACCTTCACAGTGATCTTTCTACTATTAACCGCCACTTTTTTGTTTGTTCACTTATTTGTTTTCTCTTTTTTGCTCTGCTTTGTTTGTTGTTTTATAATTATTAATTTTCTGTTTACCTTATAGTTTTACTTACATCTTTTTAGTTTTTTGTTTGTGTTTTTGTTTGTTTAACCACTGCTTTTAAAACACCTATACAACGCTCTGATACATGTTCTTCCAATTGGAAGAACAACAATCTTGCAAGGAAATTATTATTAGTTCTAATTTATATACAGGGAACAAAGATTTAGAGAGGTTAAGTATCTTGCCTGATATTATATCTCTGGTAACTAACAGAACTGGGACTTGAACCGAAATCTATCTGTTACCAAAATTTGTCGTTTTCTTACCACCCAAGCAGGGCTTGGATTAAAATTTTTTTTTTCCTTGCAATATACAAGGAAAATTTTTTTTCCTTGTTGCAATATACATTCACAGTCATTATCTATTTCCTTGAGTTAACCTCAATTCTGATGCAGATTTGCTGGAAAGTAAAAGCAAACAGACCACAGGCTAATCTGGGAAGGGGCATTATATTCATAAAAGCATATTATAAATTATGTGAGTAAATAAAATATCCCTTTAAGGATACTGACGCTATAGGCATGTTTTCTTCATTAACATTTTCTCTCCATTTTAAACTAAACATATAATCACTGCAAAAACTAAAAAGAAAGTGGGAAAACTATAAAATGATAAACAATCACAATTTTGAATCTTCATTGGTATTAGAGGTTACATCAGGTGCTAAACTGAAACTCTGATAAGCAGGGGTATGGGGAGTGCATGCTATGCCCAAGGCTTTGGTGATAACTCCATTCAAAAGAACATTTAAAAGCAAGCCGCTCAGAATGCTATGTGTAAAGGTACAATTAAGTATCTATTTTAGTGTACTAAAAGCAAGACATTTATGATTTCAACTCATGATCACTATTTTCAGGGTTTAAAAGCATTTGATAGAGAAGTATTCTCCACGCATGGGCATGAGGACCGCAAGACTCCGCCAAGCCACATGCAAAGCTGATGACATCATGCCCTGGTAAATAGCTTTCAGAGGCTCCACATCTCACTGGGCTTAAGGAGTAAATTCCTGAGACCAGCACTGCAGGCCCTCTGTGAACCTTGCTTCACTTCTGACAGTCTCCGTAGCCATGCTCCACTCCAACTCAAACAAGCTCTCCGGAGCACTGTGCTTCCTCCTGCCTCTGGGTCTTTGCAAATGCTGTCCCTCCTGGAAGAAATGTCTTAACTCTAAGAAATCCCCAAGATACAGCTCATGTGCCTCCTTGTCTAAACAGCTCTTCCGGAAACCACTCTCGGCCGTATCCAATTCCCAGACTGTATTTGGTGCCCTCCCCACTGACATCTCCCCTCACCCCTACCTCTCCTGCTCCTCCACGACCCTTGTCACAGCACACAATTGTAATTGTTTCTTTTAAATATTGATTCTACCCGTTAACTGCTTTGATTCTTGAAACTGGACATTGATTTTACATAAAGGTATTACTCCAAAGTAGAAAGTGCTTAGGAAACAAATGTTTGTTAAATGAATGACTAACAGAGGAAGGAAGGAAAGAATTAAAAAGTTGATTTCTTTGGTGCACAATTCATATATGCTTTAGGTAACTTGTAAGGACAATTCATTTGAAATATCCAAAAACAACAGATCTTGTATCTTGTGGTAGGCATCCAAAGTGTTTTAGTTATAATTTGCAGGCTTCAGAATTTTAGGAACTGAGAGTTCGGCTAAGAAAGTAATCAAGAGGTTATTAACTGGGTTTATTCGGCAGTCCTGAACTCACCGAAATGTGAAAAACTGTGTTTGTGTGTATATGCATGATGAAATAATTCACATTTTCAGGCAAGACAAGAAAACTTGAAACATAAAATTTTCTCTGCTCTTTAATCACTTCCCTCCCCTCTCCTATACATCGTGCATCTACATTCTGCATTAACCAGAGTTCCCAATGACAGAAATAACCTCCTCAGACATAAACATCAATTGCTCTTCTTTGAACACCAGCCCACATAACTCCTCAGAAGATAACATTCCTTTGTTCATTCTTAAGGGGTCACCATGATCCATCACTCACCGTGTATCTGCTCCAACATCTTTAGTAAAGTTTACTCATGACAACAACGTATCGTTTCCGTTAAAGATAATGACAGATATAAAACAGACTGGTCAGCAACCTGGGGAGAAACTGGCCCACAGCTAATGGAAGCTTTTTGCTTTAAATACTTTGTTAAATACTTGTTTATAACCTTGTTAATGCCACCAGCTATCTTACTTGTATTCTGCCTATTGTATAAGATTATTGTTTCTTGCATGACTAAATGTGTGACTGAGCCCCCAGTAAAATGAATGATGATTAGGTGACTTGACATGATTGGCCAAATATACAGTTCTATAAGATCAATGACTATAATAGTGTAACTAACTCTAGATTTGGGAAGAAACAAGAGGGAACTATTTCCTGGACCATAAAAGAATGTAAGGCAGGGGATCTAGAGACTTCTGGCTACTGTTCACAGGTCCCAGTAAATAGCACATTAAGTGGCCTATCAAAGAAGTCCTTGCCTGACCTGGCAGTGAGCACCCCTAGTGCCATGGGACAAAATGGTCACAAAATGCCTCCCAAATATTGGTTGAAATTAAGGCCAAAAGGGAAGGGACTATAAAAACAAAGAATATTGCCCACTATCATTTCTACAAGGATCAAGTCATTAGCCACTGCAGTCACTGACCTATATAGTACACCCCAAAAGGAATTCATTCAAAGGGTGAAGATCAAGAAGAGGCATTTTGTGCTGCAAGAAAAGAGACAGAAACAACCCTCAGGTTGTTAGATATTTTCACGAAAAAATTTTATGAATTCAGTTTCTTGAATCTTCCCAGACTTAGAGGAGCACTAAAACCATTAAGATACTTATTCCTCAAAAATAGCAGTAAAGCTACCAAGGTGTGTGCCTGATTGCACGTACTCTCTTCTCCAAAATTATGTAACTGGCCTCCGCCTTTACCTCTTTGGATCCATTTTCAGAGCTCTCTAAGAGACTTGTCTCCTGGTTATAATCCTCAAATTGGCTCTAATAAAAATTTTCATTTCTTTTTTAGGTTGACTATTGATGAGTGTTTTCATCAACATTGTCTGTTTATATATCACTTCTTCCCATTTTCTGCTTTGATTCTTGAAGTTGGAGATTAATTTTATATAAATGTTTTACTTCAAAATAGTAAGTACTCAGCAAACAAATGTTTGTTAAATGAATGAATAAGAAACAGAGGAAGGAAGGAATGAATTAAAATGTTGGCTTCTCTGGTACATAATTTATATATACTTTATGAAATTTATAAGGATGTTTCATTTGCCAATCCACAAAAGAAAACAGAGTTTGTACCTTGTCGAGGGCATCTAGGTGTATTTAGCTAAAATTTGGCAGTTGCAATTTTATGAATTGAGAGCTTGACAAATAAAGTAATTAAGTGGTTATTAATTGGGACTTAGGCTTCCCTGGTAGCTCAGTTGGTGAAGAATCCACCTGTAATGCAGGAGACCCAGGTCCGATCCCTGGGTTGGGAAGATCCCTTTGAGAGGAGAAGGGCTCTCCATTGGCACTCCAGTATTCTTGCTTGGGAAATCCCATGGACAGAGGAACCTGGCGGGCTACAGTCTATGGGATCGCAAGAGCGGGACACCACTGAAGTAACTGAGCACCAGCACAACTGGGACCTAATCAGGTGTCCATGAACTCACTGAAATTATATGAAAAATTGTGTTTGTGTGTATATGCACAGTATGCACCTCATATCCGTGTGTTCTAATCAGGCAGGTTGACAAGCATTCTTTGAAAGGACGAGTGGAACAGCCAAGTCTATACCAGACAAAACATGGTGGAAACACTTTGATGGACAGTGGAACTAAGGAAGGGATAGGAAGTCCTAAGAATAATGAAATGACAGCTCCAAAGAAGTTGTCGATTCATATATTTTAATTATTATTGGGTTCTTCTTTTATGGTGAAGTGTGTCATGTCAAATGCAGAGTTAAAAAACACAACATATTTGCTGAATCAAGGGTTACAGGGTCTAAATTTACAGTTCCCCTCCCCAGTTAATGAGTCTGCTTGCCTTTTGCATGCTGTTGAGAGTAATGAGGACGGGAGAAGGAAGAAGTGCAGAGAAAGGCTGAATTGATTTGCATACATAGAACTGATTTGCATATATACTTGTGAAAGAAAGCACTATAAGTCCACAGGTAGAGGAAAGGGTCTCTGGAGCTTGCCCGCAGCAAAGAGATCTGTTAACAATGCCTTGGATGAACGATGCCTAGGATGAGCTGATGAAATAAAATTCACATTTTAAGGCAGGACAAGAAAATTTTGAACACACACTTTTTCCCTGCCCTTTGGCCTCCTCCCTCCTGTCTACTGTCCATTGTGCATCTGCATTAGCCAGACTAGCCAGTGGCAGAAATACCTGCTCAAACATAAATATCAATTGTTCTTCTAACACCAGCCATAACTCCTCACAAGATAACATTCTTTTGTCTATCCTTAAGGGATCACCATGATCCACCACTCACCTCGTACCTGCAGAGATCTTTCCTGAACTTATAACAACATACCATTTTCCTTAAAGATGGTGATGGATGCAAAACAGACTAGTTAGACAACCCTGAGAGACATTGGGCCACACCTACTGGAAACTCTTCACTTAAATATTTACTTATGACCTTATTAATAATATAACTACTAGTTATATTACTATTATTCTGCCTATTGTACAAGATTATTGTTTCCTGCATTACCAGATGTGTGACTGAGCCTCCAATAAAATTAATGATTGGTGTGGCGTTAGTCACTCAGTCATGTCCAACTCTTTGCAATCCCATGAACTGTAGCCTGCCAGGCTCCTCTGTCCACGGGATTCTCCAGGCAAGAATACTGGAATGGACTGGCATTCCCTTCTCCAGAGGATCTTTCTGACCCAGGAATCAAACCCGGGTCTCTTGTGTTGCAGGCAGATTCTTTACCGTTTGAGCTACAGGGAAGACCTGACAATTGGGCTACTGGAAAAGACTGACCAAATATATTGTTCTTGAGATCAATGATTGTCATAGTGTAACTCTAGGAATGGGAAGAGATGACATGAGGGAACCACTTCCTAGAACCATAATGGAATGTAAGGCAGGTGATCCAGAGGCTTTGGCTACTGTTAGCAGGGCCTAGTCCAGTAATAGTACATTGAGTGGTCCATCAACCAAATCCTCACCTGACCACCTGGAAGTGAGCATCTCTAATGCCGTGGACAAAATGGTCATGAAATGCGTCCCAAACACTAAAATTAAGAGGTACACCCCAAAAGGAATTCAGGATGAGGTATTTTGTGCTGCAGGAAAACTGAGAACTGGCCCTCAGGTTGTTAGATATTTTCAGGGAAAAATTTTTATGAATCCAGTTTCTTGCCTCTTCCCTGACTTAGAGGAGCAGTAAAACCATTAACTAAGATACCTATTCCTCAAACGGGCTTCCCTGTTGGCTCAGACAGAAAAGAATATGCCTGCAATGCAGGAGACCCAGGTTTGATCCCTGAGTGGGTAAGATCCCCTGGAGAAGGGAATGGCAACCCACACCAGTTGCCTGGGAAATTCCAAGGACGGAGGATCCTGTCAGGCTACAGTCCATGGGGTCGCAAAAAGTCAGACATGACTGAGTGACTGTCACTTTCATTCCTTGAAAATGGCAGTAACTCTACCAAGGTATTCGCTTGATTGTACACACCCCTTTCTCCAAAATCACATCTAGACTGGCCTCCCCTTTACCTCTTTGAAACAGTTCTCAGAATTCTCTGAGAGACTGTCTTCTAGTTGTAATCCTCAAATTACAATCCTCAAATTGGCTCAAATAAATGTTTCCCTTTCTTAGGTTGATTATGAATTAATTTTTTTGTGGACAGAGCTGTTAAATAGGACTTTTAGGAACTATAACTTTTTTAAGGAAGTGTGGTAAAACGTCCTTGCATATTTTCACCAGACTTCAGGAAAGACATAAATCAGTTTTCAAGGTCTAGGGCATCAGATTTATGTTTCTTTTTTAGTGTGGGTGCCACTTCTGCCTCTGCAAGCAGAACTTCTCAGGCCGCCATGTTTTTGTTTGGGTCACACAGGTTTGCCTGCTTGTATGGCTATGGAGTAGCCTGGCATCCACACCCAACACACCCGTTTTGGGTCTGGGTTGGGTAGGCTGGGGACAGGTGAGTCATGTCAGGCTAATTGACCCCCTATCGCAGTTTCACTGACCAAGCCACTCCTGAGTTTCTATTTGTTTTGTGGGAGGTCTGGACCATTCTTCAGGTGGGGGAAACTTCCCCAGGACAAACCATGGAGTCTCTGGACAAAAGGATGTCATCATTTTTCTCCTGAGCATTTTTTTTTAATGACTTGATTTTTTTTAACAACTAAAAGACAATTATAACAACTTCAAAAACATGGCAGTGGACACTGTGGTGTGCTGCCCAGATGGAGCTCATCGTTTATGCCTCCTCCTCCAGCTGCTTGGAGAGGGAGGGTGGGTGACTGGCAGATCCCACTGAAGTCTCCCCTCCCTCCGATCACCCTCTGCTGAAGTGAGCAGCTTCATCCAAATTGATGTCGTCTTCCAAGAGACAGCCCATATCCAAAGCCTGGCCAGTGTCTTGGATTTGAGGACAGCTCTGTCAGGACCCTCACGGAATCTGCAGAGGCCTCTACAGTGACAGCCTCACAGTCAAAACTTCCTTCTCTGTTCAATCCCGCCTCTTCACACCCCTACAGATGTTGCTCCAAGGGCATCCTCCAATAAGCCTCCTGCATGCTGATCTCCACTGCAGAGTCTGCCTTCCAGGGAAACCTGGCTTGTGGTGGTAAGAGTGGGTGCAAGAAAGCAGATGCTAAAGCTGGGTCACCCACCAGCTGGCTAGAAATAAGGAGCCCATGGTGGGTGGCTGGCGGAGCACGGATAAAGCCAGGCATGCAGCAGTAGTAGGAGTGGTGATGTTTTCTGGGAGGGCATGCCTTTGGAAGGGCATGCTTTGGCTGAGGTGATGGAACCAGTAATTTGAGAAGCAGGAGCAAGTTAATAATTATAAGGGTAATGGTATCAAACGGCTGTTCCTGGGGGCAAAGGAAGTTCTGGAGAAAGACAAGGAAAGGCTGAGGGTAATGAATGAGCAATTAAAGGCTAAGCAGAAAAGTCAGAGGGCCTCCTTGGCAGAGTACAGTGGCATGGGTGCATATCCCATAGCTGGAGGGTCGATGATGCCGAAACTCAGGTTCAAGATTTAAGCATAAAAGTAATAGGCTCCAGAAAAAATTGGAATTCCCCTTGGCAAGTCTGCTACACCTAAATTCAAGCTACAATTGGGAAAGCCTGAGGCCTTGCAGGACAACATGTGTCCCCAAAAGGTTCTGCCACTTTTGCCTTACTGACACTAGACCCATCATAACCCATTATAGCCAATAACATAACCCATTAAGTCAAAACAAGTACCATCAGGGATACACTTAGATCTGCTAAGGAGAAAAGAGACTGTTCCTTGAAGGAGCTGCAGATCCTGGCTGATCTGTACCAGCAGATCAATGGGAGGTCAACGGGAAGCAGAATATAAAGTTGACTAAGAGAGTATTAACTAATATGGGAGCATTCTTTCTTTTTTTCCCTTGGCTACCCTGCACAGTCTGTGGGATCTTAGTTCCCCAACCAGGGATTGAACCTGAGCCCTTGGTAGTGAAAGTGCAGAATCCTAACCACTGGGCCATCAGGGAACTCCCCAGCCGATGGGACTGTTAGAACCCCCCAGAACATGCCACTCAGATGTCTCCTTGGCACTTGGAAAAGTGATGCCCACACTCAATGAGCAATAAATGCTGGAACTTCTTTTTTAGGCAGTGAAAAAAAGGAACCAAATGTCTTATAGAAGGGGGTATACTTGAGCGGATTTATTAGACGAGGCGGGAAATTGAATCTGGTTTACCATGTGCAGGCCAAGAGGACATTTACCAAAGTAGCAAGGCAGGATATGGTAAGAGGGATATAAGATTCACTGAGAAATGCACTGGGGGCTCTCCTTTATGGTCCAGAGCTCATGGTGAGAGGTATCATTATAGAACTGAGCTCCTTGATGGGAATGATAACAGCCTGAAATATAAGAGGTCATGGGAGTGCCTTAACCATTAGAAACAAGGTACTTTCAGCTGTTGCAGTGACAGGCAACGCTGGAGAGGCAGCAAGAAAGGCCTGACCTACAGAAAGCTGTTGTTGTTGTCACTCAGTCACGTCTGACTCTTGGCTACCTCCATGGATTGCAGCACACTAGGCTTCCTGGTCTTTCACCTTCTCCCGGAGCTTGCCCAAACTCATGTCCACTGAGTCAGTGATGTTATCCAACCATCTCATCCTCTGTCGTCCCCTTCTCCTCCTGGCTTCAGTCTTTTCCAGCATCAGGGTCTTTTCCAATGAGGCCATCAGGTGGCCAAAGTATGGAGCTTCAGCTTCAGCAGCAGTCCTTCCAATGGATACTCAGAATTGATTTCCTTTAGGATTGACTTGTTTGATCTCCTTGCTGTCCAAGGAACTCTCAAGAGTCTTCTCAACTGCCATATGACCCAGCAATCCCACTTCTGGGCATACACACTGAGGAAACCAGATCTGAAAGAGACACGTGCACCCCAATGTTCATCGCAGCACTGTTTATAATAGCCAGGACATGGAAGCAACCTAGATGCCCATCAGCAGATGAATGGATAAGGAAGCTGTGGTACATATACACCATGGAATACTACTCAGCCGTTAAAAAAGAATTCATTTGAATCAGTCCTAATGAGATGGATGAAACTGGAGCCCCTTATACAGAGTGAAGTAAGCCAGAAAGATAAAGAACATTACCGCATACTAACACATATATATGGAATTTAGAAAGATGGTAACAATAACCCTATATGCAAAACAGAAAAAGAGACACAGAAATACAGAACAGACTTTTGAACTCTGTGGGAGAAGGTGAGGGTGGGATGTTTCAAAAGAACAGCATGTATATTATCTATGGTGAAACAGATCACCAGCCCAGGTGGGATGCATGAAACAAGTGCTCGGGCCTGGTGCACTGGGAAGACCCAGAGGAATCGGGTGGAGAGGGAGGTGGGAGGGGGGATCGGGATGGGGAATATGTGTAAATCTATGGCTGATTCATATCAATGTATGACAAAACCCACTGAAATGTTGTGAAGTAATTAGCCTCCAACTAATAAAAAAAAAAAATTAAAAAAAAAAAAAAGAGTCTTCTCCAACACCACAGTTCAGAAGCATCAATTCTTTGGCACTTGGCCTTCTTTATGGTCCAACTCTCATGTCCATACATGGCTACTGGAAAAACCATAGCTTTGACTAGATGGACCTTTGCCCACACAGAAAGCTGTGGAGATGGTTAATAGAACAGATCATCCTTATGGGCAAGGTAAATGGCTAACAACAAAAGTACTGTTCAATCTATCCAATCAAAATAATCAAGGATGAATGACCAAGAGGCTAAGGGCAGCTTCCTCAGTACAAACTCATGATCCCTCCCTCATGCAGTTTCTATATCTGAGTCAGTTTTCACTCCCAGAACTCTAGACTAAATCACAGAAGATATCTCGCATTAAGAAGACAGAATGACTCCGTCAGTTGACATCAGCTAGCCTCTTTGTTGTGCCTCAACTGTTGGCACAACAAAGTAGCCGCAATTGGAGGGATGGAAGGCAGGTATGGGCCCAACAGCCCCAGCTCCCACTCAGCAAGTCTGCTCTAGCTGCAGCTGCTTCCAAAGACCAGCACTATGTCCCTGGTACAGCACCACTTCTTGAAGAAGACCCAAATTAACTTCACTGAACTCCTACTCCAGAAGGGGCAACAATTCATCTTGATTGGAATCAAATAGTCCATGGGATGGATTTGGCAGTTGGGGTTAGCAGTATAAGCTAGTATATATAGAATGGATAAACAACAACATCCTACTGGGTAGCACAGGGAACTATTTTCAATATCCTGTGATAAACCATAATGGAAAAGAATATAAAAAAGAATGTGTATACATATATAACTGAATCATTTTGCTGTAGAGCAGAAATTAACACATTATAAGTCAACTATACTTCAATTTAAAAAGAAAAAATTTTTTTAAATCCATACATTCCAGCTCTTGAGTTTGACTTTCCTATTTATAGGACCTGTTGCCCTGAAACAAATAGACTGCTAGATATTTCTCCAGCAAAGATGTGTTGATTCAGATCAGCAGAGAATTGAAGTTTGGGGTCTGCATGGCAAGCCACATGCAAGTCCCAAAACAGCAAGGGAAGGAGACCCCTTTTATAGAGGAGGAAAGGAAGTCGGGAGGACTGTAGTTTTGTTTTGTTTTTTTTTAAAGAAGAGTCTGAGGCTTTTCATTGACTGAGCCCTTGCTGGGAAAAAGGCCTGTCTTCTTCCTGTTGGGCTCTGCTATTGTAGCAGGGCATGAGAGCTCCCCCTTCTGGTCTCCCAACTCTACTTCATTGAGGTTCTTTAATAATTTGGGGGGCTTCCCTGGTGGCTCAGTTGGTAAAGAATCTGCCTGCAACACAGGAGATCTGGGTTCGATCCCTGGGTTGGGAAGATCCTCTGGAGAAGTCATGGCAACCCACTCCAGTATTCTTGCTTGGAGAATCCCCATGGACAGAGGAGCCATCGGATGCTGCGGTCCATCGGATCGTAAAGAGTCGGATACGACTGAGCGACTCAGCATATACACAATAATTTTTTACAGGCCTCAGCACCATTTTTCAAGGGCTTACAAAGTGTTTAATCTACTAAAAGGAGATCCTGCCAAAGATCACATTTGAGTAAGGGACGTACTTGGTAGGAAATAAAGTGTCGTCGTGGGTACCTGCCCATGGGGACGTGGCCCTCTTCTGAACTGTACCACACAGAAGAGAGTAATAGTTGTGGCAGAACTGAGAGACTGGCTGGGAGGCTGTACCTTAGAGTATATTCCCTAAATCCACCACCATTCTATGGTGTGGGGTCCCTGAAGGATAGAATACATGCGTCTGAGAACCAAGGCCCTGTCTCCCCACACACCCAGAGACCTACTGGGAGAATCCTTTTCTCCTGTTCCTGAAACTCTGGGCTCTGAGGGCTTACAGATCTTGGCTCCCAGGAAGAGGCTGTTCCACCAGGGTGCACAGCAGGAATCCCATTCAAGTTTTGTCTACTGCCCAGTCACTTCAGCTTCCTCATACCAAGAAATGAGCAAACTTGGAAAGAAGTCACCTGCTCAAACAGGGAAAGAATCATCCTGAGGTAGGCCTGTTTTCTGTAACTGCAGAAAAACCCGAGTGAATTTTTTGGCCAACCCAATACAGTGGGGGCATGGGAGACTGTATTTGACCCCAGATGATCTACCTGGTACTTCCTTGCAGCAGCCTTAGCCTGAGAGGGGCAAAGTGACCAGGAGCTCAGACTCCTAAGGCCTAAGAGTCCTGGTCATCCTGCCTAGGAAAGCCACCTACACCAGCAAACGTGCTTGCTCAGGGGGCGGGGACTTCAACGTGGACAGTATTGATAGAAGATGGAGATAACTGACTACTGAGTGGGTCTCAAAACCAGCTGCAGCGGTGGAGACTCGTTTTTCCCATTAACCTTTCTCTTAGAAGTTTCCCTTGAGGAAGGAGGTCCACCAGGCTGCAAAGAGCTGCCTCACCCAAAGCCACTGCAACTTCCCAGGAATGTTCCTCCTGGAATTCCACTCCGCCTCAGTCCAACTTTCCCTCAGGTGCTGATCCCAAGAAATCAAGAGGTAAAAAACCTCTTACATTCAAATTTCTATCTCTCTCTCTTTCATATATATATTTGTTATTGTTTGTTATCTTTCGGTATATGTACTTTGGTGTTCCTTATTTTTTAACTAAACATTATAAACTCTTTCACATATTATTTCACATATTACAGATTATTCCTAATTACAATTTTAATGTCAGTATAACATTCCCTTCATTTGCTGTGGCATAATTTTTGGTTTGTTTTTTTTGGCCACATCACATAGCATGTGGGATCTTAGTGCCCTGTCCAGGGATCAAACTTGTGCCCTCTGCAAGGGAAAGTGCAGCATCTTTTTTTTGCTACTAAAAGCTTTATTGTTTCCATTTGGTCCAAGGCTTGGGAGAGGGCTCCAGGGTGTTAAAAAGTTGCCCAGTGGCTGCAGAGAGGGGCTTCAGGCAGAAGCCCTGATATTAGCCGGGCTCCTCAAAAACCACTGGGCTCCAGAGGCTCCCAGCTGTGCTTGAAGGTGAGCCTTTTGAAGAGATATTCGCCCAGCCCAGCCTGGGGACTAGCCAGCCTTCAAGGTTGATCAGGTGGTCACTCAGCTTCTTGATGAATTTCACCTCCTCATCTAGGAAGTGGTTCTCCAGGAAGTCATGGAAGTGGGGGGTCTGCTCAGGCAGAACCCAGGCCACGCAGATCCAAAAGGCCTAGTACAGGTTTCTCTCCAGCAGAAGGGTGGCTTCCATAGCACCCGGGGTTTTACCCCACTCATCTTGAGCTTCTGCACGTTCGGGAAGAAGGTCCTGGCGCCGCGCTGGTTTTGCATTTTCAAGAGGTGTTCATGCTTCCCCTTGGCCAATTCGAGGAAAAAGTGGCCCCTACCCTCCAGAGCCACATCGTTAAGGTTGAAAAAAGAATCCCAGAGATGGGTAGGTGTAGGAGGCCAGCAGGTGCATAGAGATGGTGGCCTGTATCTCAGTGAAATAATTCTGACAAATCTGGGAGCCCATGGTTGATTGGTAATAAGCAGTTTAGCTAAAAAAATTTTTTTTTAATGGTGTTGGCTGGACCTGGTGATCACAGACATCTGAGTGGCTGATTCTGAAGGTTGCTACCGGGATAAACGTTGGAGGGTGGTCGGAAGCTGGAGCAAGGGGCGACCCTGTATCTGTTTGATGGGACCTTGGAGTGAGTGCACTGCTGAAAGTGTGGAGTCTTAACCACTGGACTTCCAGGGAAGTCTCTGTAACATAATTTTTTAAAATCATCTTGTATTGTTGGGCACTTAGATTTATTTATATTATAGAATATATCTTCCATAAAATCAGTATCTTCCTTCAGATGGTTATCTTCTTCAATTGATTTAAATCCTGTGTACTCAAGTGATCCAGTGGGAGGGTGTGAACCATCTATCTTGGGGGCCTGTGGTATTTGTTAACAAACTGCTTTCTCCAAAATGATAGCAATCTATCTTGTTGCATCAAGGAGGATTTCAGCATAATCCTCCCATCATTCAAAATGACCACAATAGACTTTGTTGGTAGAATCATAAATGTAAAACAGTATCTCATTATCATATTAGTTTGTTCTTGGTATCTTTTTGGAAAACCATAACTGAGGTTAAATTTATTGTTATTTGAATTTCCTCTTGTGTATTAATGTTCCTGGGATTATTGACATTTTTATAAATTGGAAGGCACACTCTCACCTCTGTCACCAAATTAGTGAATGGGTTTCTGATGAGTAAAATTCAAGTAGAAGCAAAGTCCTAATCTATTGCAAAGTGCACTGGACTTGGAGTCAGTGGATGCTGCTTTGAGTTCTGAGTCAGTTATGACTTGTGTTATGTTGAGAATGTTTTAGACCACCAATAAAATGGAGAGATCCCAAAGTAGGCCAGGCCTTATTTTGATTCCCCTCCCCGCTTTTTTGCAAAAAAGTTGGAAATGACAGAAAACAAAAATAGGAACTATTTAGAAGTATTTCAGTCCCTTGTTCTGCTCCACAAAATGCTGTATCCAGCAATATTCAGGGGACTTGCCTGGTGGTCCAGTGGTTAAGATTCCATGCTTCCAGTGCAGGGGGTGTGGGTTCAGTCCTTGGTCAGGGAACTGAGATCCTACATGCCCCACAGCACAGGCAAAAAAAAAAAAAAAAAAGTAACACCCAGAAGTATCCACCTTATTCTGCCCTCCACCTGAAGGTGGAATCTTCAATTGTCTACATTGTTCAGGCCACTGGGCTGTCCAGCATAGTAATATCAGTTTAAGCAGATGCTGTTTGGTGATAGAGGGGTTGGTGGGCATCTGAAGTGGAAATTTTGTTGGCAAAACAGAGAACCAGGCCAAGATGGGAAGGAGCTGTCACCTAAAAACATTATTTTATGTTTCACGGTCTCAAAAAATTTAAGATAAATAGGGCTGGTTGACATCAATGCCAGTTGACATTAACAGACACTTTGCAAATGATAGTTATTTTAGTCTATTTAGGATTAGATTATTAGTTTTTCTTTAATTTTTCAACAAACATTATTGAAGCACTAAGCTAAGTGCTAGAAACATAAAAAGGAATAAAACAGTTCCAGCCCTCAAGGAAGATCATAACTTATCAATGGAGACCACCATGTAAAAGATTATAACTACAGGTAATTCCCTGGCAGTCCAGTGGTTAGGACTCAGCACTTGCATTGCAGCAGTCCTGGGTTCAATTCCTGATCAGGAAACCAAGATCCCGCAAGCTGAGCAAGGTGGCCAAAAAAAGAGTAACAACTACAATAGGGCTTCCCAGGTGGCACAGTGGTAAAGAATCCACCTGCCAATGCAGGAGACGCAAGAGACACAGGTTTGATTCCTGGGTGGGGAAGATCCCCTGGAGTAGAAAGTGGCAACCCACTCCAGTATTCTTGCTGGAAAATCCCATGGATAGAGGAGCCTGGCAGTCTACAGTCCATGGGGTCGCAAAGAGTTGGACATGACTGAGTGAGCAAACACACACTACAAGACTGTGTAATAACCACAGCCATCAAAATATACTTGATGACTTCTCTTGTTGTGAGTTATATATTTTAAAGTTCTAGTGTTCTAAAGTATCTTGTACTTTTAAATATTAACCAAAGAAGTTTGAGGCTGAAAACTTGGAAAACAGGCTAAGATATCATGATCTGAAAGGGTGAGAGATAAATAGATGCCCCTAAGATAGTGGTCAGTTTGGTATTAATAACTTCATTCCAGTTGATCCTTGAACAGTATGGGTACCTACCCTCCTGCAGCCAAAAACCTGCATATAATTTATAGCTGACTCTCTACATTCATGGATTCAATCAACGTCAGATTGTGTAGGACTGTAGCATTTACTATTGAAAAAAAAAATCCATGTATACATGGATGCACAGAGGGGTTCAAACTCATGTTGTTCAAGGGTCAACTGTATTCTGTGATGTTCCAGTAAGAACACAGAGACTGGCCAGCAAGCCATGCTAATAGTTACACAAGGCATTGGTGTGGGACTAACAGATAAGAGAGAGAGGTGTGAAAAGAACTGGAGGGCATTGAGAGACTGCAGTCCTTGTTAGTAAAAATGCCAAGAAGGAAAGAAAAGCCAGGGTCCCACAGGAAAGGAGCAAAGCAAGGCATGGTGGCTCCATCACGGACTGGATTCTAATTCCAGGCTCTCTCTTTCTCTATTTATGTGTTTGTCCTTGCAGAAGTTGTACAACCTTTCAGATCTTCAGTTTCCTCATTTGTAAAACAGAGATGTAGCAGTGCCCTCTGCACAGAATTCTCATGAGGATAAAAGGATAGAAAGCATCTAAGTGCTTGGCCCGATCCCAGGCACACAGCGTCTGCTCAATAAGAGCTGGGATTTTGTGTTACCATTATTTTTCTCTCTTATCTTACAAGTAGCAAGATGGTGCAACAGGGAACATTGGAGGGGCACTTCCTCTTTCACAGCAGCAAATAACAGCGAAACCACACTTGCAGGTCGTGTCGATAGTCCTTGAAGATGTCCTGAGAAAATGTCAAGTTAGACCCCAAGGGTGTCCCAGACTCAGGTGTCCAAGACCATCTATTACTATTTCTCACCCTATCTCTCTAAACTGCAGCCAGCAGAAGTGAAGGCATCTTGGTGACTTACAGCAACCATCTGCAGAGGGGACAAAGGTGCTTTCTGTTCTGGTGGGAGGAAGAAATAATGAGCTGTTTTGTATTGCAAGCCTCACAGTCAGAATGTCAGGGCTGGCTGCTTGCCCTGACCTGAATGGCCGCCAATAACCCATTTTAATGGGTTTAATCCATTAAATTTAATCCCTCTCAAATTCTTAAAAGTGGCTTCAAAATGATTGTGAGAGTTTGGGGGGCAACTTTTGAGCCTTAAATATGCACAAATAAATTAGGTGTCTATTTAATATGGGGCTTGTTCGTCTGTATTTGCAATACAACTGATAGGATATATGCATTATTTACAGTGCCCTGTGTATTCAATTTTGTAAGATTTATGAGATGGTGGATGTGTTTGTACTTGAGTTAAATTAGAAATAGTGGTTGTCATCTATCATGTAAATACAATTTAAACCTCAAGGCCACACTTTCCCATTTTTATAGCGAAGGGTGCCTTTATCCTTCAAGATCATGCTTGGGTCACTAAATTGCATCCTGGCTTAACCAGTACATTTTCACTAGGTGTCCACATGAATCTAAACATCATCATGGATGTCTGTTCTGCAATATGGCTTTTATACTCTGGAAAATTCTATGACCTTCCCAATATTAAAAAGAAAAAAAAAAAATCCTGTTTGTGCTTAAATTAGCCAGAATTGACTTCTGTTGCTTACTGCAGAGAATCCTGACTGATACATACTTTTCATTTATCATTTTTCATGTAAAATGTGAGGAGTGTTAATTAAACATTACTAGCCCTAAATTGAGCATTAAAATGTTAAGTAGTGAAAGTGTTAGTCACTTAGTCATGTGTGACTTTTTGGGATTCCATGGACTGTAGCCCACCAGGCTCCTCTGTCCATGAAATTCTCCAGGCAAGAATACTAGAGTGGGTTGCCATTTCCTTCTCCAGGGGGTCTTCCCAACCCAGAGATCGAACCTGGGTCTCCCGCATTGCAGGCAGATTCTTTACCATCTGAGCCACGAGGGAGGCCCCAAAATGTTAAGTAGGTAGTCCAATTATCTTTCTTGCAAATAATTACCACAAAAATTACCGCACATTTAAAAATGAAATTAGGCCACTTTTCATCATTCTTCTCCTATTTTCTTTCAAAGAAATCTATTGTCACAACCCAACTTCAGTTGACAATCTGAAGGGCAGGAGGCCAGGAGCTGAGAGACAGGCTGAAATGCAAGACCTTGAATGAGGTCAGGTTTGGAAAAGGAAGGTAAGAATGCAGCAAGTGTCTGAGTCTGTTTGAACTGTTCGGACTGTGTCAGAACAAAATACACAGACTGAGACTTAATCAACAGACATTTATTTCTCACATTCTAAAGACTGGGAAGTGCAAGATCAAGGTGTTAGCGAAGGTAGGCTTCATTCTGAGGGAGGCTTCCTTTCTTGACTTTTGACTTGTAGGTGACCACCATCTCGCTGAGTGCTCACAGAACCTTTTCTTTGCATGCATGGGATGGGGGCAAGGATGAGGGAGGTGGGGAGGGCTCTTTTGTGCCTTTCCTTCTTTTTTCTTATAATGATTTTTTAAAATATTTATTTATTTGGCTGAATTGAGTCTTGGTTGTGGCACTTCTGATCTTTGTTGTGGCATCCAGAATCTTTAGTTGTAGTATGTGGGATCTAATTCCCTGACCCAGGCTCCCTGCATTGGGAATTTGGAGTCTTAGCTGCTGGACCACCAGGGAAGTCCTCTTATAAGGGCACTAATCCTACTGTGAGGGCCCCACTCTCATGACTTCAACTAATCCTAAATACCTCCCGAAGGCCCATCCTCAAATACTATCATATGGGAGGTTAAAGCTTCAACATACACATTTTGGGATGGCATCATTCAGTCCACAGCAAAAGTTATACAGAAAAGCGGGACAAGACTTGAAGAAAATAAACACTTTTTTTTTAAAAGTAGTGAAATCGTGCAGAAAAGAGCAAGGACTTCAGATTCAGACAGAATTGGGCTGAATCCCATTTACTAACTGTGTGACCTTGGACAAGTTACTTAACATCTCTAAGCCTCAGTTTTCACAGCTGTAAAATGAAGATAAATGGGCATTCATTACAGGATTGTAGTAAGAATTAATGAGATAGAGGTTTAAAGTACCTGGACCAAAGAAAAGGGCTTTTCCAAGTTCTGACAGAGCACAGCCAGTACAGGTATGTTGCTCACGTGCAGAAGTTGTGATGGTAATGGGTGATGGAGTTTAACGCTGAAATCTGCTGTTTCATGAACACTGGTCTCAGTAAGTGGGAGGGAGGACTGGACAACTTCTCCAGGACCTTGCAGTTCTGAAGTCCCGTGCATTCACATATACCCACACACTGATGAGGAAGCAGATATACTCATCTCATCTGCTCTGTTGTTACTATCAACTTGTGCTCAGCACTCTCACAAATGCCATCTCATTTATTTTTCACTATTATCTTACCACCTAAGAATAATGGTAGCTACTACTAGTCCTATTGGTTCTATTTGGCAGATGGGCAAACTGAAGCTCAGAGAACTGGATCAATGATCCCAAGATCATATTTCTAGAAAATCATGGGATGTGGATTTGCATTCAGGACCTCCTGGCTCCCACCTCAGAACACCTTACCTGGTCTGACTTTCATGATGTTGGATACACATCATACAAATATCAGTAGGAAGATACCAAAGCACAAAATGTGTGGGATACTGTAAGGGAAGGCATGCTTGCCTTTAAATGAGCTATGTCTCCAAGCCTGGACCAATTCCAGCTGGGATACCAATAGAATTTATATATGAGAAGGTCATTGGCAGGTTTCCAGGGACTATGGAGCCAGGGAGGGATGCCAGAGGACTGTCAATGGGCACACACTGTTCCAATTTGGGAGAGGGGGAAGAAAGTTGATTCTTCCAATGGTAGGAGCCAGTCCTGGGCAAGTTCTTGAAGGGCATTTCATGAACATCAAAAAGGGGAAGGAAATCATTAGTAGGTGCCAGCATGTTCTCCCTGAGAAGACATTATTCCAGATGAATCTCAGTGGGATTTTTTTACAGGGTAAAAGAATTGTATTTTTTTATTTAGACAATGTCTTATGCTTATTAGAATGAGCATTTATGGACTCAAAGCAAGTTGGAATTTTTTTCAAATTAATAAAGAATTTAAATTTTCCTTGTTTTCAGGAAAAAATGTAATTTTTTGGCTGTTTACTTAAAATAATTGAGATAATTGTAGATTTACATGCTGTTGTAAGAAATAAAACAGAGAGCTCTTCTGTACACTATCCAGTTTGTCCCAGTGGTTATAGTTTGCAAAACTACAGTACTATTTTACAATCAAGTTAATGATATAACCTGCTGATCTTATTCTGACTTCTCCAGTTTTACTTGTACTCATCTGTATGTGTGTATTAAATTCTATACAATTTCATCACCTATGCAGTATTGCTCATCTACCATTGCAGTCTACCAGACCACCTTATCTGCCTCCTGAGAAATCTGTATGCAGGTCAAGAAGCAACAGTTAGAACTGGATGTGGAACAACAGACTGGTTCCAAATCAGGAAAGGAGTATGTCAAGGCTATATATTGTCACCCTGCTGATTTAACTTATATGCAGAGTACATCACGCGAAATGCCGGGCTAGATGAAGCACAAGCTAGAATCAAGATTTCTGGGAGAAGTATCAATTATACACAGATGACACCACGCTTATGGCAGAAAGTGAAGAGAAACTAAAGAGCCTCTTGATGAAAATGAAAGAGGAGAGTCAAAGAGTTGGCTTAAAACTCAACATTAAGAAAACTAAGATCATGGCATCCAGTTCCATCACTTCATGGCAAATAGATGGGGAAACAATGGAAACAGTGAGAAACTTTATTTTGGGGGGCTCCAAAATTACCACAGATGGTGACTGCAGCCATGAAATTAGAAGACGCTTGCTCCTTGGAAGAAAAGCTATGCCCAACCTAGAAAGCATATTAAAAAGCAGAGACATTACTTTGCCAACAAAGGTCTGTCTAGTCAAAGCTATGGTTTTTCCAGTAGTCATGTATGGATGTGATAGTTGGACCATAAAGAAAGCTGAGCGCTGAATAACTGATGCTTTTGAACTGTGGTGTTGGAGAAGACTCTTGAGAGACCCCTGGAGTGCAAGGAGATCCAACCAGCCAATCTTAAAAGAAATTAGCTCTGAATAGTCATTGGAAGGACTGATGCTGAAGTTGAAGCTCCAATACTTTGGCCACCTGATGCAAAGAACTGACTTACTGGAAAAGACCCTGATCCTGGGAAAGGTTGAAGGCAGTAGGAAAAGGGGACAACAGAAGATGAGATGGCTTGATGGCATCACCGACTGGATGGACATGAGTTTTAGCAAGTTCCGGGAGGTGGTGATGGATAGGAAAGTCTGGTGTGCTGCAGTCCATGGGGTCACATAGAGTTGGACACAACTGAGCGACTGAACTGAACTGACCATTGCAGTCAAGGCAGTGAATAGCTCCACATCAAAAATAATTTTAATGGAGGAGATGGAATTTTAAGTAAGCTTTGAAGGACAAAGGAAAGAAGAGAGTATTTCAGAGTAAAGAAGAGAAAGAAATCAGAGACATGGATGAATTTAGGAGGGAGGGCACCAGCTCTCTTAAAGGGAGGGATGGCTAATGAGAGGAGAGTGGTAATCACATTAGTTAAATAAGATGCATGCCCACATTATAAATGGCCTGAACATCAGGCACCATATCACTTGTATTTAAAAATAGGGACCTCTCTGACAGTCCAGTGGTTAGGATTTGGTGCTTTCACTGCTAGGTCACGCCTCAATCCCTGGCTGGCAAACCAAGATCTCACAAGCTGCATGGCACAGCCCCCCAAAATAAAAATAGTACACCAGCTAATTCTCAGATGGCATTCAGATATTCATTCCTGTGGCCAATGGCACAAAGAGGCATCAGTGTTTTTGCACCTGCTATTCTCTTTACACAAAACACTTTTCTCCAGGGACTTCCCTGGTAGTCCAGTGGCTAAGACTCTGTGACTCTGTGCTACCAATACAGAGGGCCCAGGTTTGATCCCTGGTCAGGGAACTAGATCCCACACACAGCAACTAAAAGAGCTTGTGTGCTGCAACAAAGACCAGGCATAGCCAAGTAAATAAATAAATATTAAAAAAAAAAACCCAACCAAACAATCCACTCTTTTCCAGATACTTAGATCTCACTGCATTTCATTATTCAGGTCTCAGATTAAAGGTCAACTCTGCAAGGGAGCCTTCCCTGATCACCCACCCTATGGTGCCCAGCCTGCTCACTCTGCTTTACCTTCCCTCTTTCTTTCATTTCTTTTCATTTATTATTTAAAAAAATATTATGTATGTGTTCAATTACTTGTTTATTATTTCTTCCCCGCCACTAGCATATATATGCACTATGCAAAAATAAATCTTGACTGTTTTGCTTACAGCTGTATGCAACTGCCAACCACAGCTCCAGCACACAGCAGGTGCTTAATAATTGTGAAATGAATAAACAGGCTGCCTGTAGAAGTTGTGGCATATACAGCTTTGAAGCCTCCTTGGTCTTGCATCCCTCTTCCTATTTTTCCTTCCTATTCTCTCTGTCTTTGTGGCTGAATAGCAAGAGGATAGAAGGGTATTATTTGTCAATCTGTGATCAGACCCCATAATAGGCCATTCAATGATTTATAGATTTTGCGCCCATCCTAAGCACTAGATGGCACCCAGAGAGCTCCTACCTTCAAAGAGCTCAGAGCATAGTGTGGAAGACATGTGTGGAAAAGGAATGCTGTCAGCCATCCCACCATCAACCAATACAGCTGACCCTGATGGTATATCCTTTGGGAGATTTAGGATGGAGAAAAAACAGGACAGTGGCCCTACATAGTTAAGATGCATATCAAAGGGTTCATTTCAATGAGCCCAGACTCTTGCATCGTCCAATATATAGAAAAGCACTACAATTATTTACTTGAGATATCTGGGTTTTTTGTGTGTGTGTGTGATTAGCAGCGATCTATTGATGTTCAGCTGTGGGGTTTTTTTCTCCCAACAAAATCAATCTATCCTGGCTCTTCCATTATCTCTTTGAAGCAGATCCTCAGAGTACCTGAGAGGCTATCTCCCAGGCTATAGTCTTCAGTAAGGTTTCTGAATAAAACTTTTGTTGTTGTTTTGGTTTTGTTCCCCAAATAAAACAACTTGAAACTCAAGTTGTGTTTTTCTGTAATCAACACAGGCATATAAAGTTACAGTAATCAAGAAAAGTGCAACAATGAAGGCATGAACTAGGTGCAGTGCTGCATCACTTAGCATCTAAGTCAGAAAAGGATTCACAGAGGAGGAACCACTGAGATTAGGACTGGAAACAAGAGTAGGTATTTACCAGGTAAATCAGTCAGAATGAGGGCAGCTTTACATATTCTGAAAGATAATTTTATCCCTCTCACCACCATTTTTCTTTTCTTTCTTTTCTCTCCACCCTTCTTTCTCCTTTCCTTACTTACTATTATTTAATAATTTCTGAGCATCTATATCTCTCTGGAGAGATGCAAAAAGGCAGACTTAATACCCGGACTTCAAGGCATTCCAAGGCACAGACACCAGAGTTCTCACTCTGGAATTACACCCTGAGTCCAAATCCCAGCTCCACGAGCTCACTAGCTTTGTGACCTGTGAAAGAACGTGACCTCTCTGGGCATCAGCTTCTTCACCCATAAAATGGAGATAATAACAGTACTAACCTCACTGTTCCTTGTGTATGGTTCAGTTCAGTTCAGTTCAGTCGCTCAGTCAAGTCCAACTCTTTGTGACCCTATGGACTGCAGCACACCAGGCTTCCCTGTCCATCACCAACTCCCGGAGCTTGCTCAAGCTCATGTCCCTCAAGTCAGTGATGCCATCCAACCACCTCATCCTCTGTCATCCCCTCTCCATCCGCCTTCAACCTTTCCTCACATCAGAGTCTTTTCCAAAGAGTCAGTTCTTCACATCAGGTGGCCAAGGTATTAGAGCTTCAACTTCAGCATCAATCCTTCCAATGACCATTCAGGACTGATTTCCTTTAGGATTGACTGGTTAGATCTCCTTGTGGCCCAAGGGCCTCTCAAGAGTCTTCTTCAACACCACAGTTCAAAAGCATCAACTTTTTGGTGCTCGGCTTTCTTTATGGTCCAACTCTCACATCCATACATGACTGCTGGAAAAACTATAGCTTTAACTAGACAGACCTTTGTTGATAAAGTAATCTGTCTGCTTTTTACTGTGCTGTCTAGGTTGGTCATAGCTTTTCTTCCAAGGAGCAAGCATCTTTTAATTTCATGGCTGCAGTCACCATCTGCAGTGATTTTGGAGCCCAAGAAAATAAAGTCTATCAATGTTTCCATTGTTTCCCTATCTATTTGCCATGGATGCCATGATCTTAGTTTTTTGAATATTGCGTTTTAAGCCAGCTTTTTCACTCTCCTCTTTCATTTTCATCAAGAGGCTCTTTAGTTTCTCTTCACTTTCTGCCATAGGGTGGTATCATTTGCATATCTGAGGTTATCGATATTTCTCCCAGCGATCTTGATTCCAGCTTGTGCTCATCCAGCCTGGCATTTTGCATGATATACTCTGCATAAAAGTTAAATAATCAAGGTGACAATATACAGCCTTGACGTACTCCTTTCCTGATTTGGAACCAGTCTGTTGTTCCATGTCCAGTTCTAACTGCTTCTTGACCTGCATACAGATTTCTCAGGAGGCAGGTAAGGTGGTCTGGTATTCCCATCTCTTGAAGAATTTTCCACAGTTTGTTGTGAAACAGACAGTCAAAGGCTTTAGCATAGTCAATGAAGCAGAAATAGATGTTTTTTCTGGAATTCTCTTGCTTTTTCTATGATCCAGTGGATGTTGGCAGTTTGATTTCTGGTTCTCTGCCTTTTATAAATCTAGCTTGAACATCTGGAAGTTCTCAGTTCACATACTGTTGAAGCCTAGCTTGGACAATTTTGAGAATTACTTTGCTAGCGTGTGAGATGAGTACAACTGTGCAGGAGTTTGAACATTCTTTGGCATTGCCTTTCTTTGGGATTGGAATAAAAACTGACCTTTTCCCGTCCTGTGGCCTCTGCAAAGTTTTCCAAATTTGCTGGCATCTTGAGTGCAGCACTTTCACAGCATTGTCTTTTAGGATTTGAAATAGCTTAGCTGAAATTCCATCACTTCCACTAGCTTGGCTTGTAGTGATGCTTCCTAAAGCCCACTTGACTTCATCTGGCTTTAGGTGAGTGATCACACCATCGTGGTTATCTGGGTCATGAACATCTTTTTTGTATAGTTCTTCTGTATATTCTTGCCACCCCTTCTTAGTCTCTTCTGCTTCTGTTAGGTCCATATCGTCCCTGTCTGTTGTTGTGCCCATCTTCGCAAGAAATGTTCCCTTGGCAGCTCTAATTTTCTTGAAGAAATCTCCAGTCTTTTCCATTCTACTCTCTTCCACTATTTCTTTGCATTGATCACTTAGGAATACTTTCTTATCTCTCCTTGCTATTCCTTGGAACTCTGCATTCAAACGGGTATATCTCTCCTTTTCTCCTTTGCTTTTCTCTTCTTTTCATAGCTATTTGTAAGGCCTCCTCAGACAACCATTTTGCCTTTTTGCATTTCTTTTTCTTAGGGATGGTTTTGATCATGGCCATCTGTACAATGTTACAGACCCTGTCCACAGTTCTTCAGGCACTCTATCAGATCTAATCCCTTAAATCTATTTGTCACTTCCACTGTATAATCATAAGGGATTTGATTTAGGTCATACCTGAATGGTCTAGTGGTTTTTCCCACTTTCTTCAATTTAAGTCTGAATTTTGCAATCAAGAGATCATGCTCTGAGCCACAGTCAGCTCCCAGTCTAGTTTTTGCTGAC
This sequence comes from Cervus canadensis, assembly GCF_019320065.1. NCBI lineage: Eukaryota > Metazoa > Chordata > Mammalia > Artiodactyla > Cervidae > Cervus > Cervus canadensis. The sequence goes on from NC_057413.1 coordinate 27,088,030, forward strand.
TGTATAGAGCTTCTCCATCTTTGGCTATAAGGAATATAATCAGTCTGATTTTGTTGTTGACCATCTATGATGCCCGTGTGTGAACAGTCATCTCTCCTGTTGCTGGAAGAGGGTGTCTGCTATCATCAGTGCGTTCTCTTGGCAAAACTCTGTTACCCTCTGCCCTGCTTCATTTTGTACTCCAAGGCCAAACTTTTCTGTTACTCCAGGTATCTCTTGACTTCCTACTTTTGCTTCCAGTTCCCTATAATGAAAAGGACATGTTTTTTGGGTGTTAGTTCTAGAAAGTCTTGTAGGTCTTCATAGAACTGTTCAACTTCAACTTCTTTGGAATTAGTGGTTGGGGCATAGACTTGGATTACTGTCATAGTGAATGATTTGCCTTGGAAACGAACAGAGATCATTCTTTCATTTTTGAGATTGCCCCCAACTACTGCATTTCAACTCTTTCGTTGACTATGAGGGCTACTCCATTTCTTTTAGGGATTCTTGCCCACAGTAGTAGATATAATGGTCATCTAAATTAAATTTACCCATTCCCATCCATTTTAGTTCACTGATTCCTAAAATGTCAATGTTCACTCTTGCCAACTCCTGTTTGACCACTTCCAATTTACCTTGATTCATGGACCTAACATTCCAGGTTGCTATGCAACATTGTTCTTTACAGCATTGGATTTTATTTCCATCACCAGTCACATTCACAACTGGACACTGTTTTTGCTTTGGCTCAGCCTCTTCATTCTTTCTGGAGGTATTTCTCCACTCTTCTCCAGTAGCATATTGGGCACCTACCGACCTGGGCAGTTCATCTTTTGTGTATGGTAAATATTCAATAGAGAGAACTGTTATTATTTTCAACAAACTATTAAGTCATGGGACTAGAAGAGGGCACAGGATAGAATGAAGCACAGGGTACCAATGTTAATAATAACCATATCCTTTCACAGGTCTTCTAATAGTCTTTTATCAACTTTTTATTTATTTTGATGAAGTAGTTAAATTTCTTTAACTGTCATCTATGACCATATTCATTTCCTTTTCTCTTCAGTTTCCTTTGGTTTTATATCAATTGATGGCTTCAACTTGACTTCCTAAAATATTTTCTCAAGACTTGGGAGAGGCAGGGCAAGGCTCCAAAGAGTCCCTGGGAGGTATGAGAGTAGGCTAAGTGCCTTCTGGGAAGGAGTGCTCCCAGGGGGCAGAGAGTTAGGGCAGAGGCCCACACTCAAATTCCCGCAGGGACTGGACAGGAAGCAACATGTGCATCTGGTGTGGTAAGGACAGCATCTAATGTATCTAATAACTGTCTTCTGCTAAAATGTGATGAAATAAAGGTCCAGGGTTGATGAATGAATCTTTTTTTCCCCAAAGCTGGAAATCCAGATTTTATAACAAATCTCCTAATATTTTAGTATTAGCAATTAACTTTTAAAAATTAAAAGAACATAAGACCACAGACAGATCTGACACAGGGGGTAAGGGGACAGGGCACAACCTTTAAAGGGCACAACACAGCCATTGAGGATACAACATAAACTGGTTAGAACCAAACAGACTGATTAGGCCCAAGATGGCAGCAAGATTTGACTTTTAGTAGACTTTGAGCCTCAGTATACACTCATTGTAATTCATCAGCATATGCTAACTGACACACCCACAGGTGCCATGACAGTTCTGAGGCTGACCATAAAAAGTCTCAAGTGGGTGGTGGCCCAATTTCTAGAAATCTCCACTTCTTTACCCCAAGATAGTTGCAATAATCCTCCCCCTCATTAGCCTGTGAAATTATCCAGCTCATAAAAACTAACTATCTCATATTTTTGGGACCATTCTCACTTTCTGAGACAGACCTCATTCTGCCTACGGACTGTGTATCTCTGCTTTCACTTTTCTATGGCTCCGCTCTTGAATTCTTTCCTGCTGCTGCTGCCATGTCGCTTCGGTCGTGTCCACTCTGTGCGACCCTATAGACAGCATCCCACCAGATTCTGCCGTCCCAGGGATTCTCCAGGCAAGAATACTAGAGTGGGTTGCCATTTCCTTCTCCAATGCATTAAAGTGAAAAGGGAAAGTGAAGTTGCTCAGTTGTGTCCGACTCCTAGACCCCATGGACTACAGCCTACGAGGCTCCTCTGTCCATGGGATTTTCCAGGCAAGAGTACTGGAGTGGGTTGCCATTGCCTTCTCCAGAATTCTTTCCTACCCAAAGCTAAAGACCCTCACATGCCAGCCTATTTCATAACTCTCCTGAGACCTGGGACATGACCATCCTCTAGAGCCCCATTTTCCTGCAACCTCTTTACAAAGGCTATTAATAAATCTACTTCTTACCTATCACTTTGCTGAATTCCTTCTGGCCCAGACAAAAAGAACCTGGGCTTCACAAAGTCCTAAGACAGGCTGTGTGGTTTCAGTTAGAAGACTGTGGCTTTGAGTTCCGTCTGAAGTGTGAAGTTTCAGGTTGAGCGCACTGGACCAAGAGCCTGGCCTCAGAGTGTTCAATGTTTCAGGTGCAAACAGCCCCCCAGTCGTTTACACTGGACTCTGGAAGCTACACAGCTGGTTGTAGATGCAACAGAACTAGAAGCACGCTGACAAAGCCTGAGCAATTTCACTGTCACAGGTGGAATTTAAGTGTAAATTTCTCTAACAGTTTAGGTTCCCTAGTGGCCAACATCTTGCACCAGTGAGTACTACTGAATTTTGTTTTGTAGTTGCTCAGGAAAACCTTGACTGCAAACAGAGGAAGTGGGAAGCCAGAACGTGTAAGTTTTGTTTTGTTTGGGGTTCTGTTTGTTTGTTCTTTCACTGGAGTACTTTCTTCTTCCCCTTTTCTCTCTCTTTTTCATTCTAGCTTTCCCTTGGTGAGCGCCAAGTTCACAAACTGCAGAATCCAAGTCAGACGGTCCTGGACGGGGACACCCTCGCCCTGGACCTGTCTCTGAGGACCTACTTTCCTTTGCTTTCAGCTAAGAATCTGACTGGAATAAAGCCAATTCACTCCCTCACTTCAAGAATGAATAGCAGCCAGGTCAGCGGCCCAGCGATTCTTTCTCCCCGCCCCAACCCCCCAGGCCCGAGGTTTGAGAAGGTACTCGAGGTCACCTCTTCCCTCCTGAGGAAGGTTTTGCAGTTCTTTAACCTCTTTAACGTCACAGTCGGCTTCCCACCCCTGGAATTGCAGGCCCTCAGTGGGTGGCAGCGAGACCCCCGGCTGGCCTGGGGAGGGAGAGAGGACCCCTCCTACTTAACGGAAGGTAAATGGGGCAAAAGAAGACGACTGGCGACTTTAGGTAAATGGCGGAAGGGGATTCCTCCGACCCTTTTTGAAACTTTCCCATAAACTGGAAAAAAAAAAGGTACTTTAAAAAAAGTGACTAAGTTCTGTCTGGAGGAAGCTAGAAGGAGGAAAAGAACGTAAAGAGGGAGAGCAGAGAGTCTGAGAGGGGGTCGGCGACAGTGTCAGGGCGCAGGAGGAGGAGCGAGGGGCCAGAGGGGGCGGGGCGGGGCGAGAGAGGGGGCGGGGCGGGGCGGGGCGGGGCGGGGCGGGGCGGTGGGCGGTCAGGACTGCAAGGTGGGTGCGGGCTGCGAGTGCACAGCTTGTGGACCACCGGCTTCCAATGCTCTGGGGAAGAGGGGGCTATTGGTGGGGCGGGGACGGCGTTTCTCACCTGCCTCTGCTTGAAGCCTGAAGCTCAAGTTCGGTGAACAGAAGCCCCTCTCGAAGTGAACCAGGAAGGCGGGAAAGCGAGGCTTTCGGTCTTCGTTCATCGGTGGCTTCTGCACTGCAACGACCTAGTGCAGGTTTTCATGTTTAACAGAACACCTTTTCCTTTAAAAACTGCGGATGGCGCGGGTTGGGGGGTGGCTTGGGGGAGAGACACTTTTGGGAGAACGGAGCGATTTGAGCAATTAGTAAAGGGGATCTGGGGACTAGCTTCTGTGAGAGAAGTTTTGAACCTGAATGGGAACATAAAGTTCTTAAACCTTCCTCATGCATTTCTTTCTTTCCCGAGCTGTGGGGCGGGGCCAGGTAGGAACCTTAATTTTCCTATCTTTTCACCAACTAATTAATAGAGAGTGGCTTATTAGCAGCAGCAGTTGTTTCTTATGTAGCGATGGGATGGGAGAAAATCAGCAGGTGACTCCCCTTCACCTCCATCTCTCTGCATACAGCCCAGTGAGATCAGTTTAGGACTGCTTGGAGGAACTTTAAATGATTTGTGAGAATTCCTAAGATGGTAATGAGTTAGTAGTAACTAAGGAGGAAGCCCAGAGTTGTGAAGATCTTAGAAGTTATTGCTGAAGACGGGTCATGAAGAGGTCTTACCTTACATCAAAGGAAATCATAAGGCCAAGAAAGCAGAAGAGAAACCTACATTTCCTCTAGATCAGTGGGGGTTGGCTACATTGTCATTTCCAAGTGAAAAATGATAAAAGTTTAGTGAGATAATTTCCCAGACAGGTGGGCAGGGAATATGCTATTACAATGAAACTGCAGTCAGCCCCAAGATTGTGACAGTGACTAATAAACTCTACCTCAGATAGGGTTTTAGGAAATATGTTTAATTACTTCATAAAAGGAATAATCGTAATCATTAAAGGCTTAAGTGTCAGAATATTCAGTCCTGTCCAAGTAAAAAAATCAGCCATCAATAACAAGCAGACTTTTCAGTTATAAACAACTACCTGGAAGGGGATGACCACTGTACATTCCTTCTCCAAGATGCTGGTCCAATAACCAATATGAAATTTGGTTGGTTTCTGTATCTATGATGGTTATTTCACTTTATGCTCTGTTCCTATTGCAATCCGTAGAACATAGTAAGTCTCAATAAATATTTGTGGAATGCACTGTTGGTTTCATGTTTACTCCATTATATTTATTAAACTACCTTGGAGACAAACCCTGAGATATAGCATTTCAGCCATCTTCTCAGCTGACATCCTGTGGGATCTGGTCTTTTAAAAGAATCTGAGGATGTTTGTGGACTTCCCAGGTGGCTCAGTGCATAAAGAATCCCCCTCAATGCAGAAGATGCCATTGCTATCCCTGGGTCTGGAAGATTCCCTGGAGTAGGAAATGGTGACCCACTCCAGTATTCTTACCTGAAGAATTCCATGGACAGAGGAGCCTGGTGGGCTACAGTCCATAGGGTTACAAAGAGTTGGACATGCATGAGGATGTTAGTGCAGCAAGGGACTTTAGGGCTAGGTGAGTTAACCTATTTGTTCTACAAGAAACACTTGAAAATCAGAGAGGGATGGTAACTTTTCTAAGGTTACACAGCCTAGAAGAGCTAGGATACAAATGCATTATCTCTGACTTCTAATTTTGTCTAGGATGAACGCTAGTTCTTAGAGAAGGAGTAACCTAAAGGACACATATTATCAAAGTGGATTTTCATTAGGAGGAAAAGCATCAGGAAAGGCACTGCAGTGGCCTGAGCAGAAGTCCTCTGCAGCTTCTTAGCTCCAGCTCTAGGCAGTTCATAGGGCTTTCCATGTGAGTTGGCAATGTCAGAACTCTCATGTTAAAGTCTATTCTTCCTTGTGGTTGTTCATCCTGAAAATGCTAAGGAATAACTTCTCTGTCCTTTTTCTGCACTCCTGTGAAGCAGATCCTTCTTCATAATAATAAAATAAAAATCCAGAGTTAAAATTTTAATTAAAAGCCAGAAATCTAAAAAAAAAAAAAAAAAAAAAAAAAAAGCCAGAAATCTGAGATTGAAAAGGATCCTGTCTTTTTTGCCCAAAAAAATCCTATCTCTTCATGTGTTTCTTTGTGGGATCACTGCATGATCAGGACAAGTAAAATCTGTGAAGTAGTTTGGTTTTTCAAGGCACTCTTTGATTTTAGTGCATGGGAGGGGACTTTCCATTGAATTTCACTAATATGTTAGCTTGGAGAAGAGAGTCAGAAGGCCTGGAGAAATTAAAAGTCCTTTAGCAGAAATCATCTGTGAAGAAAAGAAAACAATCTCAAATTCCCACTAAGAACCTAGTTTTATCTCCTCTGGGCCATTCTATCGCCAGAGTCAGACAGGACTTAGTGACTAAATCACCACCACTTTGTCCTGGCTACTGTACTGTTGAGTCTGTAAGAAAATGGGCAGAGGATGCCCATATGTGGTTTACATAAATGTAATGACATTCACACCCTTAAACAGTTCATAATGGCAGGGCTGATATTCATCAGCTAACTCAACCTTGAGCTTCCTGGTGGGTGCCCATACTTACCTGGGGGAGAAACATTTCACTGACCATCATGAGGAAAAGCATGCACACCCACACATCACTCTGGCCAGCTCAGCTCAGTGGCACCCACAACCCCCCAAGCAGGCTCTGTGGATCCAGCTGGGGAAGCGCTGCATGGCTGCCATGCTCTGGCTGGGAGTGGGGAGGCTGAGCGGTGGCTGCCCCAGCCCAGGGCATGCAGGTCCAACTGAATCAAGCCATCCTCTATCTGTGGACATCCACACTCTTCTTATAGAGACACTTTGTCCCCCTGACCTTGGAAGACAAGCTCAGGACCAGGGTGCTCCCCACGCTGCTTCATATTTGGCAGGACCTCTGAGTGTGTAGACTAAGCCCCCACAGACGGAGGCAAGCCTTCCGGATGTCTCAGGAGACATTTTATTATATCTGCAAAAAGCTGGCCTGTAGCTTCAAAGGGAGGCCACCCACTTGAAACTGCTTCTCTCTGTGCCTCAGAAAGCAGCTGTTAGACCATATTGGCTGGCCTCCCTGGTGCCTCTGACCTTGAGTGTTGATCTAGAGCTGGGCATGCCTTTCGAGACACTGGAGATGCCATCTGTGCCACCTTTCAGGACCTCCAGAAAAGGCAGCCTGACCTACAGGAGGTCATGGAAAGATCCCAACATGAGGTGGGGCTACTGGAGGCCTATGTGGAAAACTATCTCAACAGCTGTCAGAGCCTTTCAGTGATTCTTCATGTCCTGCTGGTCTCGACCTTTATGTCAGCCAAGTGTTTGTCAGCTGCCCTGGATCCAGCCATAATTCACATGTGTTGGAAGCAAGTCAGCTTTGCCACAGAGGAGATGCAGGCACTCTCTTACCCACTGTCCAGAAAGAAATAGGGGGGTGTCACAGGGCTTGTCCCAGTGGGTGGTGGAACGTATCCTCTCCATCAGTGGCGTACAGCCCAGTACCACCAACCTGACACCCCTGAGGAGCTGTGTTTCAGCAGGCTGTCTGGGGCACTGTGGGGCAGGCCTTCAGGCAGCTGACAGGCCAGCAGCAGTATAGCCACTGGGAAGCGGAGTGTATCGGTGAGGTGGTCACTGGTTATTGCTGGCTCCATAATCTGCATTGCTGCTGCTGTTGTTCAGTTGCTCAGCTGTGTCCAACTCTTTGTGACCCCATGGACTGCAGCACAATAGGTTTTGCTGTCCTTCACCATCTCCCAGAGCTTGCTCAAAGTCATGTCCATTGAACTGGTGATGCCATCCAACCATCTCATCCTCTGTTGTCCCCTTCTCCTGCCTTCTATCTTTTCCAGCATCAGGGTCTTTTCCAATGACTTAGCTCTTTGCATCAGGTGGCCACAATATTGGAGCTTCAGCATCAGTCCTTCCAAAGAATATTCTGGGTTGTTTGAGGAGAGGTCTAATGCCCAGAGTTGGACCACAGCCTCCACCCTTGCTATGGCACAGAGAAGAACCGCAAAGGATGAGGCACAAAGGCTGCTGAAGTTCCAAGTGCATCAAGCCAACAGCCAGCACCTGGCACTCCAGGCCGGGCCAACCCGAGGTGATAACTATCCATCCTGCTTTTTCATTGACTTTCCCCTTCAGGTTCTTTTCCCTCCTTCCACATTAACCCCCCTTTTCCCATTCCTGAGAAGAAAGTACTGTTGCTGATGTTTGTATTAATAAGGCTCCAAGGTGTTCTATCTTCTTATAAAGTGCCGAGAGAGGGCATGCACGCTGGTCATCCCCAGCCATAGGGGAACAAATTGTCTTCACTGTCAAAGGAGCCTGTAAACAACTGGTTACAGGTGTGTGGCTGCTTTATAGCCCAAGTAGTTGATAGTGGCCGACACGCTCATCTGTTGGTTCTACTTTAAATTTCTTAGGCCTCACTTTTATCACTCATAAAGGTATAAGTATTTATGTATATGCCTTTACCCCAGTACACACACAAATATGCCCTCTCTTAACCAACTCTGTTCAAATAATCATCTGTATTAGTTTCCTACTGTCGCTGTATCAGGCCTCCCAGGCGGCACTATTGGTAAAGAACCCGCCTGCCAATGCAGGAGACATGACATGGGTTTGATCCCTGGGTCAGGAAGATTCCCTAGAGGAGGGATGGCAACCCACTCCAGTGTCCTTGCATGGAGAAACCTGTGGACAGAGGAGCTTGTCAGGCTACAGCCCACAGGGTTGAAAAAAGTCGGACACAACTGAAGTGACTTAGCAGGCAAACATGCAGAGCACATGTGCTGTAACAAATTGCCACAAACTTAGCAACCTAACACAAGTGGGACTTGCGGAAGGCACAGGGGTGACACAGTGTGGTCCTCTGGGAGAACTGCAGTTAGTTCTGCCGGGTAGGGTGAGAGGGGAAGTGTGGGGCTGCAGAGGCTCCAAGCTAAGGAGCTTGAACATCTTCCTAAGAGCCAAAGAGAATAGCAGAGAGGGACCATGATCACTTTGGCCTTTACACAAAGATAACCCTTCAGGAGTAGAGGGATGAACTGGAGGGGGAAGGTGAGGGAGCTGGGGACAGGAGGACCAGCTAGGAGGTGAGCAGGAGTTACACGGGAAGGGTGGAGAGTGAAATGTACAGCGGTGTGTGTGTGGTAGTCAATTAGAATACGTGTGTGTGTGCAGGGTAATCAATTAGACCACACAAGAACTTCTGCCTTGTTAAGCACCCGCCTTTTTCCGGTTGTGATTGACCATTGTAGGACTGCAGCCCAGGAGCTCATTGGATGACGGGGCTGTTCGTTCTCCGGGTTGAGTTAACCAGAGGGATTCCTGAAAGAGGTGGTTTCTGCCCTGACCCTTAGTTTTCAGAAGGCGAGAACACTTCCTTGGCCTCTCTCAGTCCTCCTTCCAGCCTACCCTCACCCACCTAGCTGAGGCTACAACTCTCAGAGGCAAATGGTGGGCTGGAGTCCTGCAGAGCTGGACAGGAGCCTTGGTTTCCCCGTCTTTCGAAGTGGAGCCAGACAACCCCTAGACCCAGCTACGATTTGATTTTGCTGTGTTTACCTTGTGTCCTGCCCCTTTTCAGTTTCCTCTCCTCCCCTCAGTGTCCTAGAAGTGAAAAAACTCACTGGTGAACATGTTGTGGGTGCAGTGAGGGTGGGGAGGCGGGTGGGGGTTGTGGGGAGGACTTCAGGGTGAAAACTACACCACAATGAGGAAAGCTCTACTAGTTAAAAAGTGTAACTTAATAAAAGTTTTTGTTACTCTTTTCCCCTCCTTTAAGGTTTATGCTGGGGGGCGTTGGTCGGGGGCGGTAATAGGTGGTTTTTAAAGTTAATGATGAAAACAAGGCAGACAAGGAAGATTTTATTTTGCTCAGGGGATACAGTTCAGATGGGACAGGCGCTTATTTGCTAATTTGGAGGTGAGAAAGAAGAGGAACAAGCCTCCTCCTGAGCTGTTTCAGGCTTGAGACAAGAGGAAGGCTGGTCCTGGGGCCCCAGGGACCTTAGGCAGCTGGAATCAGTGACCATGAAGGGGTGGCACTCAGTCCTCGGATCAAGAGGGTAAAAGCACAGTCCAGGCTCATGTTTCACTTGCGCAGGCACTCTGCCAAGAGAAAACTTCTGGGGAGAGAGCTGAGGCAGTCTGTGAAGGTAAGCTTTGGGTGGATCCTAAAGTTGGACAAGTTCTGAACTCGGGAACCCCATCTCCTAGGACCCCAAGGTCCTGGAATCTCTTCAGGTCTCAACTGGTCTCTCTGTTACACAAGCGAGCCCAACTGAGATCAGGGTGCTCTAGGATCACTCGGCTTCTCGTGTGAAAATGTTGTCATGGTGCTCACGCACTGTAGACCCAGCAGCATTCTCTGGGGCGTCGGTCAAGTTTGGCTGCTGATCAGAGTCAGTCCCAGTTCCTGGGTGGAGCTGGGTGGCAGTGGAAGGGAAGAGAGGAAGGGACCCTGCTTCTCCTATCCCTGCAGCCTCAACCTTCTGGAACCACAGAAGGCAGCTACCTGGAGGTCTGATCATGGCCTCAGTGAGGCCGGGCTAAGGCGGGGGTTGGAGTTGAACAATGGAGCAGAGGTTGAGAAAGTCAAAAGCACAGAAAGACATAAGTCTCTCCCACAGATTCAGCATCATCTGCTGAGAGCATCACAGGTGGCCGTCTTCCCATCAGAGAGTTTGAAAATATCCACTAACACACCTCCCCCTGAGGATGAGTTGGAGGTGATCATTACGAGTTATCTGGATATTCTACTCTACTGTGTGAGTGTGTGCTCAGTCGTGTCTGATTCTTTGAGACCCCATGGACTATAGTCCACCAGGTTCCTCTATTCATGGGATTTCCCAGGCAAGAATACTGGAGTGGGTTTCCATTTGCTTCTCCAGGGGATCTTCCCAACCCAGGGACTGAACCCATGTCTCCTGCATTGGCAGGTGGATTTTTTTTTTTTTACCACTGCACCACCTGGGAAGCCCCCTACTCTCTACTATATGACCCTAAATAAGACACCAAGGATGCTTTGAGACCCTAAGGCCCAATATGGGCAGTATCTATGCCTACAAAGACTAAAACCATTTGTACACGAGACACCTACCATAATACCACACAAGAATGTTCCAATGTCAGGTCAGGCAGTTAGTCGTCACCCTCACCCCATTCTGTCCTGAAGAATGGCTCTGCCTCCTGGAGCCGGGTGTAGGTGTCTTGGACCAGGACTGCCATGGGGGAACTGTGATGGTCTTGGTGGCCCAGCAGCTGATTCCCAGGCCACTTCGCTGACCAGCCACCTCTTCTCTACTGTATCAGAGGCAATCATGGCAGCAAGTCAGGTGGCACCTGACACTGTGGCTCTGGGCTGGAGCTGGCGCACTTGGCTCACGCGTGCTGTAGGGGGCACTGCAGACACCCCGGAAGGTGCTGGGGCTGACGGGAGGGTCAGGGTGGAGCTAAACCTAGCTTAACCTAGGCCAGTTTAACACAAAAGGCCCTGCACTCTGTTTCTACCTCTATATCAGAGTGGCTGGAATGGCAGTAGGTGAAGGATGATGTTATTGAGAAAAGGACTCCCAGAGAAGCCCCACTGCTGCAGAATTTGTTGTGGCTGCTGCCTTTTGGGTTCCTTTAGCAGCTGGAGATAATTAGGGATGTGCCTGGTACAACAGATGATGCTGTGGAGGGTCCAAGATAGTAACGCTTCCTAATGTCCGAGGCCCTTAGACTGGACCCCTGTTTCATTCCAGCTGGAGCCTGCGCAGGGAGGGACCGAACCAGAGAGCTGGTCTCCTGGCTTTCACCCATCCTGGCTGACCTAGACCTGCCCAGGTCCCAACAAGGAGTTTCCTACCCACCACAGCCACCCCAATCTGTCAACAGGGAGAGGTAAGTATAGACTTACTGTCTTGTCCCCTCTTGAAGCAAACAACAGGCTTCCTCCAAATGAGCCACTGCTCTGCCCTCGTGTGTCTGTTTCACTGCATTGTGCAGGGGGCTTTACTTGGCCCCCCACTTACTTGCTTCCACCTCAACAGGGCCCCTGCGCTGCTCATTGCTGAAGGCCAGCAGATCTTTCAGGCTGGCTGGCCAGTGAGGAAGCCGGCTCAAGGCAGGGCCAGTCACCCTCCACCATACCATCTGCACAAACATCTTTGTTGGAAAATCCCTGCAATGGAAACCAAACAGAACAGATCGGTTCGCACAGCACAGCTGACAGAAATATCTTGCTGGGCCAGACTGCTGTCTCTGTTAAGATACCACCCACAGCTGTAAGCACCAGCTGACTCCTTTTGAAAAGAGAGGACTGTTATAAAGACCAGGGCTGGCTTTGGAAGGCCAAGACTGGGTGTGAGGAGGCTGTTGGGGGCTCCACACTTCAGCTGGGGACACAGGGTAGGAAGGGCATGAACACTAGGTGTCAGCAACTGTCACGTCCCTCTCCATTACCCTCTTGGCTCCCACAAGGTAAGATAAGGCAGATGTACAATTCTGTGCTGCTTCTGGGGCCCCCCCAGAAAGTTCTCATTTCCAGACACTGCCCCTAGTCTGTCTCCCTTGTCTTCCTGACAAAGCACCCTGGGCAACCCCTGCAAGCTGGTTTGAGTGTCTTAGCTTAGAGCAGGAGAGAGAAAAGACTTCCAAGTTTAAAATTCTAAACGTCTCAAGAGGACTCATGAAGGTAGTGGAGCAAGTGAGAAAGGCTTGGAGGACTTTAACGAGAGGCCAGGAAAGCATTCATATAAAACGGACTGTACGTATCTTTTGCTACCTGATTTTTTCACGTGGCAGTCTCCTGATTAAACGTCTACATTCCATTATAAGAATAACCAATTCACTCCTTATTTATAATAGTTCTTATGCTATTTACTCAGCTTTTCTTTTTTTCCGGCCTCTTTTACTGTCTTCTATGCATCAACAGTGTTTTATTTCTCTTTTCCCTTTATTGCTTTGGCAGTGATAAATTTTTTTTTAGTCTTTATCCTTAAATTTAAAAAAGATGTATTTATTTATATGGCTGCACTGTGTCTTAGCTGCAGCACACGAACTTCTTAGTCACAGCATGTAGGATCTAGTTCCCCTATCAGGTACTGAACCTGGGAGCATGGAGTCCTAGCTGCTGGACTACCTGGGGAGCCCCTGTCCTTAAATTTTTAACCTGTGTGTATGTGAAAGTTGCTCAGTTGTGTCCAACTTTTTGCAGCCCCAGGGACTATACAGTCCATGGAATTCTCCAGACCAGAATACTGGAGAGGATAGCCGTTCCCTTCTCCAGGGGATCTTCCAAACCCAGGGATTGATCCCAGGTCTCCCACATTGCAGGCGGATTCTTTACCAGCTCAGCCACTAGGGAAGCCCTAAAAAATTTTAACATAAACGCCTTCAAAATGTCATTCTCCTTCCAAATGAATAAAGACTTTAAAACATTTAATTTTGCCATGTTACTATTACCTAAAGTTGTGCTATTTAAAACAGTAACCACAAGTCACATGTGGATACTTAGGTTTAAACTAAGTAATGTTAAATAAATTCGTTTTCTTGGTTGCATAGCCACATTTTAAGCGCTCAGTAGCCACACGTGGCTAATAGCTACCATAGTGAACTGAGCAGATATGGAATACTATCATTGTGGAAGGTACTATTGGACAATGGAGTTATTTCCATCTAGTTTTTACCTCCCTCCAAATTAGTCATTATTATCAGTATTGCTTTTTAGAGTCAATACTTCTTTAGATTTACCTTTATGTTTACCAGTTTCTTTGCTCACCAATGTTTTTACACCCCATTTCTTACTTCCATATTCAATTTCTTTCTTTCTGAATGTATCCTTTGGGAGCTGGCTGTGGGCAGAACTGTGTCCTTCCAAAATTCATATGTTGAGGCCCTAACCCCCGATTTGACTGTATTTGGAGATAGGGTACTTAGGAGACAATTATAGTTAGATGAGATCGTAAGGGTGAGGCCCTAATCCACTAGGACTGGTTGCCTTACTACAAGTGTAAGAGAGCTTTTTCTTTCTCTGCACATGCTCAAAGGAAGGACTATGTGAGGACTCCGTAAGAAGATGGACATGTGCAAGCCAGGAAATGAACTCTCATCAGAAACCAAACCCTTCCAGATCTTGATCTGGGACTTCCAGCCTCTAGACCTGTTGTTTAAGCCATCCAGCCTATGGTATTTTGTTATGGCAGCCCTAGAGACAAATACAGAGTCCATTCAACAAAGGTCCAGAGTGTTACTCTGAAAATATTTTACCTCTTTAATAACAGTTTAACAAAGTACAGAATTATAGGTTGTTAGGTTTTTGGGTTTTTTTTTTTAACCTTTAAAATATTATTCCATTGCTTCTGGCCTTTGATATTACATTGAGAAATCTATTATTCAGAATGTTCCTCTTTTCTTTGGGATTTCTTTGAATAGTTTTCCCATATTTCTGGATTTCACTACTGTGGGTCTAAGTGAAGGTTTAATATTCCTTGCCTAGGATTCATTGTGATTCTTTAGTTTGAGGATTCTAGTCTTTGATCAATGCTGGAAAATTTTCAACTATTATTTCCTTTGTTTTTCTCCATCTGAAATCCCCACTGGATATATTTTGAACCTTTTCATTCTATCATTTCTTTCTTTTAATTTCTCTTTAGTTTTCATTTTCCCCACTCTGCTGCATTATGGTAATTTCCTCAGCTCCATCTTCTAGTTTACAAATGTTTCTATTCTGCTTTTGACTAGTCTTAATTTATGCTTTCAATAACTATTTTCCAACTGTAAAAGTTTGATTTGCTCAAATCTACCCTTCCTTCAGGGTCTTGTTGTCTCCTAAATATTTCTTTACCTTAAAAAAAAATCTGGTTTAAATATATTGATTTCAGAATCAAACTGGACTTCAGTTGTCTAGATTATAAAATGAGGCTTTAGACTAAATGGCTTTTAAGGTGACTTCCAGTTCTGTAATTCGGATATTCATTTATTTCTAATAAACACTGCTGGCACACTCTGCATTTACATTAATGCAGGCACACTGGAACATGGCAGGGAATAAAGGATCATTATTTTAAAAGCCACCCTCCCCAGACCTCTCGGGCTCCGAGCCAACACCTTCCATTCTCTCATATCTCCTTCGTGTGTGAGCACAGAGAGAAACAGGTGGTTAACCAGATGAACACACGCCAGGAAAAATATCCATCTGGGTTTGGTTTCAGATCTGAGATATTTCTGGAGGCTTATCAAAGAATCCAGTGAAAGGCTGGGGAAAGAGGTGAACACTAAACCTCTCTGCTTCTCAGAGATTTTGTTTTGAACATTGTAGCACTTAACATATAAAATTAAGAGTGTTAAAGGATTTTCTACACTAAAAAACAAACAAACAAACAAACAAAAAACAACCCAGAATAGTGCAGGGCTGGAAGAAGGATAACAAAGGCTTGTACTAATTTTTATCTAAAGATTCCCACAATTGAGCTAGAAGAATGTAGTAAGGTCCTAGAAGTGAACTGTGGGTATGAGCTGGAGGTTGGGGCCTAGAGGAGGTGATCTAAGAAGCTTGTATACCACGGTGCTTCACAAATATATCTTTCAAAACCTGCTCTGCTGTTGTCAAATGTTTAGTGAATAGAGGATAGGAAGAGATTCAGTCTTTTCAGACCCTGGCCTCTATCAAACTGTAAATGCTATGGACTGGAACTGTAGGTTTTTAGACAAATGGCAAGGTACCAATTAAAAGGAACATTCAGCTTACTTCAAAGAGCACTTATTCTTCCTCCCCCTCATGTCAAGCTGACCACACACATAGTGCTTTTATGATTTATTTTCTTTGCTTACATTTTCAGAATAAACTTGTCTGAGGCATAATTTATACATACTTCACTTTATGGAGATACAGTTTACATATACCTCATTTTAAAATTCAACAAAATATAAATTTCCTTCCTTTTCCATACTGTCTGAAATAAAGTTGTGAAACTAACGCTAGCATTGTATTCCTCTCCCAACTACTGGTGTTTTAAGAGACTTGTTTGTCTCTTAAGTTTCTTTTTCTGTGTCCTAACTGCAAAATAATTACTGATTCTTACTAAAGATCATTTACCAACTATATGCTTTTTTAAGTCCTTGAGGCACTGTCTGTGAGAACGTATCTATTCTACATATAGGTAATTTTTATCTCTCTCTCCCCCTCATTCTCACTTCATCCAAACAGCTTTTAGATCTGTCCATTTTTTACTCTGGAATATCTCACTCTCATCCTCTTCTTTCTGTCCCTTCTTTGAATATCTTTTCCAGCTCTCCTCTCTATCTGATTAAAATAATCCATTTCACACATCCTCTGTCTACATTAGACATTCATGTCTAATGCATGTCTGCATTCCTGATGCACAAATTTAATACTGTCTCTCTTCTGCTCAAAAGCTATCCATGGCTCCCTCTTGCCTACTAACTGAAGCACAATCTCCTTTCCCTGCTGGTCAGTGTCCTCTACAGTCAGCCTGGATGCACCTGATTGCTTCCAGTTCTACCCTGCCCCAACCCGTCCCACTGACCCTTCATTCCATCCACCTCGGCCTCTCCCAGTCAACACTGCCTTTACATTTTGCTTAGAATGTCACCGCTTGTCACATCTCCCTAGAGGAACTACTGCCCACCTTTTGATCCTCAAATCAAATACTACCCTCTTTCTTTTGCTTCCCCTCATCACCCCCGTGCACATTTGTACCTGCAGCTTGTGCTGCAAGGTGCCTCAAAAACATGCATAAAAATCTGCCTCTCTTAATGCATATGGCACCCTGCACCATGCTAGAACACATGTGCCTTTTCTCATGGTTATTTATGTTTGTGCCTTATTTTAGATACTGGATTGGACACGTTTCATCTTACCTTTGTATTCCCCTAAATATCTTGCATATAATAAAATACCAGTAGTATTACTTACAGTATGAATAAATACCAGCATCTCAAAGCTGAATTCACCTCAAAGCTGAATAAAGATAGGTATTTTAAATTTTTGCAACTTCAAAACTGTTGAGGGAAACTATGCGACTGCCTTGAGGAGAAGGTCCTCACAAGGAACTGGCAAAGGGCCAGGACCGCCAGGCATGTCTCGAGGTTTTGCCCTGGGAAACATTTCCTGCATATATGGCTTTTACGACTGCATGAGAATAGTGCTGAGGATAACAAGCTTGCCTTGAGGAAAACAGACTGTCTTTTGATCCTGAGAAAATAGAGTCTATGTGTCTCATGAACTTTGTAAACTTGCTGTTATCAACTTTGTACATGCTCAAGCTCCATCTGTGTAACCTTGGTTTTTCTACAAGCTCCATTTGTGTAACCTTGGTTTTTGTAAGCTATTTCCTTGCTTTCATGTATAAAACGATTCGCTATAGAAGTAAAGTTTTGTCAGTCTCCCAGAGAGGCTGTCCATGTCCTTTTTTCAGAGTCTACTCTGCTGAGCTTTCCACACAAAATGATGATGTATGGTTTACTTGAAAGATAGAATAAAAACTGATTATAAATTATATATAATTTACTGTCTCATATATAGCTTACATGCAATTGATTAAATGAATGAATAAGCAAATGTTATAAGACACATACAGATGCTACTCCAACTTTTTTTTTTTTCATTTTTTTTTTCAACTTTTTTAAAATTGAAGTATAACTGACTTATAAGGTTGTGTGATGCTGCTCCAACTTAAACTATCCATCATGTCCAGAGAAAGGTCCCTCTAAACCTTTGACAGTAAAATGGATAAGCAAAACTATAATATACTAATGTAAAAATACAATATACTGTGTTTTTAATGCAAGTAAAGTATTTTAAAATATAAAACACCTATTTGCTTAATATTTACGTAAATTCTATTGAATTTCATGAGTTAGATTTTGTATTTGGATCTTAACATACTCATTTGTTCTTAAAACGCTGTTTGATAAAGTCATATAGATGGGGGCCAAATCCTACCTCTCTGTTCTTTACTGGGATCTTTTATGCTGTAGTCTCCTCACCTGTAAAATAAGGATTGAAAATAACCATATCACAGGACTTTCCTGGTGGTCCAGTGGCTAAGACTCCTCACTCCCAATGCAGGGGGCCTGGGTTCCACTCCTGATCAGGGAGCTAGACCCCACATGCAATAAACTAAGAGTTCCTATGCTGCACCTAAAGATTCTGCATGCTGCAACTAAATTTTGAAACTAAGACCTAGTGCAGACAAATAAGTATTTTTTAAAAACCGTGTAACAAGGTATTGAGAAGATTAAATGAGATTACACAATACTTAGCAGACTGTGTGGCATAAAGTACATGTTCAGTACATGGTTGCTATTATGTCAAACTAAGGCTTGGTTGCAGACTCATGTGCAACTCTTTGCAACCCCATGGACTGCAGACTGCCAGGCTCCTTTGTCCATGGGATTTCCGAGGCGAGAATATTGGAGTAGGTTACCATTTCCTTCTCCAAGGGACTGTCCTGACTCAGGGATTGAACATGCATCTCTTGTGCCTCCCGTATTGTAGGCGGATTCTATAGGCTATTTCAGGAAATCATTAGACAGCACAGATGTAAGGCTGTGCTGTCTAATTGGTAACCACTAGCCACATGTGGTGATTGAGCACTTAAGATGTAGTTAGTCTGAACCAGGCTGTAGGGAAGTATAAAAACCACAGCAGATTTTAAAAACTCATTATAAATAAAATGCAAAATACCTCGTTAATATTTTTTTAAACATTGATTACATGTTCCCTGATGTCTCAGAGGTAAAGAATCCACCTGCAATGCAGGAGCTACAGGAGACATGGGTTCGATCCCTGGGTTGGGAAGATCCCCTGGAAAAGGGAATGGCAACCTACTCCAGTATTCTTGCCTGGAGAATGCCATGGACAGAGGAGCCTGGTGGGCTACAGTCCATAGGGTCACAAAGAGTTGGACATGTCTGAAGCAATGGAGCACACACATACGTTAAAATGCTATTTTAGATATACTGTGTTAAATAACACATTATCAAACTAATCTCACATTTCTTTTTTCTCTTAGTATTCAAAAAATTTTCTCCTTTTTAAAAAGCTTTTATTTAAAATTGGAGTATAGTTGATTAACAATGTTGTGTTCGTTTCAAGTGTACAGCAAAGTGATTCAGTTATACATATACAACGATTGTTTTTACTTTTTAAAATGGAGGTACTAGAAAATTTTTATATATGTGTGTTCCATTCTATTTCTGTTGGGCAGTGCTGACCTAAAGTCTGGTCAAGAACAAAAATATATAGATGCTTAACTAATATTTGATTGGTTGATTGATATAGCTAAATCTCTTCATCATTTCATTGCATTGGCAGTTAAAAGCATAAAGGACTATTTTTTTTAATGCACATAAACCTAGACACGGTTTACAGAGTAGGATTATTAATAGCAAATTTCATATATTATATTCACTCAAGTTTTTTGTAATTTCTCTCTGGAAGTCTTTAAGGAATGAGGTAAAACTCTTCAAACACAGCTTCTGTGAAATCTGTGCAATTAAGAATGGGGATGACCCTTTTCTTGTCACTTTTACCTCAATAAAGCTGAAAAAAAAACCCAAAAGAATGATTACTTTTCAGGGACTAAGAAACCTGGCTACTGAAATTAACCTTGGCAAATAACAATGAACCACAAATGTTGGCAGGTCAACTATGCTGTCAAATCTAATGAGCAAATTAGGATCACTGAAGCTCTCTGGCTCCTGGATTTTTCTGCTCTTTGTAGCAAATCTAATTTGAAGGACTGCAGGAAGCAAAAGATGGAGCAGAGGCTGTGCAACTCTTCTGTCTTTACAAGACACTCTGGCTAACTCTTAAGGACCTTGTGATCTTCTTCCACAATGTTCTTTAAGCATGAAGTAAATGCCTCTGATGGCTTTCAACACTGGCAGAGCCTGAGCCAAACAATACCTCCTTTAGCCAATTTGCAGCAAAGAAGGTCTCACTCAAAGAAGTGTCTGGACTGGTTCCAGTCAAAATTCAGACCATTCTTTGAACTGGATGCTACTTTTAATTTTGTAGGAAAGAAAACCAAGGTACAGAGTGGTTAAGTTAACCACAGTCACATAGCAGAGCAGCCCAGAAAAAAAATGAGCCTGCTTGTCTTGGTGCTCTTGTTGTTTAGACACTAAGTCTCCTCTGACTCTTCTGCAACCCCCACAGACTGTAGCCTGCCAGGCTCCTCTGTCCATGGATTTCCCAGGCAAGAATACTGAAGTGGGTCACCATTTCCTTCTCCAGGGGATCTTTCTGACCCAGGGATGGAACCCGCCTCTCCTTCTTGGTAGGCAGATTCTTTACCACTGAGCCCAGGTAAGCCCCCTCTTGACCCTAGACTCCAGCATTGGGAGAAGATTCTGATAAAGAAGAGAACAGATCTGCTTCATCAGGGAAAGCCTAGACTCCTAGGTTTTTATTTAAGCTGCTCCGACACCTAGAGGTGTAGTTTTTGACCTCCAAAATTTTGTGGTCTTTGAGGTACTGCCAAAAAGCTGTAATGGATTCTAGCACTTTCCTGAGTGCCTAAAGCTAGGGTTTTGTGTGTTCCAAACATTTCTTTTATTTATTTATTTTAAAAGTTGAAGTATAATTGACTTACAACATTAAGTTCAAGAGTACAAGACAGTGATCTATTTTATAAATTACAAAATGATCCCCAGGATAAGTCTAGCTACCATTTGTCACCATACAAAGTTATTACAGTATTATTGACTATATTCCCTGTGCTGTTAAAACTAGTTATTAATCATAAGTGTTGTTTAAAAAGTTCTGCAACTTATAATATTGTTCATTGGTCTGAGCAAACATATATGTTATTTAGTATATTTATTACAGGCTTGTTCTGTGCCTTTGGGTACCTCTCATTCCTAGAGGACAAGGGAAAATTTAAGTATTACCATACTTTGCAATCTGTTTTTCACTGGCTTCCTGCATACTTTTGCTCTACAAGGAGACCCCTAGTGTTTCTTCAGTTTAGGAGACTGGTTTAGGTCTACCAAGGCCTAGGGTGGAGAGAAAAAAGATGCAGAGAGAAAACAAGAATCTGAGCAAAAACGGAAACCACAGATGCCGGGCTTCATCAGGTGACACCTGTTTCTTCATTATCGATAAGTAGAGGAGGGCAACTGGCTCTGCTGGATTCTATATGACATACATACAAATGCCCCTAACTTTTTTTTAAGCAACAACGTGATTGATTGTCCCTTCTGAACAGTTTGGAGAAGCAGAGCATGATGAAGGAAATACACTTTCTCAGCTCAAAGATCTCACTCCTTAATGAAAGGAAGATAATACAGACTAAATATCTGAATGTCACTGACAAGGACTTACTGTGGAGCACAGCGAACTCTGTGCTGCTGCTGCTGCTAAGTCGCTTCAGTCGTGTCTGACTCTGTGCGACCCCATAGACGGCAGCCCACTTGACTCCCCCGTCCCTGGGATTCTCCAGCAAGGACACTGGAGTGGGTTGCCATTTCCTTCTCCAATACATGAAAGTGAAAAGTGAAAGTGAAGTTGCTCAGTCGTGTCCAACTCTTCGCGACCCCATGGACTGCAGCCTACCAGGCTCCTCCATCCATGGGATTTTCCAGGCAAGTGTACTGGAGTGGGGTGCCACTGCCTTCTCCGGAACTCTGTGCAGTATTCTGTGCTAACCTAAATGTGAAAGCAATGGAAACACATGTATGTATAACTGGATCACTTTGCAGTACGCCTAAAACTAACATAACATTGTTAATCAACTATACTCCAATATAAAATGAAAACTTTAAAGAAATCTGAATGGCTTTCACAGCTGAGGATAATGACATTAAAGTAAACCCAGTCTTTATCCAGAACCATGGCAGGACGGTTCTCTGTGCAAAATTCCACAACTCTGAATGAAATTTTTGGGAATTCCCTGGTGGTTCAGTGCTTAGGACTCCATGATTTCACTGCTGGGGGCCTGGGTTCAATCCCTGGTCAAGGGACTAAGATCCCACAAGTCCCACAGTAGGGCCAAAAAAAAAAAAAAGGAAACGTAAGATTTGGTTTTCATATTTCTACTTTTTTGAACTTTCCATTGCAAATAATTTTTTTTTTTTTTTTTTTTATTTGAACTAAGCTTCCTGGTTCTTTTAGCATTAATTTCAAGTTGATTTCAGAGCAGAGGACATTGGGTCTTCAATATAGTCATAAACTGACAGTTAAGATCAAGTGATAAAGGCATTCTCAAGTTAATAAATAATTATCTTACTACATACTTGCAAACAGAATCCTCATCTAGAATTCCTTCCTTTTTTTCCCTTCATAAACAAAAGCAGCTAGCCAGATGACAGCCTTTTTCCTCTGACTAAGGATCTGCCCGCTAGGATGACACAAAAAATATGCTAACTATAAACTGTGTAAAAACTAAGAATACACACATACAAATAGATGGCATATACATTTTGCTTGGGCGGATTATATTTAAGTGTACAGTGAGTCCCAGAGACTTTCAAACATAATTTAATAATTATTTGTCGAAATTTCAGATATGGTTACCAAATGTCTAGTCCTGTTCATTACTTAAGAGGCTTGAAACACCTTTGTTTCTCCTAATTATCTTTCAATAAACTAAGCTTTTAAAAAAGAACTTGTGACCTTCTAATAAGGGGAGAAAGCCTTTAACTTACCCGCTTGCAAGTAGGATGGTATAGTAATTACGTCCACAATTTCGTGTAACATATATAAGGCCACCTCGGAGGGCAGCTGGAAGTAGGGGTGAGAGTGGGTAACATCCCGACCATTTTTATCTCATTTTTCCCTCCTCTGCGGCTTGATATTTTTATGAGCTACTTCAGGCCCCGGTATTCAGTTAGCAAACGAGTCACTGAACTACAGAACTTCTCCAAAGATGTTATTCTATTTTCCGCTCAGATTCTCGAAATTCACTCCCCCCAACCACCCGCCCCGGATACCACCAGAGACTGGTTGACTGAAAAACATATCCATGCACAACTGATTTGAATATATTTTTTAAACGACTTGCCTTTATGTTTTTATCGCCCTGCGTTCTAAACCTCTGTTCTCTGACGTCTAAGCTACTTTCAGTCCAATAGCGGGGCTGAATTTCTTCACTCTTCAGCAGGTCAGGAAACAACTTGGGGGAAAAAAACACGAACGTTTGTAAAAGTACAGGGAAAAGGGGGACGACTACAACTCCCAGAATGCAGCTCCGGGGTCTCGCGGGCTCTGCAATGACCGGACCTGATTTCGCGAGTATCCTCTCGTCCAATTGGTCCGCCTTCTCGTCAGTAAGGGCGGAGAGGGGAGGGCGCCGGAAGGAACATTTCCCGCCACCGCGAGACGCCGCGAGGAAAACCCGGAAAAGAAGCAGCTCTCGATTGGATGCTCGCTGTTGTAGCGTAAGAAAATCAGCCAATCGGAATGTACATACGCTCCACGATACCCCGCCCCCTCCTTGAGGTTACTTTTCTTGGCGGGAAAAGTTGGGACGTTTTCGCGCCGGGGCTTGTCAGCCAAAGGGCCTCAGCGCAGAAATCCCTGGGCGGCGAGCATGGCGGGGACCGTGGTGCTGGACGATGTGGAGCTGCGAGAGGCGCAGAGAGACTACCTGGACTTCCTGGACGACGAGGTGAGAGAGGCGCCGAGTCACGAAATTAGGGCGCTCGGAAGCCCAGGGGCCGCGCAGGAGCTGAGGAAGGCCGCGGAGACACTAGGGGCCAAGGGGACCGCGGGCCTCCAGGCTGCGGCAGCTGGGCGGCTGCTCGGGACCTTCCACCCCGATCTGGTAGCTTTCCTGGCGACGGAGTGGTTAAGAGCGATCCTGTAATTTTTCTCTTGAGTACAAATGGTGGCTAAGTCTCGCAAAAGTCAACAGGTTTTCTCCAAGTGCAAACCAAATGTAAAGCCTACGTTGACCTTTTAGAGATCGTTCCCACTTTTCCCTGCTCTCTTAATTTGGGGGGAGAGTGGGGACAGGACCGCGGGAAATCGGTAGTGACCCGCCCCGTTATAGGGTCCCCATGCTTTAATGACTGACTTCCTACCCGGAGGAAAAGACTTTCTAATTTGGCCTCATTCTTTTTCCATACCTGATGGGAAGCGGAGAAAGAGGGTTGGTAACGCAAATAAAGGGGATTTTATAGACTTCCCTGGTGGCTTAGACGGTAAAAGCGTCTGCCTACAATGCGGGAGGCCTGGATTCGATCCCTGGATCGGGAATATCCCCTGGAGAAGGAAATGGTAACCCACTCCAGTACTCTTGCCTGGAAAATCTCATGGACAGAGAAGCCTGGTAGGCTACAGTCCATGGGGTCCCAAAGAGTGGGACACGACTGAGTGACTTCACTTTCACTATAGGCAATTTAGGATTGACAGCCATGGAATATTGGTAAAGCATCTTGAAGGATTGATAGTGTTGTTTGTAAATGTAACTAAGGCTCCCAACTCCTAGGTCCCTTATATGAGAACTCTTTATATTATACAGATAATAGGGAAGTAAAATATTTTATTTTCACACAAGATTCTGCAACAGAAGTTGCAGATATATTACTGCAACTAAGTTATAGTTAGTTACTTTGATATATTAAAAGGCCCTTTAATTTACATTTTGACAAGTTTTTTACTTGTCTTTTTAGACTTCTTATGAGCTTGTTTTAATTCCCCATTAAAAGTTGAGAAGTGACTGCATACAGAAGAGCTGTTGGTGATAATAGGAATAATAACCTTGAGGAAGTTGTTATAATTTATACACTGGCTTTTTAGGGTGTATTTGGAATCCGAAGCTAATGAGTGAAAATGTGGGTGAAGTGGGGGCTCAGGTCTGCTGCAGGGATGGATATATTTATCTTGCTGTGAGAGCTGCCTCTCTTTAAAAACATCCAGTGTTTTAATTTGTGAGCTGCTGTAGCATGTGGTGGTTATTTTGCAGGAAGACCAGGGAATTTATCAGAGCAAAGTTCGGGAGCTGATTAGTGATAACCAGTACCGGTTGATTGTCAACGTGAATGACCTGCGTAGGAAAAACGAGAAGAGGGCTAACCGGTGAGTTTCCAAGAGCACATCCCTAGTCCTGAGTGAGAATGGCTCCTCTCTCTTCCCCAGGTTGGAGCAAGCTTCCCAGGGGAGGACCTGGATGAAATATATTTGACCAGGAAGCCCTTAGTACGTCACCCTCACCTGCTTCTATGTTTTTTACTTCTTCGCAAACTAGGTGGTGGGCATTTTCCTCTCCTTCCATGTTTAACTGAGTATCATTTCCCCATCACTGAGTTAAAATTGGCCTGCAGCTCTGATGTATTTTACTGGGCCTTGTAGGATGGCAGGAGAAAGTAGAATCTAGATTTTCACTCCTAAGCTTTGATCAAGTAAGAATGTCCACTTCTGTTTTGTGGGTCAAGTTTTTTGAGTTCTGCCGTCTCTGCCTGATGGTTCTCTGCAGCCTCCTGAGCAATGCCTTTGAGGAGCTGGTTGCCTTCCAGCGGGCCCTGAAGGATTTCGTGGCCTCCATTGATGCTACGTATGCCAAGCAGTACGAGGAGTTCTACATAGGCTTGGAGGGCAGCTTCGGCTCCAAGCACGTCTCTCCTCGGACCCTTACCTCCTGCTTCCTGAGCTGTGTTGTCTGTGTGGAGGGCATTGTTACTAAATGTAAGTGGGCTACAGTTGGAGACCCGCGGAAGGGAGGTAGGGTAGACTTGGGGGTATGGAAGGCAGGAGAGGCGGAATAGAGTTGGGGAGCTTATGGCTTCAAAAAGGTAGAGCACTGAAATTACCGGGTGAAACTTGAAGGAACTCAAGTGTTGCACAGTAACTAGGGGAGCTTTGAGTGACCACCTGTGCCAGCGGAATGGTGAATCTGCTGAGAATGGAGGAGTCTTGGCTCTTGGCAGTCTCCTCATTCTGACCCTGAATTCCTCCTTCTGCTTGGTCGGGATCAGCAGTACTTTAAGGTTTTACATGGATATGGTATTATTCTATGTGTAAATATAAAAATGAATTAACGACAGCTAGTATTGGGATAACCTGACTAGTTGGAAGAACATAATTTGGAGTCATCATGGACTTGCCTGGGTCAGATCCCCTTCTCACTGCTTAGTTGGGTGACTTTCTATTCCTAGGCTCTCTAGTTCGTCCCAAAGTCGTCCGCAGTGTCCACTACTGTCCTGCTACCAAGAAGACCATAGAGCGACGTTATTCTGATCTCACCACCCTGGTGGCCTTTCCTTCCAGCTCTGTCTATCCCACCAAGGTGAGGGGAATCAATTAGTTGGACCTCTTCAGAGGTTGGGTTCAAAGTTGTTTTTTAATGCAAGTAATTAGGTAATATGTAAAGTCTTCCTCTAAATGTGACTAGGGTGAAAAGTAAGGATTCATTTGAAAGAAGATTGCTAGCCATAGTTTAATATGAAAACGCCACAATTTTTTTTAAGGAAAATATTCTCTTAGGAAATTTGGAAAACTAGGGAAGAGTTGAAGGAAGCAAAAAGGTCACCTAATGTACATTTATCTTTTAGCAAAGTTAAAGTATCATGATTTCATAATCTACTTAGAGTAATATGGAAAAATACTTAATGCAGTCATGTTACTCTGAAATCTTTGCAAATATTTTACTCTGGGTTTGAGAGAACGTTGGCGTAGAACGTGATTTTAGTCTTGGTGTTCAAATTCATTTGACTTGAGGATGGTGTAAGGCCTTCTTACTGAATGAGACAAGAGAAGATGATTAATATTGATTATTTGATGTCTGAACTCATTCTGTCCCTGCCATCAGATTTTTTTTTCCCAAGTAATGTTTTTATTGCCAGTACATGCACAACAGTAAGTAAAGAACTATAAATATACAATGTAATTAACAGTAGAAAACAAAATTGATACAGGTGAAGGAGGAGGATATAAAGAAATGATTTTTCTGCTGTTAGAACAAAAAGGTAAAAGCCAATGCTAATTATCCAGTCAGTACTCTTATCTTAAATTCTTTACCTCCATTTCTAGTTTTTCAATTAAACAAGGAATGTACAGATAACTGTAAGAGTAGCAAATTGCTTCCCAGTAGCGGTTTCCCTTTCCAGTCAAATTCATTTTATGTTCGAATTGACAAAAAAAAAAAGTCAAGATGAGAAATCATTAATATCCTGGTTCCAAATTATCTTACTTGCATCTCACGAAAACTGGCAATTTTTAAAAGTTCCTGCCATCTAATGTTAATTTAGAGCAACTGTATCCGAAGGATTGTCAGGCACTGAGGAGAACACAGATCTAAAGAAGACTCAGTCCTTGTCTTCAGTTTTATCACCTGGTGGAGGAATCAACATATAAGCAAGGTTTGCTGCTGCTAAGTCACTTCAGTCATGTCCGACTCTGTGCAACCCCATGGATGGCAGCCTACCAGGCTCCTTCGTGCCTGGGATTCTCCAGGCAAGAACACTGGAGTGGGTTGCCATTTCCTTCTTTAAGGCATGAAAAGTGAAAGTGAAGTCGCTCAGTCGTGTCTGACTCTTCACGACCCCATGGACTGCAGCCTACCAGGCTCCTCTGTCCATGGGATTTTCCAGGCAAGAGTACTGGAGTGGGTTGCCATTGCCTTCTCCAAGCAAGGTTTAGTTTCTTAGAATTGTAACTGAGTTGTACTTGAGAGCCATTTAGCCTGTTTCCTGGTGAAATGTGAAGGTCGGAGAGGTGGAATGACTTGTTTATGTTCCAGTAACTGATGGCCCCAAGGACTAGGACCCTGTCTTTTTACTCTCGGGCCACTTGCATTTTCTGAGGCACCCAGCTTTCTTTTTCATTAGGATCCCTACTTTCTAGAATTTATTCTCCTGGAATTATTCAGGGGGTACTCTCCCGATTGCTGTGGCCAAACTTCTTAGCTCAGGACCTGAAATACACCAGACCAGGTGTTCTGGCGACCGCCTGGCATGGTTCTTAAGAGCATGGGCTTTGGCGATCACCGTGGGGAACTTCTTTAACCTCTCCCAGCTTCAGTTTCCTTATTTTTGTAAAATGTGAAAAAGGCCTGCTTTGGGAACTGAGTTGTGGTGATGATCCTACGAGATAATTTTATGAAGTTACACCACAGTGCCTTGCACATAGTAGGCACTCCGTAAGTGATAGCTGTTGTGTTTTTAGAAAATTTAAATGGCAAGGAAGTAAAACTTCAAAATGTTTTTTTTATTCAAGTTTAATATACAGAACCCTAGAGAAGGTAATGGCAACGCACTCCAGTATTCTTGCCTGGAGAATCCCGTGGACAGAGGAGTCTGGTGGTCTACAGTCCAGGGGGTCGCAGAGTCGGACATGACTGAGCACAGCAGACACACACACACACACAATGTACAGAAAAGTTTACATTGCGTGTACAGCTCAGTGAAATTTCACAAGATGAATATACTATAAAATCAACATCCAAATCAGGAAGCAGCACCTTACTAGTGCTCAGAAGTCCCTCCTGAGGCCGCTCTGCCCTCGAGATCCTGACATCTACAGCAGTTACGAGTAGTTTTCTCTGTTTTTATGTTTAAATGCTTGTCTGTGTCAGGCTTCTTTTGTTCAGTGTATGTTTTTGAGATTCATCCATGTGTATAGGTGCACTCCATACACTCATTGCCGCGTCGTGTTCACTTATGTGGATGTACCACACTTATTTAACCATCTTGTTGATGGCGTTTGAATTTTTCCTAGTTTTGGGCTATTACAAGTAGTACTTGTAATGTATGTGGCTTTGGGTGAACATTTGTGTTGGGTATTAACCTAGGAGTGGAAATACCGAGTCCTAGCACAGAGGAAGTGAGTATCTTATATGTACGTGTTAATATAACCGTGGTCCCTCTGGCTGTAGATCACCCCTTCCATTTGATGGTTTGTTACTAGGACAGGATTGTGAAGAACTGGAGAAGACACTTGGGGCATTATGTTCCTAGATACTAATCTTGTGAGGGTATCTCTGAATTATATTTGTTTCCTATAACAAAACGAGTGTGTGGTGTTTCTAAGACAGGGCTGAGGTGACCGCTGCTCCGTGTGCCTTTTTCAGGATGAGGAAAACAATCCCCTTGAGACAGAATACGGCCTTTCTGTCTACAAGGACCACCAGACCATCACCATCCAGGAAATGCCGGAGAAGGCTCCCGCCGGCCAGCTTCCCCGCTCCGTGGACGTCATCCTGGATGACGACTTGGTGGACAGAGTGAAGCCCGGTGACCGGGTGCAGGTGGTGGGGACCTACCGCTGCCTTCCGGGAAAGAAGGGAGGCTACACCTCGGGCACCTTCAGGTACATGGTCCGTCCTGAGGTGTCCGGAACGCAGCTGGCAGAGTGCATTCTGGTGGCAATCTTTCTCCAGGTTGCCATCGTCGAGAGTTCCATTAGATGGACAGAACACTGCCTGCCTGCAAGATGAACTGTCTTTTGCTAAGAGTGGAAATTACTGGTCTCATGGTTATAGCCTCCTGGCTTGCTGGGGGTTTCTCGTGTGTTCCCACCTCCCTCCAGGACACTCATTTCTGTAGGTCAGCAGGGGGTAAATTGACAAGGTGAGGCGCCATGAGCAGATTTGTGTCATGCGTGCCAGGTCACTTCAGTCATGTCCAACTGTTTGCGACCCTTTGGACTGTAGCCCACCAGGCTTGTCCATTCATGGGATTCTTCAGGCAAGAATACTGGAGTGGGTTGCCATTTCCTTCTCCGGGGGATCTTCCCAACGCAGGGATTGAACCCACATCTCTTATGTCTCTTGCATTAGCAGGCGGGTTCTTTACCACTAGTGTAGCTGAAGAGAATCAGTGGTTGAATTCAGAACAGCTTTTCTTTTCTTTTTTTCTTCCTTACTCCCTCTTTGTACTCTTCCTCCCTTCTACTTCCTTCCTTTCTTGATTTGCCATCCTAGGTTAGGAGCCTAAGAAGGTTTTGGTGTTAGCAACTGAAAATAGCCTCATGCTTTCCTCTCTGTCCCAGGACTGTCTTGATTGCCTGTAACGTGAAACAGATGAGCAAGGATGTTCAGCCTTCCTTCTCCGCTGAGGACATAGCCAAGATCAAGAAGTTCAGTAAAACCCGCTCCAAGGTCTGGCATCCTCTGGGGATCTGAGGGTGGGGATAAATTTGTTAGGGTCATATTTGGGCATGGCCATCTTTGTCTTGGATCAGGAGGAAGGTCAAGGTTTTTTCTCTGAAGTATTTGGTGCCAGCTTCTAGTTTTGAGTCAGTAAGCAAAAGGGTGTTTTTCTTTAATATTTCTGTTGTGTTCCCTGTTAAGTGAACCTAATATAAATATTAGAATAGGAGTTAGAATATTAGTGTACAAAGTCTATATGGGATATATCAGTGATACATTGATTGCTATTTAAATTTGAAATATGTTATTTTTGTTTTAGTTCTCTTATTTTTCTTTAAAAAATTTCTATCTTTAAAGACAGAATGCCCATATTTAGAACTGAACAGGTGGATGTATGACAAAGGTTACTGCTGAAGCACAGTACACAGTCTTATTAAACCCAAAATGTTTTGGGCCTGGAAACACTTTTTGTTTTCCTTAAAAATTAAAGCTCCAAGCAGGAGTTGGAATCCAGGCTTTCTCTGTGTCTATTTTGATAATGCTCTGATCAGTGTGAAAGTCTTAGAGAAGAAGCTTTTACCATTAGAAACAATATTTCTTCAAGCATCATCTGTGGCCTGAAGTATGAAGCCAGTTCATCCAGCCCCAGGGCGTTTCCTCAGGCTTTTTACTCCGTGGTTGTCCCTCCTCTAGGATATCTTTGACCAGCTGGCCAGGTCACTGGCGCCCAGCATCCACGGGCACGACTATGTCAAGAAGGCGATCCTCTGCTTGCTGCTGGGAGGGGTGGAGCGAGACCTCGAGAACGGCAGCCACATCCGTGGGGACATCAATATCCTTCTCATAGGTACGGTGTGGGGACTTGTGTAGCTGCCTGGTCTTCCCCTGTGGGGTGTGGTTGCAGGAATCTGGCATCTGTCAATGTGTGTGTCTGTACCTAGCTGTGTTTCAGTTCCCTCAAAGGGCAGAAGTCTAAAGTGAATTTTTAAAGTTATATCTTTATTATTTCTGGGTTTTCTGATTTTTAATGTCTATTCTTCCAGGAATGGTAAAGGGAAATTGAAAAAAAAATTACACAAACAACCCGTTACTATATATTTTTGTTGTGTCAAGATCTGTGCTAGAAAAGCAGCACCGGCTCGGGGCGCTGGGGGTGGGGGTGGGGGGTTCCGAGAGTCACCGCGGCCCCGTCCCGTTGCAGGAGACCCATCGGTCGCCAAGTCCCAGCTGCTGCGATATGTGCTCTGCACAGCACCGCGGGCCATCCCCACCACCGGCCGGGGCTCCTCCGGTGTGGGTCTCACGGCCGCTGTCACCACAGACCAGGAAACAGGTGAGGGTGGGAGGGTCCTTAGCAGAGGTCCGGCAGTGAGGTGCGCATAGATAGTTTGAGCTTGCTCCGGGCCCTGGCTGGTGTTGGGAAGATACACTTGAGAGGTTAGAGCAGGCCTGCTGGAGGGGACTGGCAACAGTGAGTAAATGATGTAAATGGTTTGGGTGGCCGTCTAGTGACAAGAATGTCTCCTGGAAGGTTGTCAGAGAGAGTTCTGAAGGAGAAAGCTTCTGACATTTGAAGAGAGATAGAAATGAAGATTGTTACTACTTTATACATTAGAGGAAGGGTTTTGAAGGCCAGTGAAAAGAGAACAGAGATCTAGTTGGGAAATGGCTTGAAGGTGAGGCTCAAAGAGGAAATCTGTGAAGGAGGGCTGTTGGAGGCTGGCTGCTTAGGTATCAAAGTGGGACAAGTAGTACTGTCCAGATCGGAGCTTGAACAGATGACCCCAGGGTCTGCTCCGAGTCTTAGAAGCTGACACCTCTTCATTCCACTCTCCCACTCATGTGATGGTGCAAGATGCTTAGAAAGTAGATTGACATCTCCCCCCTGTCCCCCCACAACCTGGATGGTAGTGTGTGTGTTTCCCTCCCCACCTCCCAGGTGAGCGCCGTCTGGAGGCGGGGGCCATGGTCCTGGCTGACCGAGGTGTGGTTTGCATCGATGAGTTTGACAAGATGTCTGACATGGACCGCACGGCCATTCACGAGGTGATGGAGCAGGGCCGAGTCACCATTGCCAAGGCCGGCATCCACGCCCGCCTCAACGCCCGCTGCAGTGTTTTGGCAGCTGCCAACCCCGTCTACGGCAGGGTGAGTGGAGTCAGGCACTCAACTGTTGTCCTCACCTTCATTTGGTTTTGCCGAGTAATTTGGGCTGTGGAGTTTATTCCAGGTGACCCAGACCACAGACTACAGTAAGTTCGTCATCTTGTTACTGCCCTTGGTTTAGGACAGTGGTTCCTCACCCATTCATCCACATCAGAATCCCCTGGAAAGTTACTTAAAGCACATTTTTAAAAATACAAGGAAGAAAACCAAAGTGACCTGCAGCGTCACAACCCAGGTAGCTGATATTGACATTGAAATGAGAGTACTGTACGCAGGTGGTGGAAGGGTTTATGAACAGAGCAGAGAGATATAATAAGGAGATTAATAGCCTGCCTTCTCTCTCCTATTCATTTCCCAAGAGAAAACTACTGACAGCTCTTGAGTGCTTCAGGAAACCAAAACTTTAGCATGTGCCAGTAAATATATTATCTCCTTGTTAAGAATTAATTTTCTTGTCTTTGTTTCTTGGTATGACTATGATGTGCTTAGGTGTAATCTTTTATATTTATGCAGCTTGGGGTTTGCTTAGTTTAGGGGGGTTTGTTTTTTTTTTTTAAATCAACAGTCTATTCCATTGTATGGACTTATGATTTATTTAGCCAGTCTCCACGTGATAGACATTTGGTATTTTCCCTTTTTCCTGCCTGCTATTATGACTGAAGCTGCAGTGAATACCCCTTAATGTGCATTATGTTAAACATTCAGGGATGAATACTTGGCAATAGGATTACTGGATTAACAGTTACATGCATTTTTATGGCAGAGATTACCAACTTGCCCCCTTTAAAGACTGTACCATTGTTATACTGTTAACTAATATTTACAGACGCTTTACATTTATTATCTCCTTTCATTCACTAACTGTGTGAGGGAGGGAGGTATTATCTTCATTTTACAGATGAGAAAATGAAAGCACAAAAGACTTGAGTCACAAACTAGAAAATGACAGAGAGGGTTTCAACACAGAGCCCACAGTGCATGGAAACACCTGTTTTGGTGGCATATTTAAATATACAGGTGCTCAATCCTAGCCCAGAGTCTCTGAATCCAAATCTCTGGATTGGAGCTCCTGGGGGCTCTGGTTTAGGAAGGCTCCATAGGTTGGTTCTAATGGGTTAGTGTGGGTTGAGAACCGTACGATATTTAGATTAATGGTAACATGTGATATGTCATTCTGAAGGTTTATTTGGCAAATGTAGGGAGAAAATGGCAGGTCCTGAAATGTGAATGCAATCAGAATCGTTAATGTTACCTGTGAGGTTTTCAGGCCTCTGACTGTGGGGAGCCATCAGCTGGTAGGCCTAGAGTTGAAGGATAAGAGCATAGGCGTTCTTGAATCCCAGGAAAACCTCCTTGGCTCCTTAAGGTACTGTGGCTTATAGATTATCACTCATTTTTGTTGAGACTTTACCCAGTACCTTCCGAGTAAAGAGGCCCAAGGTTTCAGGTGTTTCTGGCTTAGCCAGCTTATCTGTCTTCATCACAGGTAGAAAGAGGGACTCATCTTCCAGAGCTGATCTGCCTGGGAGTGAGCACAGAGTAGAGCTTGAGAAGGAGGAGGCTGGCTCTGAGACCCACACTCGGCCTGTTAGAGGCACTGGAGCTGGGAGGCTGGGGCTCTGTTCAAAGAGCGTAGATGAGGAAAGGGCTGCACACAGAGGAGATGAATTCCGTTTCCTAGTAGCTTTGAAATGCTTTACTTCTTCACAGCTTGTTTGGTTTGTATTCTGAGGGTCTGGCCTGTTCTCACTCCCATGACTGATCTGGCCTCCTTGTTCTTTCTTGTGATCGACGTTGTCTCCCTGCTCCTTTTCTCCGTGTTCCCCGCTACAGTATGATCAGTACAAGACCCCCATGGAGAACATTGGGCTGCAGGACTCGCTGCTGTCCCGATTTGACCTCCTCTTCATCATGCTGGACCAGATGGATCCCGAGCAGGACCGGGAAATCTCAGACCACGTCCTCCGAATGCACCGCTACAGGGCACCCGGAGAGCAGGATGGAGACGGTGAGGCGGGGGGAGAGACGGACTGATGTGGGGGGCGCCCAGACACAGGCCGCGCCCAGGCCCAGCCCGGGGCGGTGGGTGTGGCGGCATCTGGGGTGATGTGAAGGCGCCCTCGCCTCCCTGGTTCCTACAGTGTGTCTCTTGTCCATTTTGGGGTCTGGGAGCACCTCAGAGCATCTCCTGTGGACCAAGTGGTTCTGCTTCCTTATTTGTGGGGCCCATGTGTCTGCTTCCTTCTGGATCCTTACTTTGTGAGTCTCACCTGTCTTCAGAAGAAGCGATTTTTCTCTGGGTTCAGCTCTTTCTTACTCCATTCTCCCAACTTGGGCTTCTCAGCTATGCCTCTAGGCAGCGCTGTGGATATCCTGGCCACGGATGATCCCAACTTCAGCCCAGATGACCAGCAGGACACCCAGATCTACGAGAAGCATGACAGCCTTCTGCACGGGGTCAAGAAGAAGAAGTAAGCATTCTCCACACCTCCTCCTGGAGGGAACCTGAGATCTGTGTCACGTTAGAGCTGCCCAAGCCAAGGTCATGCTTGGAGTCATCATCATGGGGATCTGTTTTCTTTTCCGGATTGGCAGAATTTTTCATGGTCACTTGCCTTGTGAATGTTTGTGGGTGATCAAACTTAGGTTCTGGTCTCTTCCTAAAATGGAAGGCTTTGACGACCCGCCTAACCGGTGGTGGGTGTGTCTTGTTACCCATGTAAGTGAAGCGTTGCACAAGTCACATGGCCCTTGGAGTGCATGTTGGAGGGGCTGGTAGATCACAAACACTGGAAAGCCTGCAGGCAGATCTGGATAAAGGAGACTTGTGCTCAAGCGCCCAGAGCCTGACAGGTGTGCTCAGTTGCTTAAGTTGTGTCCGACTCCTTGTGACCCCGTGGTCCATGGCCCAGCAGGCTCTGTCCATAAACTTCTCCAGGCAAGAATACTGGAGTGGGTAGCCATGGCATGCCTCTGTTTGGCCATGGTGCAGTAGGAAACACTGTGTAATCTTGAAACACACTGGTTTAAGAATGTAGAATTTGGAGTCAGAAAAGGAATTTTGAGTCCACTTAAAATTCTCTGAGCCATATTTTTCCCACTGATAAAGGACAGATAACACCTAAACTACCTATGTCACAAGTAATACCTAAGTAATACTGTAGAATTAAATAAAACCCATGAGAGGGTTTTGGACACGTCCTGTATAACAGGGGTTTCTGGCACTGGGTTCCAGGCCATGTGTGCCCTGTCACGTGACCCTGACTTCCCCGAGGAGGGGCACGGCCAGGACCCCAGGCAGGTGCCCGGGCTGCGGCAGGGGACTGACAGTCACCGTGTGTGTGGGTCCAGGGAGAAGATGGTGAGTGCGGCGTTCATGCGGAAGTACATCCACGTGGCCAAAATCATCAAGCCGGCGCTGACGCAGGAGTCAGCCGCCTACATCGCGGAGGAGTACTCACGCTTGCGCAGTCAGGACAGCATGAGCTCGGACACCGCCAGGGTGAGCCCGCCCTCGGGGACGGTGACCCGGAGAGAGGGGGCCGGAGCCTCTCAGGACGAGGCCGGGGAGGGAGTGCCCGCGCCCGCAGGAGCACGGGAGTCATTTTAGTGCCGTGATTCCTTCCCTTTTCCTCTCTGGCCTGAAGGGCTTCCTGTTACCCGGTTGCTCGTCATCTGGGCCTCAGTGGGTTCTCCCAGCTTTAGAAAGATTGTCGTCAGATAACCCCTCTCATAACCCCCTCCCCCCGACATGTGGGTGTGACTCTGGACAAAGTATTTGAAACTCTTGAGTCCCCTCTTCCTCATCTCTAAAGCTGCTCCAGGTTATTAATGACTGACACTGAACATAAAAGCGGGGTCCTGGCCTGTGGCGGGCCCTGTGGCGAAGGTTCTTCCCCACTGTCCTCACTCCAGCCGGGAGACACCTGGTTGTCTTCTTCCCTGTTCAACTCGTCCCCTCTCCTTCAACGCTCTCTATCATGTTTCCCTGGTTACTTTTCTTTGGGAATTTTATGTAGTTTTTCTGGCTAGGTGGCTTGGACTTCCCTCCCTGTGCAGGTGGGTTTGACGGGCACGCCGCCGGGTTTCTGGAGGATGGTCCCCCCTGTTCTCTCCCCCCAGACGTCTCCAGTGACAGCCCGGACCCTGGAAACCCTGATTCGCTTGGCTACGGCCCACGCCAAGGCCCGCATGAGCAAGACCGTGGACCTGCAGGACGCAGAGGAGGCTGTGGAGCTCGTCCAGTACGCTTACTTCAAGAAGGTGAGCGTCCAGGCGCTGCGCCTGCAGCTCCTCTGAGTGGGTGGTCTGTGCTCGGGCCTCCCAGCCAGGCATGGCTGACCCCGGCATCTGGAACATTGGCAGAGAGCAGCGGCCTTTCCAGTGCCCTCCCTCTCCAGTGGTTGTCAGCCGTGGTGCATGTGAGAATCAGCTGGAAGGCTTTAAAATACTGAAGTCAGCCCCTGGAGGCCTCAAAGACTCTGGTTTCATTGATGAGCAGCATCTCAGCTGACGGCTCCTCTGTCTGCTCCTTCTTTGCCTCTTGAAGAAGCAAGTGTTACCAGAGTCTCGGCCTTCCTCTTGGCAGCTTCTTCAGGTGTCCTTTACACCTGCTGCTCCTCCTGGAAGTTCCCCCACGTCTGCTGCTGTGACAGTGTGTGTCTGTCTTGTTACACAGTGGGCGTGGAGGCCTCGACTCCCTTCTCCACCTTGTCCTCCCCACCCACCAGTCGGATGGCTTGTAGCCCTTGGGTGTTCAACTGTGGGTCTGATGAGCTTTTTTTTGACAATCTCTTTACTTGCCTGGGAGTTGTCTTAAATACCTAATCTATAAAGAAATGGCTTGTTTTTCCACTTAAGCAATATGGGATAGACTTTCTCTTTCACTTCTGTATTCAGTGGACACTCCTAGAGTGCATGCTCTGAGAAGGGTGTGGCA
Source organism: Cervus canadensis (assembly GCF_019320065.1). Taxonomy (NCBI): domain Eukaryota; kingdom Metazoa; phylum Chordata; class Mammalia; order Artiodactyla; family Cervidae; genus Cervus; species Cervus canadensis. Next base: position 27,124,857 of record NC_057413.1, read on the forward strand.
CACGGCTCCTAGCAGTTTTAAAGATGGATCACAGCCGACTCCCTGCCCCCCGTCCTGGGCTCAGGGATGAGTGAGAGGCCAGGGCATCAGACCCAGGGGGGTCACTGCTGCTGCTGGTGGTCGGGCAGTGGGGGCTGTTCTTCATTCGGTCCCCAGTATCCATGACCCTCCCGCCCACCCACACGTGGCTTGGTCCTAGGTTCTCGAGAAGGAGAAGAAACGTAAGAAGCGAAGTGAGGATGAATCAGAGACTGAAGATGAAGTGGAGAAGAGCCAGGAGGACCAGGAGCAGAAGACGAAGAGGTTGGATGGGGCACAGAGGAAGGAGATGAAAGACTCTGGTTGGGACTGGGGAGGATGTTCGGTGGAGTTGGGGGTAGGGGGAAGGGCAAGGCTGCAGGAAGCGGTGGCCAGACCAATGCTGCAGAGGGTTGGAGGGTGGAGGTGACCCGGACAGACAGGGTTACAGCCTCTTTTGTCCTCCGTGTGAGGATTTGGCCCTCTCTCTTGCTCGAGAAGCTGTGGGAGACTGCTGGGTTCACATTTCAGAAGTCTTTCCTCCGGGTTATCATTTCAGGCCTGAGACTGAATTTCTGAGGGTGGGCGACAGGGAGAGAGCCTTGGGAAGCAGGGCCTGCTTGTGCTCTAGTCCAGGGACCTTTGGTCTCTTTGAGAAAAGGCAGCGGTTTGTACAGGCCTGGGCCCAGCATTCCATTTGGACTGTCGGTATTTTAGGAGGAGGACCCATCCCTCGGATGCCAAGGAAGGGGACTCCTATGACCCCTATGACTTCACCAACACGGAGGAGGAAATGCCTCAGGGTGAGCGAGCAGCCCCCACTGGTAAAAAGGTGGTCTGGGTCTCCTGGCTCTTTAATGCTCTGTGTTATGCATTTGCTTGTGGGTTCCCATTCAGCTCGCTGCTTGGGGCCCTGTGTCCAAGAATCCAGGAAACTCGGAGCTTTGGAAATAAGCTTTGCCTTCTGGTCTACCTCCTCGGTGCACCATGCTCTTTGCCAAGCCTGGCGCGAGCGTCCCAGATCCCGTGGGCTGGGGGGCTCCTGCCTGACCAGAGCCTTTGTTCCAGCTGCTTTGGCTGGCCCCACGTGAGCCCCAGGGTTGCAGGCTCAGCAGGTGGAGAGGGGCCTCTGGGGTCGTGGACGTGGCTTCACCTTGTTGTCTTCTGCTCTCTGTAACCTTTTCCCCTCAAGTGCACACTCCAAAGGCGACAGACTCACAGGAGACCAAGGAGTCCCAGAAGGTGGAGTTGAGTGAATCCAGGTGAGTTGGGAAGGACCTCTTCCCTGGAGGTAGGAAACAAGCTGTTATCAACAGAGCTCAAAACTAGAGGCCCAAGGATTTCTAGAATGTTTTATATTCTGATGGCAATTTCAAGCTTGAAAAAAGTTATGAAAATTGTGTAAAGAGCTCATATATTCTTAGAATCCCCAGTTGTTTAGGTTTTACCATTTGCATCATAAATAATTCTCTGTGAGAATTTAAAATCTGATATCCTTGTGCCATTAGAAAGAGAAGTCTTAAAGCAAGGCTAGAATTTGTGTCTCACTGTAACCTTGGAGTCTTCTCAGTAGGTTATGTATATACTTAAAAAATATGTATATTTTTTCTTCTCACTGGATGGTTGTCATTTGTTTTGAGATAATCAGTTTTTACCAGTAGATATTCAGAAACAGTTTTATCTAAAAACTTTATATTTACTGGATATCAAAGGAACTCCATGGCTAACCTTAACATACACAGTGTCTTCACTGAAAAAAGTTGAAACACATCATCAAGTATTTAGGAAGAAACATTAAGATCAAGTGGAACTCCAGCCCCCAGGACAGCGAATCAACTATATCTGAAAGTACTCTCTGAATCTTGGAGGTCTCGTTTCAATGACTGCGGGTTTTCCATAGTATGAACATGTACATTCTTGTGTTTTCTAATGAGGGATGTCTGGCTTTCCTAAGATTGCTGTTTACAGTAAAACACATTCTTAACACATGTCACTGCAGTGGTGAGGATGGACCTGTGGGGTTAGTTTCTAGGAATGGATTCCCAGAGTCAGAGGAGATGCACCTCAGAATTATAACACATGTGGCTAACTTGCTTCCCAAAGATGTCATCACAGTTTGCATTTCTGCCAGCAGTGTACAGATGCCAGTTTCCCATATCCTCAGTGGCTTCTGGTTTTTAAAATGCTGTTATTTCTCTATGGGCAGGAAGCTCTGTAACCTAATCGCTTAGCTTTGAGGGTGAAGCTCAGGCGCGGAGCAGCCATCAGGGGCAGTCTGTGGGGTACACCGATGCTCTTGGGCTCCGGCCTTGTTGTGGCAGCTTCCTCCTCCTTCACCCTCTCTCTCCCATCCTGGGCAGGTTGAAGGCCTTCAAGGCGGCCCTCTTAGAGGTGTTCCGGGAAGCTCACGCACAATCAGTTGGCATGAGTCGCCTCACAGAATCCGTCAACCGAGACAACGAAGAGCCCTTCTCCTCCGCGGAGATCCAGGCTGCGCTGAGCAGGATGCAGGACGACAACCAGGTCATGGTCTCCGAGGGCATCGTCTTCCTCATCTGAGGGCCCTCGTCTTTCGACTGTGGGGTCCAGCCAAGAACGTTCCTTCCAATTTCCTCTTCACCCTCCCTCCAGCCCAGCCTTTGCCTTCATTCCTTGAATGTCAGTGTTGAATTGAACTGAAGTGGAGGATGAGTGACAAGCAGAGTCAGGACTCGGGGGAAGCCTGAGGACGGGTCAGGAAAACCGCCGTGGGGTCAAGAGAAGGTGGACGGGACCAAGGCGATGCATCTTCACTGCACAAGACTGGACCATCCCCACTGCCGGCCCCAAACAAGCCACACCATTTTTCACTGTAGACAGCACAACTTCTGAGTATGTTAGGGGGTCACAGCTGGTTTCTATTCATCCTTTCTGTGTTTGCTTCTGCCCCCCAGCACTTTGGTCTAGAACAGACTCCGGTGGTTCTGTGCTGATGGAGAAACTCTGAGGCAAATCCTCAGGCCTAGAAAGCTTGCTTTGCGGTAGCACCAGTTAAGACTCATGGAGTTTTGACCCAAACATCCAAGACATTAAATAAACACTCATATTTTATAGTCTCCATGTGGCCTAAATACTGTGTGATTTTTTTTGGACTCATTTCATTGTATTTTCCTCCAAAGTTCCACCCTGTGGGATGGGCTGCCTGCGTTTGCACCGCATCACCAATAGGTGGCAGCAGGCTGCCGTGCTCATTGGGGGTTAAGCTTTCTCTGGGCTGATTTCTTCCCCAAGGACATCAGCATTTATCTGTTAAAACTGCAAACCAAACCTTGCCAATTCAGGATAGCTTAGTGGCCACAGGAGGCCAGTGTGTGAACATATCTAGGAGAGTTGACCCTTTGCATGGCTTTTCTGAACAGGAATCAAAGCCCCTTCATGCAAAAATAATACCCAGTATGTCAGACCCTCAAAATTGGTGAATTCTTGTCCATTAAGAGATCCCCTTACAGGATCCTTGTGAAACCTCCTAACACCTGATGTCCAGCCCTTGGGGTTTGTTTGTTTGCACAGAAGTCTTGGAGGGTCCAGGGCAAGACTTCTATCCTCTGTATGGTTTTGGTAGCTTCTGAGGAACTTTTGAGGTTATTTAAATAAAAAGAAAAAAAAAAATTGTGAGTCAACGGGAGGCCTGGGTCGCATGGATTTGAGTCTGCTCTGAGAAGAGGTGGTGTGGGTTCCCAGTTGTGAGATCTGGGAGCTGCTTCCTTCCCCTTGTTGCTGAGGGGGCCTGTCACCCTGAGGCCATGAAGCAGTGGTGGGGAGTTCAGTTTTATCTTCATGTTTTTTTCACAGATGTGAAATACCAAGTTCTGTTGGCAGAGCCCCAGAGAGTACAGTCCAGGGACTGAGCAGTGATACGAGAGGAGGACTTGGACAGAACTGCACACCGGCAGCAAGTCTCGGACTGTGCCGGGTGCAGATAGAGGACTCGATGCTCTGGAGGCCCCCAGGCTGGGGATATACATGTCTAATGTGTCAGTGAAGAGCTGAAAACCAAAATATATGCACATGAGAGCTGAAGGAACTGACGGGCCAGGAGAGTCAGGACGAGGTGGGAGCTTCTGATGTGGTGCTGTAGAAGAGCTAAGGTCTCCTCAGGGGAGCGTTTCTTGGAAGCCCGAATGCTTTGTCAGTGGGACTTTAGTCCTCTCTACTTCACGCCTGATGAAACAGGCACGGGGTGGGAGAGTAGGTGGATAAGGTGATCTGGCACCAGCTGTAATACCACATTTAGCCATAAGAATGGAAGGTAGAAGAGTATCAGTTGTCAAATTAGATGTTACCCAAATTAAATAACCTGACTCAGGCACTCAGTGAATCTCCACATGTGTGTGTTGTTTCCCAACTTACAGCAACAGAAGAGCATTGCTGAGCATTTAAAGGAAATAATTCTCACTTCTTGCCCAGAGACCCCCTCTTCTGCTACAAGGACCTGAAGGAGGCTGCTGGGCAGAGGGGATCTGGTCTGTGGGTCAGTGTCCTCTGAGGGCGTTGCCGTGGCCACAGAGATGGCAGAGGTGGCCCAAATTTACTAGGGGGGAAAAGCACTTCTTTCGAAAAAAGAAGTTTGTTTCCATTTATGTGTGCCATCTAAAAGAGGTCAAGTAGTTTGGGGGTCTTTGAGAAATCAGTTATGTCTTGAAAGATTGTTACCTTATTCCTGAACCCTCCTAGATAAAGGACATGTCAGTGTGAGAGGAAAGTTGTCAAAACAGAGAGTTGGTCAATGCCGATGGAGTGCAGTCCTTTGCCACTTACCAAATAACTTCAAGTGTTGAGCTGCTAATTCATCTGTAAAATGGGGCTGACTTCTGGCTTTGCCGGTGCACCTCTCCTTTGTGAGGTGACGGAGGGCAGCTGTTAGGTGCTAGCTGGCGGGGAAATACTCCATGGTTCTGCCCTTATCACTGCAAATTACAAATTTCACTAAAACAAAGTGAGTCATTTTGGTGTGTGGAAAAGACTCACTATCCTTGGATTGAAATCATTGAAAACAATATCCCCCCGTGGAGTCCCAGAGCTCTGTCCTCTTTCCTGCCTTTCCAGGCTTTCCTTTCTTTTTCTAATTAAAACAAATTTTGTTTGTTTTGATGTGAACCATTTTTAAGATCTTTTTTGAATTCGTTACAGTACTGCTTCTGTTTTTATGTTTTGGTTTTTTGGCCAGAAGGCATGTGGGATCCTAGCTCCCCGATCCGGGATCAAACCCGAAACCCCTACATTGGAAGGTGAAGTCTTAACCACTGGGCCCCCAGGGAGGTCCTTCCAAGCTTTGCTTGATGGTTCCTGTCCTCCAGTCTGAATAGCTCTTACCCAGGCCCATCTCACACGGAGGACTCCTGCCTTGGTGTATGACAATGAGCTCTTGGCCGTCCCCCAGGGACAAAGCCTGCCCAACGTGGGCAGTGTCATGTCGGGCCTCACAAGAGCCCTGCAAGATGGGGTCATCAGGACAACACGGATGAGAAAGGAAAGGAGGGGAAAGACCCTGAAACCAAGAATCCATAGGTTGTCCCCTTCTCATTTTCCCTGAGTTGTCAACACACCCATTGTCCTAATGACTCCAGACTTTTTCTGGGGTGAGGTTTCCCCAGAGGGTGTGGTCAGTGGAATCAGGCAGGTGCTGGGGTCACCTGTGGGTCAACTCCCCGGCTGCTCCATCCTCATACCAACTAAGTCCTTCCCTTCCCGAGTGTCCCCCTTCCCTCCCCAGGAGCCAGGTGCCACCACTTCTGCTCCACAGGAGGGGAGTTGAGAGGTGGGGCATCGTGCCCTGGTTCTGGGTGGGCAGGTAATCTCCCCCAAGAGCCTAAAGCTGGCAGAGGAAGTGAGGACCCCCACCCCCACCCCCACCCCCACCACACACACACATACTGGGCAGCAGGGGCCCTGAGCTTGAGTTCCTTTCCGGCAGTAAGTGGCTGAGTTCATGTGCCAGGCTGGCTGAGCCACTTCCTTGCAGGGAAGTGCTTGGTTTCTTGATCTGGAAGAGGAGGTGGTTGAACTAGGTGATGATCTCTGAGGTCCCTTCCAGTAACGCATGAGACACCCGGGTCAGTTCTACCCAGAAGACACGTTAGCCCTGGTACCACGTGGAGGCAGGTCAGAATGAGTCTACTATCTTGTTAAATACACTTTTTGAGGTTAGTGATATTTTTGCTTCTTAATTTTGTGACTGGAGCTCCAGGATGTTTCCCACTATCTCAGGGAGTTGTATTTAATTCCTAGAAAAAAATTTAGAATAAAATTAATTTTTATTTAACTTCACTTTAATTGGTTTTAATAAGTTCTTTTTCATTTTTTTCCCGTCTGCTGCCTTGATGATGAATGCTGGTTTCTGCCTGGTTCTTTACTAACCAGAATGAACTTCTACCTCATTCTCTTCCATTTTCCCTCAAGGGAAAGAGAATTCAAGAGAGAAAATTAAGATTCTAAATTCTTTTTCCTAAACATTTTTACTATTAAAATCCTATGTATTTTCCCACAATTGGTAAGAGGATATTAACCTCCGCTGAGGTTTGCCTTCTGATAATAGCTCTCCCAGAAGGTACTCCCAGCAAGCTAAACCTTCCTACATTTAAGTTCCAATATTTAACTTTGACATAGAAAGGTCAGCTCCTGCTGCTGTTGTGCTAATTTAAGTGGGTTGAGTCCTGAATGAGAGCGATGCTGGAACTGGGCGTGGCAAAACATTGAATAAAGTTGGAATTTAACTCTGGGCATAGTTCTGTTTTTTAAAAATGATAATTATGACTAGTAAATATAGAGTACTGGGGAAAACAGAGAACAAAAATTATCTTACCACTCCAATGTAACTACTATAATTTATTTTTGGTGAACTTTATTTATTTATTTATTTTTTTGTTTGTTTTTTTTTGGTTTTTTTTGGTGAACTTTAAAACCAGTTTTAAAGGTGACACTTCACAACATATCCAGTGGTATCAGCAAGTTACAGGATCAGGCGTTTGAGACTGACATTCATATACAACAGGAATTTAGGGATTAGGAGTATTTTTCAGTATTTATTTATTTGCTTATTTATCTGGCTGTGTCAGATCTTAGCTGTGGCATGAGGGACCATCATTATGTCTTGCAGGATCTCTTGTTGCTCCGAGGCATGTGGGTTCTTAGTTTTCTGACTGGGGATCAGACCTGCGTCCAGGGAAGTCCTGAATTAGGAGTATTTTTGAAACATTGAATTAAACTCAAATTTCTGAAAATCTTACTGCAGAAGAAGTGCAAAAGTTCACCTGTCATATTTATCACTCTGATGGATGATAATAAAAAAAAAAAAATTAAGCAAATTAAAGTTAACACAGGGATGCTGTCCCAAGTTCCCAAGCAAACTCTGACTCAGAGACAACTTCTTTGAGCAGTAGTGATTGGGGAAGGTACGAAGGAGTTGGCCCCATTGATAACTATCATGGTTAAGGGCTTACCATAGACTAGGCATCAGATAGTTTATCTTGATAAACCTTCCCTGCAATTCTATGAAGTAGGTTCTGTGATCCCAATTTTGTAGAGGAGGGAATAGGCTTAGAGAAATTACCCAGGGTCTCATGGCTAGTAGATGGTGGATTCTAGATCCAAACCCAGGGCCATCTTAATATTTTTTAAAAAATTTATTGAAATACAACTGATTTACAATATTTTGTTAACTTCTGCTGTACAACATTCAGTTATACACATATACATTCCTTTTCATATTCTTTTCCATTATGATTTATTGGATATCATTCCCCTCCCATTCTCACCTATTTAAAGTTGCCAAATTTACTCTGGTTGGAATTTGAAATTAATTTTTAAGATCTCATATCATTCACTTTTCATATCATACCTTCAGTAACACTAGCAATTTAGAGTTATGTAAGTGGTAAGTTCTTCCTATCATTACACATAACAAATGTAGAAAAAGCAACTGTCTTACCACTTTACAATCTTTGAGAACCAGAGGTGATAAGTTGGCAGAGTGAGACATCTTAAGAGCTGTCATTGAAACTATCTGATTGCATGTTCATTTATCTTGGTATTCCAATAAATGTGTGTAAGATTATGTGCAAAGGCTAAAGAATATTTAGAATAAAAAAAAAATGAAAGACTGGCTTCATTTCCATCTTCTTCAGCGAGCAGGCAGAGTGTCTCAGATGTGCTGACTTCAGGGCAGACATGGCTTAGAAGATGCTCCTCATCCTACAAGTCTGATCCTTTGACAACCCCTCACTCTCCACCAGGCCCTGGGAGCCTCGGTTTCACATGTTCTCCAGCCTGCATCTGAAGGAAGTTATTTTTCCTTCTCTTGGCTCAGAATCATGAGCCCTGGGTTTGAATTTCTGCTCTGCTATTTAATAGCTGTGTGACTTTTGACTGGAGAAGGGAATGGCTACCACTCCAGTATTCTTGCCTCAAGAATTCCATGGACAGAGGAGCCTAGTGATCTACAGTCCATGGGGTTGCAAAGAGTCAGACATGACTGCTTCCATGCACTTCCTTGCAGTCTTAACCTGTGAAGTGGAGAGATTTATGGGTTTGTTGTGAGCATCAAATACAGTGGTATATATGAGAAAAACTTTGTGAGCTGTATGGCTTTATCTACAATATAAGGCTAATAATATTATAATCATTTTCCTCTCCCCATAGCATTTTGTTAAAGAGAAAAACAGCCCTGGAAGAGCTGGAGAGAGAGATCCCTCTATTTGTAGGTGGAGACTAATGGGAAGCTTGGATCCAGGCAAGGCTCACGTGCTGGGTCCATCTGTAGGAAAACCATCCAACATCCTCGTTAGTCAGAGGGTTGAATCAGATTACTCCTGAAAGTTACAATGGAAGCAGACAGCCAAGGTATAGAGTTGTCTCCCCCATCTTAATGGCTAATCTAAACTGGGTGCTAGGTGAAGGGGTGCTCAGGACACCTGTGGGTATGAGAGGATCACAGGATAGGAAATCTGGCAATGGGGTCCCCTCTGGTTTCTTGGTTGGCATAAAACCTGCGTAATGCACATGGTCATGTGCAATCTACAGGAAGCTTCCTCTCCAGTTTAGGTAAGTGCTCAGGTCTGCGTGGCCAAGAGCCTTCTCAGAGTCCTCATTTTCTCTCCATGTCCCTACCACCTTCCTCTGATCTCCTGCTGGATGAATGCAATGGAGCAGATCTGGAAGGAGCCCTGCCCACTGGAAGCACTTCTCTGTTTCGCCCCTTCCACTGTCCTTCCTGCCTCCCTCCCCTCTTCTCTCTCGATTTCCTTCTCCTCCACCCTCTTCTTCAAGCATCCTTCATCCCCTCACCTCAGCAAAAATGAAGAACTATCTCTCACGGGAAACCCATTTCATCCTGCGGTTCTACAGCATTTCTAGGAACACTAGGAGAACCTGAGATTCATTTGTCACTCTGAGTCAGTCCACACAGGAGTGAAAGTGACACATTTCTCAGAAGTGTGGTTGTTTCAGCGCCTTTCTCTCTGGTCCTCCTCCCCTCCATTTTTTTCTCTTCTTAATCTGTATTTTCATGGAAAACATGAAATGATGGCACTTAGAATGATTCAAATTGCTTTTCAGAAAAAGGGGAAAAAACCGAAGATACGTTACTCCTCACCCCCCAAGGATATGCACACACTAAAACACACACATATGTGTGCACTCACACACACCTCTACTCCTGAGACTGAGACAGATCCCCAAATTGGAAGAGAACATGGAGATGGTCCAGTTCAAATAGAGCTCCCTGGTGCACCATTCCTGTCTGGAATGTCACTACAGATGTTTATCAAGCTTTAGTATGATCTTCTAGTGACTGTCTGATCCCTCTCCCTTTAAAAAATTTTCTAAATACTTGGAACTTCTGTTGTGTGCCTGTAAGTTTTTTTTTTCCTCCAAAATATCCGTCTTTAATTAAGATTTTTTTGAAATGTAATTATTTTTGGCTGCGCTGGGTCTTCATTGCTTTGTGTGGGCTTTCTCTACTTGTGAGCAGGGTCTACTCTTCCTTGCTTGAGTGGGCTTCTCTTGTTGCAGAGCACAGACTCTAGGGCTCAGGCTTCAGTAGCTGTGGCGCATGGGTTGATTAGTTGTGAAGCAGGGGCTTAGTTGCTCTGTAGAACCTGGAATCTTCCTGGACCAGGGATTGAACCTATGTCCCGTCCCCTGCATTGGCAGAAGGATTCTTATCCGCTGCACCACCAGGGAAGTCCTAATTAAAACTTTTCATAAGCTACTGGTCTACTAGAAATTGAAAATAATGAAAGAGAGGAAAAACTTTGTCCTTTACCCTCTTGGATTCAGTATCTGGGGTCCTGCAAATTAAACGAACAAAAACAGATTACCAGAGAAAGGATTTATTATGTGTGTATACAAAGGCTTTTGCAGAAAAGAAGTGAAGACTCAAAGATGCAATTAGACTCAGTGGCTTAGATACCATTTTAACAAAGAGTCATAAATGTAGAGAGATAACTAGATAAAGGAAACAGGGAGTGTCGAATTTTTAGGGCAAGTAGATAGTGGGAAGGTAAGTATATGGGGAAAGCTAATTAAAGATAAGGGTAATTTAGTAGGGTTTGTTATGCTGACTCAAGTTGGTGTCTTTTCCATCCATAAGAGCTGTCCCCCTCTTGGTAATATGTGAATTTCCTCCATACAAATGGAGATCTATGTTACCTTTACAAAGGGAAATTAATGCCTGGTTGCTAGACAGAAGGCTTCCAGATGGTGCAGTGGTAAAGAATATACCTGCCAATGCAGGAGATGCAAGAGACTCTGGTTCAAATGATTCTTGGGTTGGGAAGATCCCCTGGAATAGGAAATCGCAACCTGCTCCATATTCTTGTCTGGAAAATAGCCTGGAAAATTCCATGGACACAGGAACCTGGTAGGCTATAGTCCATAGCGTCACACAGAGTCGAGTACGTTTAGACAGAAACAGGGAAGGCAGAGAGTTTTTCCTGAGTCTGCTGTTTCTCAGTTTGCCTTCAGTTCAAATTAAACCTTATGCCAAAGTGGCATTTTTTGTGTGGCATATTCGAATCCTTCCCATTAGTAAGAAACTGGGTGGAAGAAGAATTTCACTAGTATGACCATCAAATTAAATCAAGTCAAGTGAGTAAGTATTCACTGAGCATCAGCCATGGCTAGTGTATTTGTTGGGATGTGGGTGTGCAGAAATCATGGGTGTCCCTTCTAAAGAGTTCCAGATTCAGAGAGCAGATTAGAAACAAACACTTGAAAGTTTAAAAAGCCAAAGTACATAAAAATAGCCATTCAAGGAGACAATAGAAAAGTTGTCTCCAGGAATTGCTGAATGAAATGCCACGAGAGCAAGCAGAGAGTCCAGAAGAGGGACAGATACAAGTGGGTTTTGCATCAGAGGAGATGGATTTTGTGGAAGAGTCCAGGAGTTTGGGTGGAGTCTAAATCTCCTGGTGGCTCAGATGGTGAAGAATCTGCCTGCAGTGCGGGAGACCTGGGTTCCATCCCTGGGTTGGGAAGATCCCCTGAAGAAGGGAATGGCTGCCCACTCTGGTATTCTTGCCTGGAGAATTCCATGGGCAGAGGAGCCTGACAGGCTACAGTCCGTTACAGTCCATGGGGCTGCAAAGAGTCAGACAAGACTGAGCGATCAACACTTCAAATCAGCAGAAGAACTGATATGGTCTTCCCAGAAAAACGATCTGGCCTTCAGAGGAGAAGGGCTCAGAAATACAACACATGTTGTGGAGCAGAAGCTGGAAAATGAGTTTCTTTCATGTGGATGGTTTGGGAAGGTGATTTCCTTTAACAAACTAGGTTGGGGCCATGCATCAGATTTAGGCCACTGTCTCAGGGATTGGTCATCCCCACCCAGAGGCAAGAGTGGAGTACAAGGGCATCTTTCTGGGGCAAGCTCCTCCATCCCCACTCACCACCCCAAAACTTTGTGGGTTGTCTGCCTGGGACTGGGGGAAGTCCAGGAGCAAATGTTGCTGATCCCCGGTTCCTGTACGACCCTGGTAGAAACAGCTGGGGAGAAATTATGGTGGGAGGAAGCCAGGAACATTTGACAGACACTCACTTGGGCTTTCCCCGAGCATGGCACTCCGGTAGTCAGCTGACTAATACCATTCACCTCAATGCAGGAAATTAGCTTATTTGCTGAGTAAGTGAAAGCCTGCACGAAACCCTGAGTTGCCTGCAGCTTGCCAATGAGTGGCTTGGTCAGGTCAACCTAAAGCAGCGGCTGCTGAGTTTTGACCTGAAAAGACCTCACTTTTCTGGTCTCTCCATTCATGCACTTGCCAAGAGACCCTCCAGAGTAGGAGAGGAGGTGAACAGTTCTTAGCTTTAAGGCAGTGCAGCTCTGAGATGGAAGGCTCTGATCTTATCCCAGTCACTTCTCGAGGGTACTTGACTGAATTTCTCAGCTTAAGAAAATGGAGTGTGTCCAGTGAGCCACGCTGTGATTTCATAAGAAATTTCTTATGTCCCACACTTTCTTTAATGTTCCTTAAAGCAGTACACCCCAGACTTTCATATGAGGAGAATCACCTGGAAATTTTATAAAAAGGAAGACTCTGATTCAATGGATTTGACATGAGGGCCCAAGATTCTGCATTTATTTTTTGCATATATTTTCAGACTTTTTTCCGAGCATACATTAATACATATATATACAAATATATACATGCATGCATATATTATGTTTGTATCTACATCAAAGGAATGTCCTGCTTTATATGAAGAACTGTACCTTAATATTTTCAAAATTTGTTATGAAAAAGATATTTTTAGTTATTAAGTTTTCTTGGAAAATAATTTCTAGTGGCTACATAGGTTTTATCATAAATACATGCTAACAGGTACTTAACAATTACTCTACTGTTAGAAATCCCATGTATTTTCAATTTTCCCACACTGAATATTCTTGTACGTGGATCTTCAAGTACTTCTCTATTTCTTTAGAACAATTCCCAGGGGTAGAACATTTTTTTAGGTTTTTGCTTTACATTAGTAAATACCCTACAAAAGTAGTACCAATACACTCCTGGCTAAAATACCTGAAAATGTCCCTTTTTCCTATTCTCCTGTTAATATTGCACATTTAAAAATCTATGCCAATTTCATAGCCTAAATATGGAACTCTATTCTAATTTACATTACTTTGCTTTTGAGGCTAACCTGTTTCTTCATGTATTCATTATCTATTTTCTTCTAATTTAAACTTTTTAACTTTTTCTTTTTTATATACATAATTGAGATATAATTGACCTGGTATATTAGTTTCAGCTATAAAACAACAATTCCACCTTTGCATATATAGCTAAATGATCACCATACTAAGTTTGGTTAATATCCATCAACTGAGATTCTGCCTTTATAACAAGCTCCCAGGTTCTAGTTTTCTAGATGGGGGTTGGGGGGATTGTGCTTACTTTCTCATTCCAAATTCTTCTTCTTTTTTAAAATTCATTTTTTGGCTCTGCTGGGTCTTAGCTGTGGCATGTGGGATCTTAGTTTCTCGACCAGGGATCGAACCTGGCCCCCTGCTTTGGGAGCACAGGAATCTCAGCCCCTGGACCACCAGGAAAGTACTTTTCATTCCAAATTCCTGTTGACCCATTTCTGCTGGCTCCTTTCCTGAGGCTGCCTTGTCTTTCTTTCTTTCTACGTCACTTTGCTGCTGTGTGGACCTCATAGGACTGCTTTGCACATAAAGAATTTTATTTCAGGCATGGAAATCAGGGAAGAGAATTAAGGCACAATGTAGACGTGGAAACAATTTGAATACTAGACTCGGGACTCTGTAAAGTTCCCTTGTTATGTCAGCTTCTGAAGTTTCTAACTAGCATCTCTCTCCATTTCTCTTCGGGGTGATAACTCAAGTTCCTGTTAATTGTATATGTAACAATTTCCTTCTCTGTTTCACCCTCAAAGAATAGAACTTCCCTCTCTGTGCTTATCCTAGAGAGAGATGGCTTCTTCTTTGCACTTCCAAAAAGGTCCAAGGTGAGTTCTCTCCAAAACAGAAGTGCCATCTAACAGAAAGTCCATGGCACTCCTGGATGGAGGAAACTGTAATGTTGATTTTCTTCTTTTTTGGGTAGTACTTTTATTTTTCTTCTTCTTATCTGTGTCAAGTACTCAACACAGTGACTGACACAGAATGAGCATTTAATAAATGGTGTTTCTATTAACAAGGAGATAAAATTCTGGTGCAAATAGCTCCATGGTTCATAGAATAGATTCAGAATTGAGTGGTCCTGCATGCAATCTGGAACTTTTCTCCAGTGACCTCAACTCTATTCCATCCAGGGTTCTCACGCAGCACTCTGGGAAAATCCTTTCCTAAGTCTCCCCCCACCATATGTTACTTTTCTTCTTTTCAGCCTTTGCTTCCAATCCTCTCCCTTCATTTCTGTCCCCTTTGAATTCTATCCCCTGTAATTCTTTCATAGGTTCTTCACTTTTTCATCAGAAGATCAGGAATTGTACTGTTTTTTTAGGCAATAGACAGATACACACATCACCACACCCATGGAGGGAAGGACAGGAAGAGGAAGGGAGGGAAGGGAGAAGGAGAAGGAAAGGAAGAGTGAGAGAGAGGGAAGAAGGCTTCTGTGTTTAAGCTCCAGGTAATTCCTATGCCCACAGTCATCAGCATATGAAGACCCTGGCATGGTATTTTCACCTGACAAACAATCACTGTGATGAATTTTGATTTTTAAACCGAAAGTAAAGCCATTTTGCTCTTGAAAATCTTTTCACAGTGGAAATACGTTGACCTTAAAAAAAAGAATTGGTTGCTATGGAATGTCATTTTTCAGAGGTTCTATTAAATATTGGTTGGCCAAAAGAATTCATTTGAGTTTCTCTGTAACATCTTATATTTTTGGCTAACCCAACACATAATGGGTTTGAATATTTGAATCAAACAAATAGGTAAAAATGAATTGGATACAAAAAATGCTGAAACTAGAAACAATCTTTTGCATTGAAAGGGAGAAAAACAGATCACGTGGAGTTTGTAGGGTCTCTGACTTTATAGTTATAAGAATGATCCATGTTTTTTCTCCAATAGGGAATGGAGATGTTGGTTTATGAAAGGGAATGGGACATGCACTTTCAAAATGATCTTCAGACTGAAAAGGCAAATAAACCATATACTTAATTTGTTTGAATAACCCAAGAGGAGGAAGAATTTTTGTGCTTGAGGAGAAGAGCTGCAAGAAAACTTGAAAGTTAGGAATAAAAACCATAATGCTTTGAGGCCATTCTGACCTAATGTTTTAACCCATATTCAGGGAGTCTAACTCTAACATAAATCAGTACTTCAGGGAAATTAGAGACAGTGTTTTAATATCATTTGGAAAAGAAGAATGGAGTTAAAGTAAATTATTTGCTAATGGTTTTTGTTTGGTGAATAAGATAGTGAATGATATGATAATAAGATAGTGATAATTCATTTTTTGCATTTAATTCTTTATGCATTTATTCTTTAAACCTGTTCTATAACAACATTGTTTAACTGGCTGTTAATAAGGAGTCAGAGCTCTGATAAAAAAGTGAAAATAAGCAGAGAAGCCTATAAAATTATTTATTATCTCTCTCAGTCAGTTTAGATTAGGATAAAACACTTCCATTTAGAGAGAGAAAGAATGGGAAATGTATGCAGTAGATTTGATCTGTTACAACCTTGAAATCCTGCTTGGCTGACATTGTGGGAATCCCATGGCCAGAGCATGTGGAATGTTCTTTGATCATACCCCAATTCTGCTTTTCAAGGGAGGCTTACTTCCCCAATACTTTTTGAGGTCGTTGCCTCCACCTCCTGCCTTGGGAGGTTTTTCCCCCCAATGATCTCTTTGGCCACATCTAAAGTAATGATGGCAAGTGTAGCTTCCTTGGTGCCCTGTTCTAGCTTCTAGATGGTTACAGGACTGAGGTTTGGTTCATGATTAATTTTGAGAACTCTCTCAAAAATTTGCTGAACTTTTTACTTAAGTCAGTTCTCTTTGTGGCTTAATTCCTAGAACATCTCTACTTCTTTGCTTTTCCATTCCTATAATTCTCCCTCTCTTGATTTACTGGTAGATTACTAGAACTCTACTGTTAGACCATTTTTTTCTGAGTCCTTTTACCTATGTTAAGAAATTTCCAAATGCTTCTTTTTGTTTCATGCCTGTAGGAAATGTATTTGGTTGAAAGGTTGTACTGGGGACTCCTGTCTCAAAGGCTTTTCCAATAGTATCTTTTGCTTTGGGGGAGGAATAGAAATAGTTGTGTTTTTTTTCAGTCTTGCAAGGCTCTGAATTTCTAGACTCTCTTCATTTTCTTTTCTTTTTTTCTGTTTTTTTTTTTTTTTTTTCAGACCTGCCGTCTCTTTCCTGAGCTGTCTTCCCTGTGTTACCTCACCAAATATAGGTGATAGCTTCCAACACACATAGCTGATATTCTGTTTTCCAGGGCCCTCCAGGTGGCTCAGGTGATAAAGTATCTGCCTGCAGTGCAGGAGACCCCAGTTCGATCTCTGGGTCAAGTAGATCCCCTGGAGAAGGGAATGGCAACCCGCTCCAGTATTCTTGCCTGGAGAACTGCATGGACTGAGGAGCCTGGCAGGCTACAGTCCATGGAATCGTAAAGAGTCAAATACGACTGAGCACCTAACAGTTTTACTTTTCTCTAGAGGTATTATTGGATCTCTAAGTACAATATCTGCCTCTGAAGTTGTTGCATGCAATAATTTACCAAATGTCTTGCCATTCATAACATTAAAGTGAAGTGAAATTGCTCAGTAGTGTCCGACTCTTTGCAGCCCCATGGATTGTAGCCTTTCAGGCTCCTCCATCCATGTGATATTCCAGGCAAGAATACTGGAGTGGGTTGCCATTTCCTTCTCCAGGGGATCTTCCCAGCCCAGGGAACGAACCTGGGTCTCTGGCATTGCAGGCAGATTCTTTACCGTCTGAGCCACCAACATTGATCATCATTTTTTAGCCTCCGATTTCATTGTCTTCATGGTCTACTAACTGACCACCATGGACAATGCCATAATTTCAGCCTTCTGCTATGGAAGCTCTTCACTTCTAGGTATCAATTTCTGTATCCATATGTATACTGCTAGGTTGTGTTCTCAATGTCTGTGTCTCCATTACTGCTCTGCAAATAGGTTCATCAGTACCATATTTCTAGATTCCATATATATATGTTAGTATACAATGATTGTTTTTCTGTTTCTGACTCACTTCACTCTGTATATAAGCTCTAGGTTCATCCATTTCCTTAAGACTTACTCAAATGGCTTACTGTTTATGGCTGAGTAATATTCCATTGTATACATGTACCACAGCTTCCTTAATCATTCATCTATTGCTGGACATCTAGATTGCTTCCACATCCTAGCTATTGTAAATAGAGCTGCAATGAGTATTGGGTTCAGTTCAGTTCAGTCGCTCAGTCATGTCTGACTCTTTGCGACTCCATGCACTGCAGCACGCCAGGCCTCCCTGTCCACCACCAGCTCCCAGAGTCTACCCAAACCCATGTCCATTGAGTCGATGATGCCATCCAACCAACTCATCCTCTGTCATCCCCTTCTCCTCCTGCCCCCAATCCCTCACAGCATCAGGGTCTTTTCCAATGAGTCAGCTCCTTGCATCAGGTGGTCAAAGTATTGGAGTTTCAGCTTCAACATCAGTCCTTCCAATGAACACCCAGGACTGATCTCCTTTAGGATGGACTGGTTGGATCTCCTTGCAGTCCAAGGGACTCTCAAGAGTCTTCTCCAACACCACAGTTCAAAAGCATCAATTCTTCGGTGCTCAGCTTTCTTTATAGTCCAACTCTCACATCCAGACATGACCACTGGAAAAACCATAGCCTTGACCAGATGGACCTTTGTTGACAAAGTAATGTCTCTGCTTTTTAATATGCTGTCTAGGTTGGTCATAACTTTCCTTCCAAGGAGTAAGCGTCGTTTAATTTCATGGCTGCAATCACCATCTGTAGTGATTTTGGAGCCCCCCAAAATAAAGTCTGACACTGTTTCCACTGTTGTTACATGTGTTTTTTCAATTTTGGTTTCCTCAGGATATATGTCTGGTAGTGGGATTGCTGTTTCAAATGGTGGTTTTATTCCTACTGTTTTAAAGCATCTCCATACTGTTCTCCATAGTGACTGTATCAATTTGTATTCCCACTAACAGTGCTAAAGTGTTCCCTTTTTTCCACACCCTTTCCAGCATTTATTGTTTGTATTTTTTGGTGATGGCCATTCTGACCAGTATGAGGTAATATCTCATTGTAGTTTTGACTTGCATTTCTCTAATAATGAGTGATGTTGAGTGTCTTTTCATGTTTTTATTAGCCATCTGTATGTCTTCTTTGGAGAAATGTTTGTTTAAGTCTTTTGCCCATTTTTTGATTGGGTTGTTTGTTTTTCTGGTATTGATTTGTATGAGCTGCTTGTATATTTTTGAAATTAATCCTTTGTCAGCTGTTTCACTACCTATTTTTTTTTGCCATTCTAAGGGTCATCTTTCCACCTTGTTTATAGTTTCCTTTGTTGTGCAACAGCTTTTAAGTTTAATTAGGTACCACTTGTGTATTTTCTCTTTATTTCCATTACTCTAGGAGGTTGGTCATAGAGGATCTTGCTGTGGTTTATATCATAGTGTGTTCTGCTTATGTTTTTCTTTAAGAGTTTTATAGTTTCTGGTCTTACATTTAGGTCTTTAATCCGTTTTGAGTTTATCTTTGTGTATGGTGTTAAGAAGTGTTCTAATTTCATTCTTTTACACATAGCTGTCCAGTTTTCCCAGCAGCACTTTTTGAAGAGACTGTCTTTGTCCCATTGTATATTCTTGTCTCTTTTGTCAAAAATAAGATATCCATAGGTGTGTGGGTTTTTCTCTGGGCTTTGTATCTTGTTCCATTGGTCTATATTTCTGTTTTTGTGCCAGTACCATACTATCTTGGGGACTGTAGCTTTGTAATACAGTCTGAAGACAGGAAGATTGATCCCTCCAACTTCATTCTTCTTTCTCCAGATTGCTTCAGCTATTTGAAGTCTTTTGTGTTTCCATATGAATTGTTAGATTTTTGTTCTAATTCTGTGAAAAATACCAGTTAATTTGATAGGGATTGCATTGAATGTGTAGATTACATTTAATTGTATAGTAATTTTTACAATATTGATTCTTCCAACCCAGGAACATGGAATATCTCTCCATCTGTTTATGTTGTCTTTGATTTCTTTCATTAGTGTCTTATAGTTTTATGTATACTCTTCTTTTATCTCCTTAGGTAGGTTTATTCCTAGGTATTTGATTCATTTTGTTGCAGTGCTAAATGGGATTGATTGCTTAGTTTCTCTTTCTGATATTTCATTGTTAGTGTATAGGAATGCTAGTGATTTCTGTGTATTGATTTTGTATCCTGCCACTTTGCTAAATTCACTGATTAGCTCTAGTAATTTTCTGATGGTATCTTTAGGGTCTTCTATGTATAGTATCATGTCATCTACAAATGACATTGAGAGTTTTACTTCTTTTTTTCCAATCTGGATTCCTTTTATTTCTTTTTCTTCTCTGATTGCCATAGCTAGGACTTCCAAAACTATGCTAAATAATAGTGGTGAGAGTGGGCACCCTTGTATTGCTCCTGATCTTAGAGGGAATATTTACAGTTTTTCACCATTGAGAATAATGTTTGCTGTGGGTTTATCATATATGGCCTTTATTATGCTAAGGTAAGTTCCTTTTTTGCCCTTTTTTTGAGGAGTTTTTTTTTTTTTAAGTCATAAATGGGTGTTGCATTTTGTTGAAAGCTTTTTCTGTATCTATTGAGATTGTCATATGGTTTTTATATTTCAATTTGTTGATATGGTGTATCACACTAATGAATTTGTGTATACTGAAGAATCCTTGCATCCCTGGGATAAACCCGACTTGATCAAGGTGTATGATCTTTTTAAAGTGTTGTTGAATTCTGTTTGCTAGAATTTTATTGAGGATTTTTGCATCTATGTTCATCAGTAATATTGGCCTGTAATTTTCTTTTTCTGTGTTTTCTTTGTTTGGTTTAGGTATCAGGATGGTGGTGGTCTTATAGAATGAGTTTGAAAGTGGTCCTTCCTCTGCAATTTTTTGGAAGAGTTTTAGAGGGATAGGGATAAGCTCTTCTCTAAATGTTTGATAGAATTCACCTGTGAAGCCATCTAGCCCTGAGTTTTGGGGTTTTTTTGGGCAAGGTTGGGGGCGGGATTTTTTTATCACAGTTTCGACTTCAGTGCTTGAAATTGACTTGTTCGTAAGTTTTATATCTTCCTGGTTAAGTCTTGGAAGATTAACCTTTTCTAAGAATCTGTCCATTTTTTTCAGATTGCCCGTTTTATTGGCATATAGTTGCTCATAGTAGTCTTTTATGATCCTTTGTATTTCTGCATTGTCTGTTGTAACCTCTCCTTTTTCATTTCTAATTTTGTTGGTTTGATTCTTCTCCTTTTTTCTTGATGAGTCCAGCTAATGGTTTGTCAATTGTATCTTCTCAAAGAATCAACTTTAAATTTTATTAATTTTTACTATTGTTTCCTTCATTCTTTTTCATTTATTTCTGCCCTGATCTTTATGATTTCTTTCCTTCTACTAACTTTGGGTATTTTTTTTTCTTCTTTTCCAGTTGTTTTAGGTGTAAAGTTAGGTGGTCTATTTTATGTTTTTCTTGTTTCTTAAGGTAGGATTGCATTGCTGTAAACTTCCCTCTTAGAACTGCTTCTGCTGCATCCTATAGGTTTTGAGTTGTTGTATTTTCATTGTCATTTGTTTCTAGGAATTTTTTTATTTCCCTTTGATTTCTTCAGTAACCTATTTGTTATTTAGAAACATATTATTTAATTCCACATGTTTGTGCTTTTTACAGTTTTTTTCCCCCTATAATTGATATCTAGTCTCAGAATTGTGGTCTGAAAAGATGCTTGATATGATTTCAATTTTTTGAATTTACTAGGGTTTGATTTGTGACCCAAGATGTGATCTATCCTGGAGAATGTTCCATGTGCACTTGAGAAGAAAGAGTAGTCTTCTGCATTTGGGTGAAAAGTTCTGAAGATATCAATTAGGTCCATTTGATCTAATGTTTCGTTAAGGTTTGTGTTTCCTTATTAATTTTCTGTTTTAATGATCTGTCCATTGGTGTAAGTGGGATGTTAAAGTCCCCTACTATTATTGTATTGCTGTCAATTTCCCCTTTTGTGTCTGTTAGTATTTGCCTTATGTATTGAGGTGCTCCTATGTTGGATGCATAGATATTTACAATTTTTATGCCATCTTCTTGGATTGATCCCTTGATCATTATGTGGTATCCTTCTTTATCTCATGTAATAGTCTTTATTTTAAAGTCTATCTTGTCTAAAATGAGAATTACCACTCCAGCTTTCTTTTGATTTCCATTTGCATGGAATACCTTTTTCCATCCTTCTTCTTCTTTTTTTTCTATCCTCCTACTTTCAGTCTGTATGTGTCTCTAGGTCTGAAGTGGGTCTCTTGTAGACAGCATGTGTATGGGTCTCATTTTTGTATCCATTGATTAGTATGTGTCTCGATGTGTTTCTCCTTGAGTTTACCCTGTATTGGACTCTCTGTGGTTCCTGGACTTGATTAACTATTTCCTTTCCCATGCTGGGGAAGTTTTCAGCTATAATCTCTTCAAAAATTTCTTCAGGGCCTTTTTTTCTCTCTTCTTCCTCTGGGACCCCTATAACTTGAATGTTGTTGCATTTAATACTGCCCAGAGAGCTCTGAGGCTATCTTCAATTCTTTTCATTCTTTTTCCTTTATTTGGCTCGTTGGCAGTTATTTCCACCATTCTATCTTTCAGCTCACTCATCCATTCTTCTGGTTCCATTAATCTACCATTAGTTCCTTCTAGAGTATTTTTAATTCCAGTAATTGTGTTATTCATCTCTGTTTCTTTATTCTTGATTTATTATATGTCCCTGGTAATTATATTAATTGTGTTTATTGCTTCTTGAATTTTCTCCATTCTAATTTTGAGGTTTTGGAACATCTTTACTATCTTTATTCTGAATTCTCTTTCAGGTAGTTTCCTATTTCCTCTTCATTTAGTTGGTCTTGTGTGTTTCTACTTTGTTCCTTCATTTGGGCTGTACTTCTCTGCCTTTTCATTTTTTAAAAAAGTTTATTGTGTTTGAGGTCTCCTTTTCTCAGGCTTTGAGGTCGAATTCCTTTTTCCTTTTGGGTTCTGCCCTTGGTGGGTGAGATTGATCCAGTGCTTTGTGCAGAATTCTGTTGGCCTCAGGTTTGCACTCTGGTGGGAGGAGGTAAGTTTTTTTCCCCTCTGATGGGCAGCACTGTATGAGGTGGTACTTCTGTTTGCTGATGATTTGGTTTGTTTTTGTCTTGTTTATTGTTTGGGTGAGGCATCCTGCACTGGGTGCTGCTAGCTAGTTGAGTGACGCCGGATCTTGTATACAGGGTGGAGGCCTTTGTGGGAATTCTCACTAATAAATACTCCCTAGGGTTAGGAGTTTTCTGGTAGTCTTGAGTCATATTTTCAGCACTCCCACTCCAAAGTTTCAGGGCCTGATCTCTGGCCAGGGAACTGAGATTCCACAGGTGGTTTGTTATGGCATTAAAGGGGATTAAAACAAACACACTAAAACAAGAAACAAAATGCAAAGCTCAGAAAAATGGCAAATGCAAAATCAGGCAAATATTAGCAAAAATAATGGAATATATACACAGACATATATACACATAAAGAAAACCAAAGCAGTCCAAAAAAAGAAAGTAGAAGAGATTGACCTGGCAAGCAAAGGAAAGCAAAAATGTTATCAACCATTTAAAAACAAAACTAAGTAAAATATAAACTGGAAAACAAAACCAAAGCAGTGTGCCAACTGGGGAATAAAGCAATGAAAGCGAAAACAGACTCATAAATATGGTGAGAAAAAGAAGAAAGGAAAGAAACAAATGAAAAACAAAGCTGAATAGAGGTAAAAGGGATTTATATTTATTAAAGAATAGCTACAATAGGAAAAGAATAAGAAAAACAAACAAAAGTATATATGTAGAAAAATAATACTAAATTGAAAAAAATTTTTTTCATTAAAAAAGAAAGCAAAAAAGGGAAAACCCCTCAAAACCTTGAAAGGCCAATGTAGAGGCAGAAGTATTTAAGGGACATAAAAAGTATGATTAAGAAAAACAGAAGCAAAACCAAAAAATTCTCAAAAGTGTAAATAAATTTAATAGTATTAATTAAATCAACAACTACAGCAACAGAAGGGGAAAAAAACGAAAAAAGAAAAAAATCCAGAAGCAACTACCAAACAAGTTAAAATATAAAAATAAAAAACATTTTTCTTGGATCTCAGTTGTCAGTATCTTTTCTGTCTCTGTGAGTCACAGACTACCTCGCCTGCCTAGGATGCCCTCCAATACTGAGCTGGTCTCTGGACCAGTTATAGGGGCAATTCTGACTCTAATCTGGTCCTACTTCTGCATGTTCTTGCCTCTAATGTCGGCATCTGCCAGTGCTAGTGCGTTTTATTTTGCGGGACATCTCATTGTCCTTTTACATATTCCATAGACACAGAGTCTGCCTAGTTGATCGTGTGGATTTAATCTGCAGCTTGTACCACTGGTGGGAAGATTTTGGGTTCTCTTCCTTAGCCACACTGCCCTTGGGTTTTAATTGTGGTTTTATCTCCACTGCTGTGTGCAAATTGTCCACAGGAGTTTGCTTCTGAGGCTGCCCTGGAGGACGTGGGCCTGTCCCAGGGGGGACCGGGTGTGCAGATGGGGTAGCTGCTTGAATCTCAGGAGCCCTGACAGTACCAGGTACTCAGGGGAGCTGGTGGCTAGGACAGCAGGAAATATGGCACTCTTTGGGTTTTTTCCCAGCCTCTGGTTGCTATGTCCCAGTGGGGATCGTGTGAGCAGGTGGCACGGTAGCTTGGATCATGGGGACCCTGGCAATGACAGAGATGCAGGGGTGCTATCTATTGCCACAGGAGGTATGGTGCTAGTAGGATTTTTTCTAGCTTCTGGCAGCTCTGCCCCAGTGAGGACTGAGAGGTGGCACAGCTGCTTGAATCATGGGAACTCTGGTGGCATCAAGTGTGCAGGGACATCAGCTGCCCCAGCCGCAGAAGTATGGTCCGATCAGAGTCTTTCCCTGGCCCCTGGCAGCTGGCAATCAGAGGGCCTCTTTGGCTGGTCTTTCCCTGCTGCATGGCCCATTCAGGCACTTACAGGACCCCTGTTTGGGGTCCTTCTCTGTTTCTCAGCAAGTCAGGCACTTACAGGATCCTCTGGTTGGGGTCCTGAATAAGAGGTGCTCAGTCGCTCAGTCACTCAGTCATGTCCAACTCTTTGCAACCCTATGGACTGTAACCCTTCAGGCTCGTCTGCCCTTGGGATTTTCCAGGCAAGAATACCGGGGTGGGGAGCTATTTCCTCCTCTGTGGGATCTTCCCGACCCAGGGTTTAAACCCATGTCTCCTACATCTCCTGCCTTGGCAGGCAGATTCTTGACCACTGAGCCACCTGGGAAGCCCTGAAGACTCAGAAGTGAGAGGAGCACTCATGTTTCTACCCAGTTTTGAACCAGGAAACTTTCATGTGTTAGGCGAATGTGATAACCACTGTGGAAACTGGACTTTCCTGGGCTTCCCTGGTGGCTCAGATAGTAAAGAATCTGCCTTCAATGCGGGAGACCTGAGTTTGATCCCTGGGTTGGGAGGATCCCCTGGAGGAGGGCATGGCAACCCATTCCAGTATTCTTGCCCGGAGAATCCCCATGCACAGAGGAGCCTGGTGGGCTACAGCCCACGGGGTCGCAAAGAGTTGGACACGACTGAGCGACTAAGTGCAGTACATAGGTTGGGGTCCTTCTCCATTTCTTGGCGTGTCAGGCATTTAAAGGGCCACCCTGGCTGGTTCAGGACATCAGGTACTTAAAGAGCCCTCTCTGGGGTCTTTCAGGTGTTAAGTGCTGACGTGTTGGGAGATCGAGGATATAGGGATGGCTCCACCCACTGCGTATGATTCAGCAGTATCCTCCTGCCTTCACTTTGCCTGGCTTTCCTTCGCAAGCATGTCCCACTGCGATCTCCTCCTTCAGGTTCCCTCCAGCAGCCGCAGTGAAGAGCCGACCTCGCCCTGGGATTGCTCTCCAATCTCTATGCTCCATCTCCCAGCTGCTGCGCTTTCTAGGGCACTTGCATCCCTGCCTGGGGTACGTATGGGGATCTTCCCAACCCAGGGATCAAACTAAAATAGGATTGTCTGTGTGATTGTCATTCTATTCAGACGCTCACAGATAAGCTGATTCACTCTCCAACAGCTTCAAATGCTTCACCTCTGTCCCAAACAGTTGCCCCGATGTGGGGATCTGACCCCTGCTTCAGTTCCCTCACCCCTCCATGTGCAGATCCATTCCTACTCACTCTCCTCTTTCTCCCCCTCCTTCCTTTGTCCAACCGAGATTTGCGTGGTTCTATATATTCCTTTCCCATAGTCAGGACTCCCGCTCACTCTCAGCTGGTGTTTTGCAAGATGTTCTGTATCTGGAGGTGTATGCCTGATATATCTGCGGAGAGAGATGTACTCCATGTCTACCTATTCCTTTACCATCTTGGATCTCTAGACTCCCCATTCTTGAGTAAAGATGAAATCTCTTGAGGGTACATTTAGTAAAATTAAATGTGTACGTTTAACTATCAACATCCCCAACAATTAATTCCATGTTGTTATCTTACTGGTTAACATACGTGTGTTTGCTTTCTTTTCAAGACTAGATTTTAAACTCATTCAGGTAGAGATTCTTCCAGCAGAGTCTATTACCTGTAACACAGAAGGCGGGAGGGCAAACAAAAACCTTACTAACTTGGATGTTTGAGCAGCTATAATATTTTACACATGGAGGCTTGGTGTAACTCATTCATACAACTACGGAGTTTTCTGCTGTCTCTTTTTTCAGGCTCCTGGTATACCGACAGTATTCTAGCTGTTGGTATAAGGTAAGGGAGTTAGAGAAGGTGAGGTTCGAGGGAAAAAAAAAAAAAATGAGACCGGCACTTTACAGGAACAGATCACCTTGAATGAGGCGAGAAGGGGCAGCAGTCAGAAGTGGGCTGAGGCGCTAAGTCAAGAAGAGAGAGTAGGTATATATATAAAACATGTATGTGTGGAGATGCATCATTTCGAGGGGGTCTGTTTTTCCTCATGATTATTTTTGATTAGTTAGCTTTCAACAACTGGGGTAAGGAATTCCTGAGACTGGCCAGAGGCTGGGATCGGCTGGGAGCTGAACGTAATCAATCTTTCTTCGGGGGAGAAAGTTCTTTATTCTGTATAGAATGGTGGGGAGAACCTGGAGGGGAGTTTTAACTCCAGGCTATTTTGAGCCGTGTAGCTTTCACCATTCCAGACCCTTAAGAATATATAAAAGAGAAAGAGAGATGGGCGTTGTCAATGTTCAGGGCTTCTTCATGCTGGTAAATGAGGGTCGGGGGTTTGTGGTCTGGGTGGAAGGAAGTCTAAGGCCCATAGTGTTGATTTTCTATTCTAGCTGCCAGGGTCTCGAGCAGAAGGACAGTCTTGACTTGATCTCGAGAAATGGCTCGGATTCGGTCCTGGAGGAATCCCTGGAAAAGATTAAACAAACAAGGTCCAAATGTGAATAGGAGGATAATGAATAAGAATGGTCCGAGAAGGGGCAAAACCCAAGGCATCCAGTTCTAATGCATCAACCATGACTGCCAGGAGTTGCTTAATCTCTGGCGGATTCGAGAGGCTCGATCTGTAAGGTATTTTGCAGCTTCCTGGACAATACCCGACTGGTCGGCATAGAAGCAGCAGGTTTTGTCCAGAAAAAGGCACAAACCTCCTTTTTCTGCAGTTAGTAGATCTAATCTCCTTCTCTTTTGTAACGCTACAGCTGCCAAGGAATCGAGTTGATTTTAGATAGTTATTAGACCTTGGGCTATTTCCTGGAGGCTGTCTGATAGGTCTTTAGATAGTGCCTGTGGTTTCAGATGGAGGTGGTTAGGCCGGCAATTCCTGCTCCAGTTCCAGCCGCTATCCCTAGTCCCCCTAAAAGGGGAATGAAATGAATGGCTGGTTTCATTCACTTATGAATGAGAGGAATAGGTAGGGGTTGATCATTGGGAGTTATAAAAATGTTTGGACTGGGGTATACCAGGGTGCAGGTTCCAGTCCAATTAGTAGGTAAACAGAGGTATGTAGACGCCCCACGTAAGAAAAACAGACCAGGTGTCACAATACAACAGCTGAAGTGGATGGCCAACAGGAGTCGGGCGCGGGGAGGTGGGGGGGTGGTTTGAGTGTTCGTTCAAGAATGGTCAGGGACCCTGGTATGGTGGCTCCAATGATGGGAGAAGTGGAGGAATATGCTGAGGGGAACCATCCTGTAAAGGTAAAAGAGTGTCCTGTAGGACCAGAAACGTTATATATAGCCTTTCCAGTGGCAAAGAGTAAAGTGGAGATATGGTTACACATGGGTTTAGGGATTATGCCCGTGGGTTGGTCATATGAGCTGTTTTGGGAGTTTCTAGATATGCAAAAAGAAGCTGGTTGTAATAGTGTTACTCTCTGGGTGATAGGGCCTCCTGTTGGAGGTTTGCCATTGTAGGAGGGAAGGTCAGTGAGTAAAGAGTCTAAGAGTTTGTCTGAATTCCAGATTTGATTATCAGTGTGAAGATATTTAAGATATGAGATGAATAAAGGCTCCCCATGGTATGAGCGGTGTACAGATATGATACCTGTGGTCCCGTCAAAGATGGATGTGGGGAGGGCTGAATCTCCCAGAGGAGTTATGGATAGACATGTCCGGCAGTCTCTAGCCAATTGTGAGTTAGAAGTATTGAGAAGAGTATGGGTTAAATTAAGGATCCAGAATAGTTAGCTAAGGTTAGGGTTTTGAAAGCGTTCTTGGGTCAGAGGAAAGAAGATAAGAAGAAGATGTTAACCAACATTTGGGGAAGCGAATATAAGATAGACTACTATGAAGAATTGGATTTCAAAAGGATAAAAGTTATAAAAGGTTCCCTGCAGCCATGGGGTGAAGATGTAATCTTCTACGTGTTCAAACGTGGATCCTTGAGGACTCGCAACCCAGACATATGCCAGGAATTGTTCCAGAAATAATTGTAGCTGTGATACAAATGAACTGATAGGCTCATCCATTATCAGTTGGGATCGGTGGAAGCTGTGAGAACTTTAGAGTTGTAAGGCCTGTGTGAGAAACTTGGTAAGAATTAATACGGTAAGCATTCTTATCATTGGGCTGCATAACCTTTTTTAGTCAAGTAACATGCTCCCAAGTGGTGATTTCTTTTAATTTTGCAGCAGTAGGGGTCAGCAGAATTACCGTGTAGGGTCCTTGCCATTTTGGGGTTAGATCTGAGTGGGACTGAACTGTCATATAGACTTTGTTTCCTATTTGGAGGGATGGGTATGGGAGATTGGGATGTGGTCGAGGGAGTAGGTTATCCACATGTTGCCAAAGGGCATCTCATATCTTGGCAAGCAAGGGAAAAGGAAGATGGGATGGCAGTTTGGGACCGTCATGGAAGTGGGGGAGTCCTAAAGGTACTATGGGCCTCCCATACATGGCCTCGAACGGACTGCTATTTAGAGGTTTTTTTGGTAAGGCCCGGACCTTTAAGAGGGCTAAAGGGAGGAGTTTAGTTTAGTCCAATCTTGATGAAGTTCAATTGTTAACTTGATCAGAGTTTCTTTTAGGACTCGGTTGGCTCTCTCAGCCTTACCAGAGGACCGGGGTTGGTAAGAAATATGAAACTTCCAAGGAATTTGAAGGGCTCTTGCAATATTTTGGGTGATTTGGGATGTGAACTTGGCCCCCGTTGTCAGACTGGAGGGAGGAAGGCATTCCAAACCTGGGGAGGATTTCAGTAAGAATAAGGCGAGCCACAGTAGGGGCTCCTTTGTTAGTAGTCAGGAAAGCTTCAGTCCATCCAGAAAATGTATCTATGAAGACTAGGAGGAATTTAACCCTTTTGATGGGTGGCATGTGGGTGAAATCTACCTGCCAGTCTTGTGCAGGAAGATGCCCGTGAATTTAGTGGGTGGGGAAAGGAGCGGGGCAAATGTTAGAATTAGGATTTGTCCACTGATAAGTGCTATAAGCTTGGGTCAGATTATTTAAATGAGTCACATTGTCCTTACTTAACTCAATAAAGTTCTGAAGGAAAGTCTTAAGTACTTTTGCAGAGGGGTAGAAAAGGGAATGTGAATATGAAAATAACATGTGGATGTCAGGCTCATCAATCTGGGATACAGTAAAGACAGAACTGACAGAGGCGGCCTGCCGCTTTGCTTCATGATCTGCTATGTTATTATAAAAGGAGATAGGGCTATGCCGCTGATGTCCCCGGTAATGTATCACAGCAACTTGTTTTGGGAGCTGAGCCGCATGGAGGAGTTCAGAAATAAAAGAAGCATTGAGAATAGTTGTGCCCTTTTGAGTTAGGAATCCCCTCTCACTCCAGATTATAATATTAGAATGTAATATGTTATAGACATACTTGGAATCAGTGTAAATGTTTACCTTTTGGTCTTTGGCTAGGGTCAAGGCTTGTGTAAGAGCTATCAGTTCAGCCTGCTGTGAGGATGTGTGAGCTGGGAGTGTGGCTGACTTGATGAGGCGAGGGGGAATAAAATTGTCAGGTTGTCCCTGGACTATAGTGTATCCAGCCCCAAATGGGGCTTGTTTCTGGGCATTACTGTCTATGAACCAGGATGGGACTGTGGGGTCAGTAAGGGGCTGATCGGTTATATGTTCAAAGGGATTAAGTGTCATATCTAAGATCTGAACACAGTCATAAAGCTAGGTGTTCTGCTTCTGGATCTGATGTAGGGAGTAAATTAGCCAGGATTAAGAGGTTTACAGGACATAAAAGAAAGGGATGTGTCGAGGAGGTGTGTGTGGAGGTTCTGTAGTTGAGCAGGGGGCAGAGAAAGGAAAGCAATGAGAGAGCAAAGGAAACCGATGAGAGAGCAAATCTTTGAAGGAATGAGAACATACATTTAGAGGAGTATTTCAGGTTAGTTTTGGGCTTCAGGTATTAAGAGGTGATTGCAGCTAAGGCCTGGAGACAAGGTGACCATCTGAGAATGACGAGATAGAGTTGTTTGGAAAAGTAAGCTAGGGGTCCCCATATATCCCCCTGTTTCTGGCAAAGAATCCCTAAGGCATGTCCTCGTTGAGAATGCACAAAAAGGAAAAAAGGCTTGGTGTAATCAGGCAAGTAAAGAGAAGGGGCCTGTAGTAAATGTTTGATAAGAGTTCGTATTGGGGTGTGGAGAGAGGTGGGGGCCAATAAGGGTTCATCTAAGTTTCCTTGAGTAGCTTGGTGGAGAGGTTTTGCATGGAGGGCAAAATTTTGGACCCATATTTGGAAGAAGTTTAATAGACCTAATAGAGAAAGAAGTTCCCTCTTGGTTTGGGGCCTGGGGGTCTGTGTCAGGGTTCGAAGTCTCTGAGCTGTAATTCTTTTGGATGTGGGACTGTGAAGCAGTCCCATGTAACTGAGTGTTGGAAGCAATTTGTGCTTTGGAGAGTGAGACTCTGTAGCCCCAGTTGCCTAGGGCATTTAATACTGTCATAGCGAGGACTAGGCAGTTACGGCGAGAGGAACCACATAACAAGAAATCGTCTACATATTGGAGTGAGGTAGTAGAGCCTAAGTCTAAAGTTTGCAGGTCTCTTTGGAGGGCTTGACAAAAAAATGAGGGCTATCTCTAAACCCTTGTGGTAACACAGTCCAAGTTAATAGTCGAGATTGATATGTGTCTGGGTCCGTCCAGGTGAAGGCAAATAGGGGCTGTGAAGAGTGGTGTAGAGGTATAATAAAGAAAGCATCTTTGAGGTCTAAATCTGTGAAGTAGAGTATGCCAGGGGGACTATACGAGAGAAGGGTGTAGGGGTGAGTGACCACGGAGTGTACGGGTATTATGGCCTCATTGATCTTGCGAAGATCTTGAACTAGACGCCAAGAGTGGGGTCCCTTTTTGACTGCCAGTATAGGAGTATTATGAGGAGAACAGATAGGCTGCAAAAGGCCAGCTTTGAGCAGTCAGGAGACTACTGGTTTAAGTCCTTGATGGGATTCTGTGGTCAGGGTGTACTGAGTTTGAGTTATGACCTGAGAGGGATTGTTAAGAAACACCTGTATGGGGGAATGGTGTCGAGCTACTGATGGGGCTTTTGTGTCCCAAACCCGAGGATCTATCGGGGGAAGATCAAGGGGCAGGTTTTGGGAGTGAGGGCTGGCCACGGGTTCAGGTGCCATTTGGATGTAAAGAATTGATATGGGATCTAAGAATGGGAGGTTTATAGAAATTTGTAGCTTAGCCAGAAGATCACGTCCCATCAGTGCCACTGGGCATTGAGGAACTACTATAAAAGAATGTGTTAGTGTTGTTTTGCCAAAGGAACAAAGGAGAGGAAGGGTTATTTGGGGATAAAAAGCGATGCCTGAGACCCCTTCGATGGCCACTTCTGAAGGCTGGAGAGAGCCCTTAAAGGAGGTTAAAAGTGAAAAGGCCACTCCAGTGTCTTTTAGGAATGAGACTTTGTGTTTGGCCACTGTGCCAATTACCTGAAGCTTCGAGTCCGTCTGTATGGGACGGACTTGGGGTCTGAAGTTTGGGCTCCATCACTGGAATAACTCAGGCACAATTGAGTCAATTCCCATCTCATCTGAGGAGCCATGGTCTGGGGTGCTGGGGCCCCCCAGAGACTGGCCCCTGACCCATTGTTGTTGGGCCTGGGGTGGACCCTGAGATTTGGTGGGTAGCGTCTGAGGGCAATCCATTTTCCAGTGGCCCCACTGTTTGCAGGTGGGGCCAGGGTTTGGTGGGTGGCTGGGGGTTTGGGCAGGACTTAGCCCAGTGTCCCATTTGGTTACATATGAAACATGGGCCTGAAGAGTTAGGTCCCATAGGGGTGGGTCGAGGTTGATGGGCCAGAAGGGTTGAATATTTTTTCTTGGAAAGCTGCAGAGAATAGAGCATATTTGGCCTTTCTTTCCTTTTCTTTTTCCTTTTTTGCTTCTTCCTCCCTATCACTGAAAACTTTATTTTTTATTTTTTCCATTTATTTTTATTAGTTGGAGGCTAATTACTTTACAATATTGTAGTGATTTTTGCCATACATTGATATGAATCAGCCATGGATTTACATGTGTTCCCCATCACGATCCCCCTTCCCGCCTCCCTCTCCATCCCATCCCTCTGGGTCTTCCCAGTGCACCAGCCCTGAGCACTTGTCTCATGCATCCAACCTGGGTTGGTGATCTGTTTCACCCTTGATAGTATACTTGTTTCAATGCTGTTCTCTCAGAACATCCCACCCTTGCCTTCTCCCACAGAGTCCAAAAGTCTGTTCTGTACATCTGTGTCTCTTTTTCTGTTTTGCATATAGGGTTATCGTTACCATCTTTTTAAATACCATATGTATGTGTTAGTATACTGTATTGGTCTTTATCTTTCTGGCTTACTTCACTCTGTATAATGGGCTCCAGTTTCATCCATCTCATTAGAATTGATTCAAATGAATTATTTTTAATGGCTGAGTAATATTCCATTGTGTATATGTACCACAGCTTTCTTATCCATTTGTCTGCTGATGGGCATCTAGGTTGCTTCCATGTCCTGGCTATTATAAACAGTGTTGCAATGAACATTGGGGTACATGTGTCTCTTTCAGATCTGGTTTCCTTGGTGTGTATGTCCAGAAGTGGGATTGCTGGGTCATATGGCAGTTCTATTACTGAAAACTTTAAAGGCTATTTCTAGGAGATCTCGCTGAGGGGTTTCAGGGCCTTTTTCTTTTTTTTTTTTTTTCATTTATTTTTGTTAGTTGGAGGCTAATTACTTTACAATATTGTAGTGATTTTTGCCATACATTGACATGAATCAGCCAAGGATTTACATGTGTTCCCCGTCCCGATCGCCCCTCCCTCAGGGCCCTTTTCTAACTGAATATCGGGGGCTGACTGACTTATGAACTGGACATGTAGGTATAGGAGTCTGGCGGGGGTGGAAATATGGAGGTTTGTGCGTTTCTGGACTGCCTCAGTAAGCCGTGAAAGAAAAAGGGCAGCATTTTCATCCTTTTCTTGGGTCATTTCCCTAATCCTATCATAGTTAACATGAATATGAGAGCTTTTTAGCATTCCTTCTAGTAAACAGGTGATCATATGATGTAGGTACCAGAGGCCAGCATTACCGGTTTGATGTGTCCACCGCGGCTCAGTTAAAGGAACTGCGTCATCAGCCACTGGATGGATGAACCCTATCTTGGTTATGGAGCTGATCAGTATGAACTCGGGCTGCCTGCCATATCCGTTCCTTTTCATCAGGGGTTAAAGTGGCATTTATAATGTAGATCCTTCCAGGTTAAATGATATGCTTGTGTAAGGCGGAGAAATTCCTTCCTATATCTCGTAGGATTTGCTGAAAAAGATCCCAATTTTTCTTCAATCTGGCTCATATCAGAAGTTGAGAAAGGCACATGAACCCGTGTAGGGACCTCCGGTCCCGCTACCTCCTTGAGAGGAAACACATGTTTGCTTTGGGTCCTGGTTGATGGAGGGGGTTGGAAATCTCTTTTGAGGTTTTGGGGTCATCACTTCCCGATTTGGAGGAGGAAGGACTAGAGGTTGGGGTCTTGCCTCCGGAAGCCTCATCTCTGGGGCTGTAGGGAGGAGGCTCATCTGCCGGGTTGCAATCGGGGGCTGAGGGTTTAGGGGGCCTTTTAGGGGCTTTAGATTTGGATTATTTTGTAATGGAGGGGGAGAGAGAACAGAGAAGGATTTGATAGGTAGAACAGTCCTTGCAGAGAGAAGGACGGCTTCTAAGGTCCCAGAAGGCTTGAATTTGGGGACCTCTGACCATTCGCCATTCCATTCAAGGAAGTTAGTGAGATCTGAAAGTCCCAAACTCAGGCCGGTAGTTTTGGTTATCCAATTTGTATTGAGGCCAAATGTGAGTACAAAGTGACTCCAGTTTATGAACCTTGAGATTGGTCAAGAGCAGCGGTTTGCGGTTTCATTTTATGCAAGCCAAGGGAGAATCCTGTGGGATGGATTGGCTTGACCCCATAGCAAATGGCTAGCGACTGTTCAGTCGAGAGAAAAGGTCGTCACCTAATCCTTCGACCAGGAAAAGGGAGAGAGAGACTCTGAAGGAGGGAGGGGCATCCCCCAAGTCCCTCCCCAGAGGGCCTTTAGGCCGGAGGGTTCCCAGGGAACCTGGAAAGGACGATCATCTCTGGCGCCCTAGAGTACTGTCTGAGCTTACCTGGGCTACTGGGTCAGGCGAGAATTCACGGTGGATGGAAGGAGGTCGAATGGTAAAAGGCCTCTGTCCTGGAGTTGGTCGGTCTCGTGAAAAAGAGAGTGTAGAGAAAAGAGGAAGAGAGAGAAGGAGGCCAGTATTCCTCGGGGTACGTGAAAAACCCATAAAGCCCTAACACAGGGCTTGTACCACTCACAGCAGGCACAGGGCGTCCTCTCGAGGAGGTCTTGAAAGCCTGGGCAGGAAAGTGAGCTTGGCAGGCTTCCACGCTCAGAAGAGCCGTCCGTGGAGAACGAGAGGAAACCTCAACCCCCGGGTTTCAGCACCAAAAAATGTAAGGTAAGGGAGTTAGAGAAGGTGAGGTTCGAGAAAAAAAAAACAAAAACATGAGACGGACACTTTACAGGAACAGATCACCTTGAATGAGGTGAGAAGGGGCAGCAGTCAGATTATTGGACTGCGGCGCTAAGTCAAGAAGAGAGGTTTATATATAGAAAACATGTATGTGTGGAGATGTATCATTTTGAGGGGGTCTGTTTTTCCTCATGATTATTTTTGATTAGTTAGCTTTCAACAACTGGGGTAAGGAATTCCTGAGACTGGCCGGAAACTGGGATTGGCTGGGAGCTGAACGTAACAATCTTAATGTCCATTCCTTTCTTGGGGGAGAAAGGTCTTTATTCTGTATAGAATGGTGGGGAGGGCCTGGAGGGGAGTTTTAACTCCAGGCTATTTGTAGCTTTCCTTCAGTCGGCTGTGTTGAATGACAGCTTCAGGTGAATTACTGAAACTTAAAAGTTGGTAATAGCTTGGGTCATGGGTGGTACAGAGCCAGTTAGTGAAAAACTTCCACTATAATCAGCTGTGTGTTCATCATATATTCATCACGTGTCCCCAGTGTTAGTCCATGATTTATAGTATAAGAAGGGCTTATACTATAAATGGACTGGGCTACAGTCCAAAGGGTCACAAAAAGTCAAACATGACTGAGTGACTAAGTCGAATGGACATTTAAAAAAGTAAGTTATTGCTATTTCAGAAATGTCTGTGTATTCCTAGGCTATATTGCCCAGCATACAGCATGTTCTTAATAAATGTTGACCAGTACTGAACTAAATTAATTTTTTGCAGGTCATCTAAAATAACACATCAGAGACTTAAAGGCTCTACTTGCTAATCCATTTTGGTTAAAAAAAAATAAAATCATGTTCAGTCAGAGAGAGCCAAGGTAACGGTTGTTTTTATGTCCTGTGAATAATGATTATCGGTCTATTAAACACCAGTAAGAGTCTAACCATGGGGTTAAAACAGAATTACTTCAGGGAAACCATGAAACTAACTGCCTGGGGATATCAACTCTGACTCTCTCACTGATGCCACTCATTTCGTTGGTTTTGTTTTTCCATTCATAAAGTGGAGCTAAAGATAGTCTGATACTGCATCTCCTCGAAGGATGACTCGTCCACTTAAATCACGGTTCACATTGCATGACTGGAAAGTAGAACAGAAGGTGTGTGACTAGGTTCTTAGCCATTTTGGGGAAGAACATGAAAACCCATGACAGCCGTTTGTCATTTGGTTCATCTCCATAGTACATCAGTTAAGAGATTTGCTACAGTGTGAGGGCGATGAACTGAACTGAACTGAGGGCAGTGAGTGTGGGGGTGGGGCAGAGGAGAGGAAGATTTGGTCCTTTCTTCGTCATCCCCCTTCGACTCCCCTTCAGGAAGTGGAATAGGAAAAAACAAAAAAACACTACATTCATCAATTTCTCTGGGGCAACCACAACTTAGGCAGTAAGCAGGTCACTTGAAACAAGGACAGAGATTGCTATAAAACTGACAGGTACTCTCGCTGACGCCACATTGGCACACACAAGGCGACACGGGCTCAGAAGGAGTTTCCTGCACAACGCAAGCGGCCGGAGCAAAGTGACAATGCCTGTCCCGTGTGACACGGCCGTGGTGAGTGGTCAGCATCACCCCTGTGCGGGTGCAGTCAGCCCTAGGATTTCAGGAGAGCAGATTTATAAGGAATGAGGCTGGATTGGGGTCTTTTGGGGTTTCATTTCTTTAAAACACAGAGCTGACTTTAATACTGACCCTGGTCTGCTGGAGAAAAAGAAAAAAGTAGCCAGAAGTTATAGTGGGGTGAAAACCATAGCTCTTTACCAGTGGCTTTGGCATGGTTGGCATTAGTTTGTGAAATTCTTGGCATCACCAACTGGACATGGTCTTTGCTTATAGAATTAAGTTGGCCCTATCTCCTGGGGAAGCTTAGCCAGCCTTTTAGGATCTATATAGATTTATTTTAACCAAGGAAGCTGGGGCCCTGAGAGGGGTGATGATTCTCCCAAGATGACTGGCAGACAAGGAGTGCCTCTGGATGCAGGGAGTGAAACCACCTAGCGATGCACTTGGACAGTTCCTGGGGGAGGGACCTGGTTTCACCATTTACTAAATGTGGGATATGGGATAAGTTACCTAAGCTCTCTGTGCCTTGTTATTCCTCTGTGACTTATTATCCTCTCATCTTCCTCATGGAGGATTAATTGATATCACTGAGAATGATAAAACCTATACTCTGAAGTAGCAGATCTCTGCAGGCATAGCTTCTGGTTAACTTGGCCACTTAATATAATGAACAATAAGGACAGAGAAAGAATTCAGTGAGTTTTTTTTTTTTCAAATAGAAGTAAAATTGATTTGCAATGTTGTATTAGCTTCTGGTATACAGCAAAGTGATTCAGTTATGTATAACAGCATAAATAGATCATCATTTCCATTATGGTTTATTATAAGATATTGAATACAGTTTCATGTGCTAACAGTAGGTCTTTGCTGATTATCTATTTTATATGTAATAGTGTACATATATTAATCAGAAACTCCTAATTTATCTTTCCCCCCACCCCTCTTCCCCTTTGGTAACCATCTGTTTGTTCTATATGTCTGCAAGTCTGTTTCTGTTTTGTAAATAAGCTCATTTGTATCATATTTTAGATTACACATACAAGGAATATCATACATTTATCTTTCTCTTTCTGGCTTACTTCACTTAGTGTGATAATCTCTAGGTTCATCCATATTGCTGCAAATGGCATTATTTCATTCTTTTTTTATGGCTGTGTAATAGTCCTTGTATATATGCATCACATCTCCTTTTTCCATTTGTCTGTCGATGGACACTGAGATTGCTTCCGTATTTCAGCTATTGGAAACAGTGCCCCTATAAACATTAGGGGGTATGTGTCTTTTCAAATTAGAGTATTAAATACTAATACTAATTATGTGATTATTTTTACCTCTGAATCTCCCACCAACCTAATGAAGCGAATTGGGACTGCTTTCTCCATTGTACAGATTAACAACAGTTCAATGAATTTAAGTGATTTAACATCATCAGATGCCGTATGCCCAAGAAAAGGGACATGAATCTAGGTTTATGACTTCAAGTACAACATTCTGCCCTTGACTGGTTTAGAAGCAAGATTTCTGAACTTAAAGCCATTGTGTTTAAACAAATTTTTGGATAGTTTTGAGTTCTAAAGCCATGTCTATTTCTGGTTTCTCTGAGGAAATCTGTTGGACTGTCAGCAAGAAATATGACAGGGCAAAGGACCTTAGAATAGTATTAGAAATTGGAGGCACAGGCACACGGGACATCCTCAATAGAGAGGTGAGGCAAATCTCACGGACTAGGAGCTGGCTGGGTTCTGGAGCACATCTCTACGTGGGGGTGAGCACGAATCACAGGTGAGTTCAAGAGACAAGTGTTCAGATATTCTCCTAGGGGAGTTCACAGTAGAGTAAGTACAGGGTTAAGCTGAGCATGTCGGTGTCCTGACACTGCCCACCTTCCGTTGGCACTTTCTCTTACCTCTGTTTCCTATGAGACAGAGAAGGCGTGATGTCCATTTGCCTGCCTCATAGATGGCATGGAAGAATTGTTTTCCGACTGTTTTGCTACCCTATTAACTGTAGCCTGCTGGCTCCTCTGTCCATGGAGTTTTCCAGGCAAGAATACTGGAGTGGGTTGCCATTTCCTTCTCCAGGGGATCTTCCCCACCCAGGAACAGAAGCCGCATCTCCTGTACTGACAGGTGGATTCTTTACCACTGAGCCCCCAGGAAAGCCAGCACAGAAGAATCTGGGACTAAAATAATCTGAGCCTCTCAGAGAAGTGCGCTTCTGTGTATCATTCTTAAGAACCAGCACGAATTTTATCCAGCCCCTGGTCTGTGTTTCATAACCACTGAAATCTACAGTTTCAGATCAACAGCTTCATGCAGCACACTAGAGTGATTTGCAGATTTCATCTGATTTCTGATAAAAAGCTACATGACCTATGACACTGATGCAGTTCTGACATGGCTGTCACATGGCTTAAAATGCCTGGCTCCTCTAGTGAGACAAAGCTGAGATGAAACACTGTGGGTGACTGTGTTGATGACAACAGTAAGGAGCTTCAGGGGCTGTGGCAGCACTGACCACAGACACCTCGTTCGAGTCCTCAGGCTGGCACTAGCAGGCTGGAGAGCATCAGACAGAGCTTCTTCACCTACCTTATTGGGGTAACTAATATGAGCTCTACCTATCCTTCAAGGTAGGTGTGAGAATCTAGAGATTACGGAGATGTAAAAGTGTTTTCTATAATACTCTAAAGATACACGCAAATGTAATAATGACTTATTAGAATTATAATTCATTATTATATTTGGTAATCATTGATAAACCTGGTAACGCCAAGGTACACTTACTCTAAAGCGTCAATAATGAAAATTGGAAATGAGTCAGTGAATACGACACAAAAAAATGAAAGAGGAGACACAAAAGAGGGATTTCCTTAAGAAATTTAAGGAAGTGATGCTCGGAAAGCTAAGGACCCTCTTGTCCAAGCAGGTTTCCTTTTACTTTTTAAAACTTCACAGTGCTTCCTGGTGGCCTAGTGGTTAGGATTCCAGGCTTTCACTGCCATGACCTCTGGTTGAGTCCCTGGTTGGGGAACTGAGGTCCTGCAATACGGGATCATCGTGCTTTGTGTAAACAGAAGGTACGGGAGGGCAAATTCCATATCTTTCCCATCTTTAGGGAAAGGTCAACTAACAGTAGCTCCTGTACTGAATACTCTCCACATCCCAACCCTGCTCTTCTTGCTTTCTATGGATCCTGTCATTTAATCGCCACATTTTCTGGTGGAGGAAACTGAGTTGCAGCTAGTGAGAGTCCTGGAACTAGGCTGTGGACCCAGGACTTCTGATTCCAGAGCTCATGTCCTTTATCATCACACTCCAGAGACAAGAAACAGTTGTTGAATGAATGAATGATTATGGGAGATGAAAGTAGACATCTGCTGATTATCTGGAGGCAAATTAGGCCCATTCGGGCTTATCTGGGTCAATCTCGCTTTACAGGTTTTTTTAGTATCAGTTAAGTTAGTACAGCACTTGGCATCATGACCTTTTGGTTTACTCTTATCATTTCTTGCCTCCAGCATCTGCAAAAGATAAAAATTGAAGGCAATTTAAACCAACACATTTAGGCACCTTCCCAACCCTGACTCACGGAAGGTGTGAATCTGACCAACATGGAGCCCCGAGGATGAAAGCAATTCACTTTCATTATGTTGAGAGTCATTGATGAGCCTTGTCCATCCCCAGTGAGGGTCGGTGGTCACCATGGGGTTCTGACAAAGGGAAGTTGGAGAAATTTTTAGCTCTTTGATTTTAGTTAGATTTTCACAAAGTGCTTTCTTTGTGCATTCCTGTAATGCCAGATAAACCAATGTTTGAAAGTAAGTATAAAAAATAAATGTTCTGGAGCTAAAGAGATGTGTGTTTATTTCTCTGTTATATGTCCTTAATGCCCCTGCTTCCTTCAGTCGGCATGGATCATAGGAACTCTGCTATATTTGGTTTTGCATGGTGTTTTTCTTAATGCGTTGAGCTTAACTATGTTGGTAATTTAAATGATTTGTTTTGCTCATTCATTCGTCTACTAGATCTTTCATTCATCCAGAAGGTATTTTGAAACACCTGTTCCATGACATATTCTCCTGTAGGAACTTACCGTTTAATAGGTGAAGATGTGTATGAGCATAAATACTAGATGTCCAGACAACAAAGAAGAGCTGCTTGAGTGCTAGATGGTAAAAGCTTTATCATTTGAGGGCAATTAACATACTTCTAATTGAACTACTTTTGGGACAGTTCTGGAGGAGACCACTTCTGAGTGGGTCCTTGATGGAAGGGGGAAATTTAGATGGCTGGGGCTGTGGGGACAACAATGGTTGGGACAAAGGGTTTTGCAGAGGATTTATGGATGTGAGGTTGGAAATGAAGAGCTATCATTTCTTAAGGCTCTATATTTTATTATAACTGCATTACAAAGAACATTTTATTTAATCTTGTAAATATTATTATAAAGCAAGTGTTACGCTCTGGCTGGAAAGAAGAGAAAGCAGAGGCTCAGTGAGAGAACCAGGTCAGGATTTAAACCCAGTCTCAGATCCTGATATCCTCGCGTCTCCCTGTTCAAAAGCTCTCAAACTGTGGAGGGTGCGTTCACCAGGCTAAAGAGTTTAGTTCTCAGGTTGGTACCCTGGAATCTTCATGTCTGACTGCTCCCATTGCCAGGAGACGATCTGAAGTTCAGAGAGGAGCCCTGATCCTGTCCCAGGGATGCTGAGTTCAGCTGAAGCATGACCTGTCTCTTGTCAGCAAGTGACCATAGAGTCCCTAACCAACCTCATTCTTATCTACTTCCAGGTCAAGTCCCTGCTGCTGTTGACATTGGGACTCACCCTCCTAGGGGAGGGGGAAGCTCGGAAACCCCCCAAATCTGGGGATCCTGGCCTCTGCCCTCCTCTGGAAGACCACACTGTGAGGGTTGACATCCGCATCCGCAGGCAGAGCCAGGGAGGTCTCCTCTCATACAATTTGCAGAACCGCTCCATCTCCCCCTGGGATTACAAGTACGTGCCAAGGAGACTGATCTCCACGTTCTTTGGGAAAATATGTTAATTTATTCTAACCATACAGTAAAGAAGTTCAAAAATACAGAAAAAATAACAGTCCTTACATTGACTCTTAAAAGCAGAAATCCCACTTTTCCTGGGAGCTCCCCTTTTCTTGCTACTTTGGGCTAAGTCCTCCTATGTGCTCAAAAGCCTGTTTTGCCTCCAATCTCTCCTGATGCTTTGCCTTTTTCTGCTTCATGCAGCCCTGGGTTTGGAACTGAGAAACTTTTTTGTGTGTTGGAAGAGAGGGCTCTTTAAAGCAGCCCACATAATGGTCTCTGTGTGGGGATAAGGGGGGGACCAGAAAAGTCAGTTCAGAGAAAGCCACTCAGATTGGATTTCCATCTTCAAGGAGTGGAGAGGGCAGAGTGGAGGAGAAAGGCCAGCTGGGGAAGGAAGATGCTAGGTGGGGATGTTCAGGATACAGACTTGGGATTTTGTCTTACACAGAGATTCTTGGAGTACCAAACTTTCATTTAGATGCTCTAAATATAAGTATGAAAACAGAGTCTGGGGACTATTAGAAGTGTTTCTGGGGCTGCCGGCATGTATTTCCTTTCCTTGGAAAGGGAGTATGTACTGTGGCTAGTAGGCTGGATTGGCCTTTATGCCTCCTGGCATGGAGGGAGAAATTGAAAGAAGGCATTGTATTCACAACCCCCCAGGGCTTTGGTTTTCTTTCCCAAGCAGCAGGCTTTGGAGACTGTATATTGGGGGACCTCCTAGTGATGTTCAATCTCTAATCAAAGGATGAAAGATGGCTCTCATAATAAAAATGTAAAAAAAAAAAAGGAACTGAAAAATCTAACATTTATGGATGCCAATGTTTTATAGTTGAGGAAACATAGACTTAGGGAGTTAAGCACCCCGCCAGGGGCCGGCATGAGTCCAGGCTGTGTGTTCTGCGCCTGCGCTGCAGCCCCGTGTTGCCCTGCATCGCCTTCCTGCAGGTGGGCGTCCAGTGCCGCGGGGTCCCCATCCTTTGTGCATCTTTCCTGCCTGATCTCACCATCTACTTGTCCCCGCTTCTTCCTACAGCATCACCCGGGACCCCAACCGGTTCCCCTCAGAGATCGCGGAGGCCCAGTGCAGACACACTGGCTGCATCAACGCCCAGGGGGAGGAAGACTGGTCCCTGAACTCCGTCCCCATCCAGCAGGAGCTCCTGGTCCTCCGGAGGGAGCCACAGGGCTGTCCTGGCTTGTTCCGGCTGGAAAAGGTGCTGGTGACTGTGGGCTGCACCTGCGTCACCCCCGTGGTCCGCCACGTGGGTGACTCGAAGGTGGCAGATCAGCTCAGCTGAAGAAGCTGTAGAAACGCCCCTGCTTAGCCAGCACTCTGTCGTGAGTCCAGCGTGGTTCCCATCTCCCTCCACTTCCCAGGTCTCTTCGTAATATCTGCATGGATCCTCCAGGCTTTGTGTTAGATAGAGTCATTTTCTGGGGCGTCAGAATCTTTATGTTGTCCTGAGATGTTCCAATGTCCCAACCCCCTAAAAATAGATGGAGGAGAATGCAGGTCCCATTCTGCTTATGTGCTATGATGACCATCTCCTGGTCATACAGTCAGTGGGTGGGGGCTCTGCTTGCAAAACTGACTTCTGGGTCACAAAGTGCAACAGATATGTAACCACAATGTAAGAGAGTGTGGGAGGGGCTGTGTAGGCTGGGGTGGGTGGCAAGGGTGGGGCTAAGGGTCTAGCACATGTTTATTAAAATTGCTAAATACAGATGAGGTTGGTCTGATATTTATACTTGTAAGGAAACTCTCCAGGTATTTATGATGTACTGACTATATAAAATTCTGGGAGAAAAATTAATATATCAGGGGCTAATATAATAAACTGTTAATGGTTGAAAGACACTTGAGATCTTTGTGTTCTGTCTTAGCTTGTATTC
Organism: Cervus canadensis; assembly: GCF_019320065.1. Classification (NCBI taxonomy): domain Eukaryota; kingdom Metazoa; phylum Chordata; class Mammalia; order Artiodactyla; family Cervidae; genus Cervus; species Cervus canadensis. The sequence continues at coordinate 27,168,157 of NC_057413.1, forward strand.
ACAAACCTTGTGAACCTGAAGATTATGAAATTCTATATAGCTGTCATTTATTTTTGATGTTTCATCAGAGTGCTAGTGTCAGAATTACTATTATTATTTGTGAATGATTTTGGTAATATTAGTTTTTTTCCCCCTAGCTTAATTGAGACTTAACTGATAAGTAACCTGGTGTAAATTTCAGTTGTACAGTGTAATGATTTGATACGTGTATGTATGGAGAGATGAGTACTACCACAATAAAGTTTGATAACATTTCCATCCCTTTTCCATCCCTTCACCTAGGTATTTTTTTTTTTTTTGTGGGTGTAGTGGGAACATTTAAGATGCACTTTCTCAGCAAATTTCAAGAATACAATATTGTTATTAATAAGTACAGTCATCAGGCAGTACACTCAATCCTCAGAACTTATTCATCTCATAACTGAAAGTATGTTTCCTTCACCCAAAATCTGCCCATTCCCCCCATCCTCTGCCCTTGGCAACTATCAGTCTTCTCTCTGTTTTGCCATGCCTTGGAGAGTTACTCTATTATTAGTGATTCTTGGGGATTACCAGGAAAGTTAAGGAAAAATGGTGCAAACAGAGCTCACATTCCCTGATAACTCTTTACTGCTCCATCTTCCTGGCTGTATTATTTTACAAAGTGAACATCCATTGGCCACTGTGAAAGCCACCGCAGACACGAAGAAAAGTAAGAAATGCACATGGTGGGTGGGCAGCCAATCGTGTTGGTAGCAGCTGCCCACAGAGCCCCTTGGTCACGAGAGCCATGGCGGTCACTGCATCTGGGGTCACTGGTGATCTTTCATGCATCGCTTATGCTTCTTGAGGACACAAAGCTTCTGAGATTCTGGTCTCCCTACTGCTCTGAGGCTCACTGGTCCCTCTCTTGCCCAGATACACCACATTTCTTCCTTCACTGAAACACACCACCTGCTCAGGGTACATCTGCATTCTGCTGCTTTCCAGAGAGGATATAGGACATCAGTTCTCATTCCCATCTGCAACTTGGTCTGAGGATGGGCAGAGGCAGGAGCCCAGAAGCCATTTTGCACTCTTTAATGGGGGCAACTTTTACTGTCTGTAGTTGGGGGTGGGGCTGGAGTCACTGGTAAGTGGGTTCTTCTTCTTGCTGCGGAGTCTTCTACTTATGGTATAAACATTGATGTTCGTACTTAAAGTGCTCAGCCTCTTGGAATCTAAAAGAATATTTTCTCTCATAGCTATCAGCTTCATGAATTTGCTGTGAATCCCACAAGTCCATATAGGTGTTCTTATCTGTGCAATGGACCTTTCTCTGTTCATTTTGGCAGTAATAGCCTTACCCTGAGGGTAATACATTTAGAAAGCTTCCAACTGAGTGGCGAGAGAAATATAGAGGTGAAGGACATTGAGGGGAAAAGTACATGTCTGTGTGTATTAAGATATTATCTCATTACATGTGGTCACATGTAATTTCAAAACAATGTGCCAAGTAGTATGATCAGTCTGAAATTTAGAGAAGACACAGAAGATGATAGCTCATCAGGACATTCAAGAAAGACAATGACTTTTGCACTGGGATGATTGAATTGCTCTAGAGGAAAATGGGGGGTCCCTGGTGGCTCAGATGGTGAAGAATCTGCCCACAATAAGGAAGACCGGGATTTGACTCCTGGGTCAGGTAGATCCCCTGGAGAAGGGAATGGTAACCCACTCCAATATTCTTGCCTGGAGAATTCCGTGGACAGAGGAGCCTGACAGGCTACAGTCCATGGGATTGCAATGAATCAGACATGACTGAGCAACTAACAGTTACTTACTTAGAAGAAAATGAGAGAAGGGCAATCCTAGCAAAGGGAACAGTATAAACAAAAGCACTGAGGCTCAAAAAAACCTTTGTGTGCTGGGGAACAGCATATGCCTGAGATAATGTGGAGGTACCTAGTGGGGTGCTGTGCTGCGCTTAGTCAGTTGTGTCCAACTCTTTGCAACCCCACGGACTGTAGCATGCCAGGGTCCTCTGTCCATGGGGATTCTCCAAGCAAGAATACTGGAGTGGGTTGCCATGCCCTCCTCCAAGGGATCTTCCAAACCAAGAGACTGAACCCAGGTCTCCCACATTGCGGGCAGATTCTTTACCATCTGAGCCACCAGGGAAGCCCACACAGTGGGGGATACACATAAATAGTTCTTGAAAGAAAGATTGAGTAAATGAATGAATGAACGTGGCAGTAGGCGAAGGACAGTAGCACAAGGCCCACGTGTGGATGGTATATGCTTTATTACAGATGTGGAAAGAGCACAGCTGTTATTTCATAGGAGGATTTTGGTGGCAAGTGTATAAAGGGGTAAAAACTGGAAGGCCATTAAGACGGTCAGAGAGAAGGCAACTTCTGTGGTAGACTCACAAAGTTAGAGCTGGACGGGCCCCTGTAGATCACCTGTCAACCTTTCTCATTTGCTGATGAGGCCCAGAGGAATTAGATGACTTGCTCAAGGTCAGTCACTTGGGTAATTAGTGACAGAAACAGGTTCACCGACTTCAAGCTCGTGACTTTTCACGTTGGTTCTATAGCATTTTCAATAAGGACCCACTGCAGTCTGTGGCCTTGGGCTGGCTCTGGGAACCGGGACTGAAGGACCTCCCTTGCCCCCATTTCCAAGTACATTGTGCATGGCGCCCCCTGGAGGCTCGGCCCTGAGTTACAGCTTATCCTTCCCCCCTCACAAGGTGGCGCACTGCACCCTGTTGTCTCCAGCTTCCCTAGCCTAGGTCCCTAGGGAATGATGACTCCCTGTCTTCCCCTGGCAACCGCCTGAGACCCTCCTGAGCTCCTCAACTCTGCACCCAGCTATCTGGGACTTGGAAGTGTCTTCTTCTGCCTGTAGGAGAAGTAGTCAAGTTGAGTGGTTCTGGTGTCCAAACCAACCATTAGTATAGGGTGTGGAGAGAGGAAATCTTTCCACGTGGAAACTTCAAAGCACATAGCCTTATCTTTTGATATCCACTTCATACATATGAAGACTTGGCTGAGTGGAAAAACACATTCTCATTTCTTTCTCTTCCTCTCTCCTCCTCCCCAAACCTGAATAAAAGCATCTATACTTATGAGGTGGCATAAGGAGAAACGTTATGAAATTGGTTTGGTTTTCTTTTCTTTTCTAAGAAAGGTAGAAATTTCATTTGATGTTTAGACAACCCTTAACTTTGAATCTTGATTCTACTCTCTTCTGGATGTATAAATGTAGGCAAATTAGTCCTTCTGAGACAGTTTCCTCACATGTTAAGTGGAAGATAATACCTATTTTAAATAGTAGTGTAATGTAATTGAAACAAAAACTATAAAAGACATTTGAGCACCCAGGAAATGGTGAGCGCCTAGTTACTGTCATTATCCCAAGAGGCACAGAACTTGTTTCCCGTTTTGTTTGGCCCCAGGAGAGGAAATGCACATGGCAACCCATTCCCGTATTCTTGCTGGAAGAATCCCATGGACAGAGGAGCCTGGCAGGCTACAGTCCATGGGGTCATACAGAATTGGGCATGATTGAAATGACTTAGAATGCATGCACACTATGTTCCTAGTACTTATTTATCTTATAACTGTAAGTTTGTACATTTTGACCCTCTTTGTCCGATTCTCCCTTCTCTTACGCCTTGCCTCTGGTAACCACAAATCTGATCCTTTATGGAGGAAGCTATAGATTTAACTCATTAATAAAATTCCCCTGGGGCCCAAATGTTCACTGTAGCCTACATTGGGCAAGTTACTTAACTTCTCTGAGTCTCAGCTTCCTCAACTGTAAAATGAGGATGATCCTAATAGTTGCCTCATAGGATTGTGGTATAGATTAAATGAAATAATAAACATCAAGCAGCTTCCTGCTCTAACTAGCTGTTACTAGTCTTACTTACAACCCCCTTATGCAAGGGCTGTGAATCAATGCTCCCACCTTTTAATTCTTGTTTTTCAAAGTCAAGTAAATCAATGTACCAGGCAAAGATGGGTTTATGAGTTGTTCGAAGTTGTGGCTGTTGCAAAACTCAGAGACTTTCTACTCCACTGGCTTACTTCTGTGGTTTTCTTACATGTGTCTGTAGGTGACACACCACAGCCCTTTGCATGGCCTGAAGGCAAGGACCAGACCTTGTTTGTGGTGGGGACCACACCAGAACCCATGTAACCATTTCCCACAACCCACATTCTCGTGATTCTGACAGAAACCAGATCTAGGCGGCATAGCTCTGGATGGACTGCCTGTGGTGAAGCTGGGGTGGGGTCTGAGAGCGATGGGCCTCCCTGGAAGGGACACACCACTCATGGAAAATTCTGAAAATACTAATCCATCAGGCTAGAATTTCTTGGAGCCCTGGGCATCTGCTTATTCCACACTCCTGGGCTTTTCAATATCTGTGAGAAAAAATACCCTGATTTCCCACAGACCACTTGTCAAACTCCTGATTACCTTCTGCGGTCACCTCAAACCTCAAGTGAGATCCATTAAGAAAGCCACTCGCTTTTGACTACATCTGCATATGGGATGCCAAACTTCTGGTTACTGTATTTGAAAACATGCCGACATAGAATTAAGTGTAGAAGAAAACAACTCTTTTCTTTTTCTGTGTAGCTTAGCTTTGAGAAATCCACGAAGCACTATGATTTGGGTTTGAGAATTTAGATGAATTCAAGTTCTTGTCATCTGAGAATGACTTTTACTGGGTACAGTTACCGTATGGAGGTTTCTCAAAAAACTAAAAATGGAGCTACCATATGACCCAACAATTGCACTCCTGGGGATATATCTGAAAAAAACCAAAACACTAATTTGAACCTGCAACTCAGTGGTTATAGCAGCATTATTTACAATAGTCAAGATATGGAAGCAACCTAAGTGCCCATAAACAGATGAATGGATGAAGAAGATGTGGTGTATATTTTGTTGTGTAGTCCTAAGTTGTGTCTGACTTTTTTGTGACCCCATGGACTGTAGCCCACCATGGGATTTCCCAGGCAAGAATACTGGAGTGAGTAACCTTTCCCTTCTCCACGGGATCTTCCCGACCCAGGGATTGAACCTGCGTTTCCTGCATTGGCGGACAGATTCTTTACCACTGAGCCACCAGTATATATAGATGCTCTGGTTGACAATCCCAGGGCACTCCCAGTTGACAGCCACATGAGGGAGCCATCTTGCTCCCTCTAGCCAACTCAATATTTAAAGGACCATAAGCCCAGCCAGTATTTGAAGGCACCTCATGAGCAGGACCAGCTACAGGGTTTGTGGAGACCAGTAACAAATTAAAGTGCACAACTTCTGGTTAAAAAATTAAGAATGTTAAGCAAAGAATATAACCAAGCACTGCGCCTATTTAAGCTGAGGATCCTATGTGACTATATGGGTTTTGTACCCAGGAAATCATCCTGCTCATGATATCCCAAGAGCCCGGTTAAGCCCTTCTTAAAGTTTTGTGATTGAAATGAAATGGTTGTTTAATTTTTTCCAGTAAATAAATTCCAATAAATTGAGATATAATTGGCATATAACATTGTATGAGTTTAAGGTATATAACACAATGATTTGGCATATGTATACACTGTGAAATTGAATCTATTCTATGTAATGAAGCCTCTGTAAAGACCCTAAAGGACTAGCTTCAGAGAGCTTCTGGGTTGGTGAACAGGTGAAAATTTGGGGAGAAAATTTGATGAGTCTAGAGAGGGCATGGAAGTTCTGCAACCTTTCCATATCCCTTGACCTACACATCTCTTCCATTTGGCTGTTTCTCAGTTACATTTTTTTTTTTTTAAATAATAAGCTGGGGATCTAGTAAGCAAAATGTTTCTCTGAGTTCTGTGAGCTACTCTGTCAAATCAATCAAACTCTACAAGGGGGTCATGGGAACTTCCAATCTGTAGCAAGTTGGCCAGAAGCACAAGTAACAACCTGGGCTTGTGATGGTCACCTGTGGTGAGGGTTTGGTGGAGTCCTGTAGGACTGAACCCTTGCCTTGTGGAATCTATCACTATCTTGGAGTAGGTGGTGTCAGGATTGAGTTGAATTACATGACACCCAGCTTGTGTCTGAGAATTACTAAATACAGATGTGAGGGAAACCCCCACCCCCAGATGGTGCAACTGGCATTCAGGAACACACAATAAGGTTCTTTACCCATTTTTAAATTGGATTTTTTTTGTTATTGAGTTGTATGAGTTTCTTATATATTTTGGATATTAACCCCTTTTCACACAAGTGATTTGAAAATATTTTCTCCCATTCCATAAGTTGTTTTTTAATTCTGTTGATTGTTTCTTTTATTGTGCAGAAGTTTTTTGGTTTGATGTAGTCCCACTTATTATTTATTTTTGCTTTTGTTGCTTGTGTTTTAGGTGTCATACCTAAAAGTTCATTGCCAAAATCAATGTCAAGGAGTTTTTTACCTATGTTTTCTTTTAGGAGTTTAATGATTTCAGGTCTTAAATTTAAATCTTTTTAAAAAATATAATGCATTTAAGCTTTAATCTATTTTAAGATAATTTTTATGAGTAACTTCTGTAAAACAGGAGTCCAGTTTCATTCTTTTGAATGTGAATATCCAATTTTCCCAGCAACATTTATTGAAGAGACTGTCTTTTCTCCATTTAGTATATTCTTAGCTCTTTTATCAATTACTTTATCATAAGTGCATGGGGTTTATTTAGGGCTTTTGATTCTATTCCATTGGTCTGTATGCCTATTGTGTCTATACTATACCATCTTGATTACAATGGCTTCATAATACAGCTTAACATCAGCAAGAGTGATGCCTTCAGTTTTGCTCTTCTTCCTCAATATTTCTTTGGCTATTTGAGTCTTTTATGGTTCCAAATGAATATTAGGACTGTGCTTTCTATTTCTATAAAAATTCCATTGAAATCTTGATGTGTAGTACATTAAAACTATAGATGGCTTTGGGCAGTATGGAAATTTTAACAATATTAATTCTTCCAATCTATGAACATAGGATATTATTTTATTTATTTGTGTTTTCTCTAGTTACTTTCATCATTGTCTCATAGCTTTCAGTGACAGATCTTATACCTCTTTGGCTAAATTTATTTCTAAGTCTTTTATTGGTTTTGATGCTGTTGTAAATGAGATTGCTTCTTTATTTCTTTTTCAGATAATTCATTGTTCATGTATAAAGATGCTACTAATTTCCTCATGTTAATTTTGTATCCTGCAGTCTTACTGAAGTTGTTGATTAGATTGCATGGTTATTTCATGGGTCTTTAGGACTTTCTCTAAAAAAAGTCATGTCATCTGAAAACAAAGATAATTTTATTTCTTCCTTTCCAATTTGAATGCCCCGTATTTCTTTTTCTTACCTGATCACTCAGACTAGGTCTTCTAGTAGTATGTTGAATGGGAGTGAAGAGAGTGAGAACACTTGTCTTGTTCCTGATCTTAGAGGAAAAGCTCTCAACCCCTCACCATTGAATATAATATTAGCTCTGAACTTAAAATGGTTACTTTATACCAGGAAATTTGAGGGATAATTTACTACATGGTCATAGTAATCAAGTCAGGCCCCAAGAACAATTATTTCAGATTGCAATAGCCCAGCTTTGTTGCCCTTTCTAAATGTTCATTCAGCCTTAAATTTGTGAGTCCAGGCAACCTGAGCTATGCCTAATTCAATTCTATATTTGGTTCTGTCTCCCAGCAGGAGTTTAAAATTGTGCCTTTATATCTTTGCAGCATTTTTGGCCATCTCAACAAGTGCTAATTAAAATCTCACTAACACAGATCTGTATATTAAAAAACAACAGGGTAAGTAACACAGAATACTGATAAGAATTTTTTGCAAAGGACATAGTCTGCAGAAATGGAACTCTGACTACGGTATAAATGACCTTTAAAATCACCTTTTACAGAAAGCAATTTAATCCCCAGGAGCTCTAATTCCTAAGTTGCTCTCTTTTATATTTGCATAATTAAATGACCCAACTGTTTGCATTTCTCAGAAAAAAAAAAGGCAGTTTCAAGATACATCTAGTGCAAAACAAAAAATTTGCTTGCCTCTTGAAAATAAATTCTCAAATTCTCTACTATTTGCTCTAAGATTTCAAAGATTTTAGGGCACTCTTACTGAACAAAAATGATTCCATACCTTATAGTTTATTCTGAAGTCAAAGAGCTGAATTTCTGGCTTCATTTATTCTCCAGAACTCTATATTCACAAGCATTTCTGTGCTCCTAGAGTATGGTGATCATTGATATTCTTAATGAGGAAAAACTTAGATATTGTTTCCTAAATAATCAAGAGAATCTTATGTTCAGTTGTGTTAACAGTGCTGTAGGGTGTGTCTGATTGTTTTCTTCTTCGAAACTCTTTCTTGCATGTTATGGTAGGTTGAATTACAGCCCCAAAGATATTCATGCTCTAATCCCTGGAATGTGTGAATGTTACCTTAAATGGCAAAAGAGACTTCGTAGATTTGATCACATGAAGGTGGTTGAGATGGGGAGAATCGCTTGGATTGTTGTGGTGGACTCTAAATGTAATCTCAGATGTCCTTATAAGAGGGAGGCAGAGGGAGATTTGAGAACAAAATATGATGTGATGTGATGATGTGACTGATAAAAGAGGTTGGAGTGATGTGCTTTGAAGATGAAGGAAGGGACCACAATCGAGGGATGCAGCTCTGGAAGCTGCAAATGGCAAAGAAACTGTTCTCCCCTAGACCCTCTGGAGGGAGCACAGCCCCTCCAGACACAGATCCCCTGCTGATACCTTGACTTTGACCCAGTGCACTTGTAAGAGAATAAATGTGTGCTGTTTTCTGCCACCGAGCGTGCAGTAAATTGTTACAGCAGTGATAGGAAACTAACTGAATCTTCATTTTCTTTCTTGCATGGCTAAGTTTTCATCAACTTGGATGTTTGATTAGCCTCATTAAGACTTGTATTTCCAGGCTGGGAGAACACTCACTCAAGAAATTATTGATTATAGTCCACCCAGGCTTCCCTGGTGGCTCAGACAGTTAAGAACCTGCCCACAATGCAGGAGACCTGGATTCGATCCCTGGGTAGGGAAGATCCCCTGGAAAAAGGACTGGCAATCCACTCACTCCAGTATACTTGCCTGGAGAATTCCATGGACAGAGGGGCCTGGTGAGCTACAGTCTATGGGGTCGCAAAGTGTCGTACACAACTGGGCAACTAACACGGCACATGGTCTACCCGTTTCTAATCTCCTGGCGAATGTTCATGTCGCAGAGCAGTAATGGAGGTTCAAGTGTTGAGACCTCTTTTTAGTGTATTCTGGACAGTTGGCTTTATCCAGGGGCCAGTTCTATTGAACCATGCCTTTGGTGAGAGCAGAAAGTGGAGGCTGGGAAATGGCTCTGACTCACTCATGTAGGGGTCTGAAAGGATGCAGAGGGATGCTGTTTCAGTTTGACTGCTGATCTGTGTGTGGGAGACGCATGAAGAGCATTCTGGGACCTGAAGTTGGCTTCTCAGCGTCTGACTGAAACAGGCAACTTCTTACAGTAACCTCAGGGGAAGGAAGTCAGTGTTGGCAGGGTGCTCCTTCCACGAACTTGAACTCGACCTACATTTTCAGCCTCCCAAATGACCTTCATTCTACTTGTAGCCTTTCAAGGTTAAACATATAAAAGTAAACAGTGCATGACAATCACATTTCATATAAGGATTCTTTGAAATCCTTTGGCTTCACCCAGCTCTTTGAATTTGCTGGGTTAAAGGGCAATAAGGCAACATGGTAGGGTAGATGGCTATTAGTCTTTCTGGGCATGCTGTTTTGCAGGAAAACCTGCTTCCTCCACTTTCATAGCCTCTCAGTCTTTGTTCTCATCCTCACTTGGGATTCCTCCAAGAATGTCAGGTATGGTTGGATCTCAAGCTTAGCAAGAGAGACCATTCTCTGTGCTGTGATTTGTGGGTCATGGGAAGAGACTCTACCTCTGAAATATATCTTTGTGCTTTGCTGAAATCCTCTCTTTGAAACGTCTCCATTAAGGATTTTCTTGAAAAATTAAAAATACACACCTCTAGGAGGCTGATGTATTGAGCTGGTAAGGTAGATTCAATTTTCTAGTCATCCTCTGAAAATCTTCCTTTTAAGGGCTCCAGTCCCAGCAGCCCTAGGACAAATCAGCTGCTGTTTTCCCCTGGCCCAGATGACTACAGTGGTGGGCACAGCTCTAAGTAAATCAGACTGTTTGGGACACACTGGACTTGGAACACTACCCTGAAAAGTCTGGTTGAGAGAGTAGTTGGTTTGGAAAGTGACAGAAAGATATGTGTGCCCTAGTGCATCTCCCTTGACCAGCTGAGCCAAACCTAGCAGAGGGTAGTGGAGGCTCTTAACCCCAGGCAGCCATCACACACACACACAGACACACACGCACAGACACACACACCCAGTCACTTGGACTCACAGAAACAGATGTTGTCTCACAATGGGAATCTCTGTGATGTGGAACTGTTTGTGTTTTTCTTCTCCCCGATGTAAGGAGACATCCCGGTCATGGTACCCTCTGGAGCGATGCTTGGAGGAGGGTAAAGGGCAGGTTGGGAAGTCGCTCAATACCAGGACCACTGCATTTACCAGCCTGATACTGCCGAGATTATCTGTTGAAGCTCTCAGGAGCTAGGTGATGAGTGATTCTTTCCTGCCTCATCCTTCCCCCCACAACACAAACCTCCTCTACCAAGTCGGTGTGGCAGGTGAGGAAAGGTGCAGCAAATGGAATGAGAAGAAGGCATATCAAACCCACACTTCTGCTTGAAACATCTGATTTGTATGACCCTTCACACTTTCTTATTTGGTCCCACCCCCTGGGAGAGGCCACGGTGCCAATTTGAAAGGTGCTAGCTACCTGAAGCCTTGATATTTCTTATGGCTGCCCCACAGTCTATCCCCCAGGGCTAGATCAGAATCTGAATTCTCTACCTTTACCACCACTTCCCATCTTGTGCTCTTATCTTTGAAGGTTATTTTCTCTTTCATTTCCTTCCCTGGAGGAGAGCATGGCAACCTACTCCAGTATTCTTGCCTGGAGAATCACCATGGACAGAGGAGCCTGGCAGCCTACCATCTGTGGGGTTGCAAAGAGCTGGACACGACTGAAGAGACTTGGTACACACACATGTACTGTGTCAGTTACAGGGGAATCAGCGATCACAAAGGTGCCATTCCCTCTACCGTGATGCTTGTGGCCTGCAAGGAAGACAGAAAAAGTCAGGAAAGACAACCTCGGTCACCTGGGGTCCTTCTGTCTATCCAAAATTTTTTTCCAATTTTATTATCTAAGATTGGAATTTTAGTCAGCCAAAGGGCTCCTCCTCCCTGTAGGGATTCCTGGAGGGAATCTTGGATTCTTCCAGGCTCCTGGGTTCCTAGGTATTGCTCTCTGATCTTGTTTGTGACCTACTTTCTCCTTCCAGGTGGCTCTGATGTGACCTGACTGGAAAGGTTTGCCTTTGGGCACCAAATGCTTTTCTATCTTTGTCTCTGTCTGTCTGTCTCTCTCCTTCTACTGCTAAAACTATCTCTGAGGCAGAAGGAAAGCTTGTAAGTGAGCAAAAGTGTGTCTGTTGAAGGCTTTCGGTTCAGGAAGCAGGAGGAGGATGAGAGTAGGACTGACGTTTTGAAGAGAATGATAGACTTTGGTATCACACAAGGATTGCTGGACAGATGTCCCCAAACTTGTGCAAGTGACAGAACCCCCAGGAATCATGGCCTCTGTGAATTACTGAGAGTTAGTGATGCATTTCATACGTGTCTTAATAGTATTTACCTCAGCTTGATAGGGTTGTCATATTTTAAGTTTACCTTGTTTAGTTATATGTTTGGTTAAATTTCATGCTATAAAACAATATATGGTCAATCATATATACTTGTGCATTAAAAAACACTCTGTATGATGAGGTGTGAAAAGCAACTCTGAGATTTGATTTCTGCTGACTTGATTCGGGAGGAGAGAGTAGAAGGACATGGTGGCCAAGTCACACTTATGATGGATACACCCAATTTTCTAATATGTGCTGCTACCACCATAAATGTGGGAGATTAAGCTCATTGATTTTTTTAGTCATTTCTGAACATTCAGCAGGAGTAATTAAAATCGATCATTTAGAAATGTACGTTGAGCAGTATCTTCTCCATAGGAGCTCTTTTTCCTTCCTTCTTTTCCTCTTTTGTCCCTCCTTCTACCTTTCCCCGCTTCCTTGGTGGCTCAGACGGTAGAGTGTCTGCCTGCAATGTGGGAGACCCGGATTCGATCCCTGGGTCTGGAAGATCCCCTGGAGAAGGAAATGGCAACCCACTCCAGTACTCTTGCCTGGAAAATTCCATGGACTGAGGAGCCTGGTAGGCTACAGTTCATGGGGTCGCAAAGGTTGGACACGACTGAGCAATTTCACTTTCCTACCTTTCCCCCCCTCCCTATCTTCTTTCTTTCCTTCCTTTCTTCTCTCTGTCCTTTCCACTCTCTTTCTTCCTTTTTTATTTAGAACCTATTCGAACTTGCTGGTCTCCAGTTTGAAGAAATTTGGAAAAATTACAACTATAGTAACAAGTCAGGAGTATTTCAAGTTGAGCAATGAATGATTGTGGAATATTTCTCTTCTAGCAGTAGAGCCAGGTTGTCCCTGTTTGAATTTTCTTTAGCCCGGAACTCGGAGCTGAGGCTGAGAACAGGCAAAGGGTCTTTTTAAAAAGTGTAGTATAATTGATTTACAATGTTGTGTTAATTTCTGCTATACAACGAAGTGACTCAACTGTATGTATACATATATCCCCTCCCTCATGACACTATCCCCTCCCCCCATATCACACCCATCTGAGTCAGCACAGAGCACTGAGCTGAGCTCCCTATGCTATATACAGCAGCTTCCCACTAGCTATCTATTTTACACACGGTAGTGGAGGAGGCAATGGCACCCCACTCAAGTACTCTTGCCTGGAAAATCCCATGGACGGAGGAGCCTGGTAGGCTGCAGTTCATGCGGTCGCGAAGAGTAGGACACGACTGAGCACTTCACTTTCACTTTTCACTTTCATGCATTGGAGAAGGAAATGGCAACCCACTCCAGTGTTCTTGCCTGGAGAATCCCAGGGGAGGCTGAGCCTGGTGGTCTGCCGTCTATGGGGTCCCACAGAGTCGGACACGACTGAAGTGACTTAGCAGCAGTAGCAGCATTGTGTATATATGCGGCTTCCCTCGTAGCGCAATGGTGAAGAATCCGCCAGCCAATGCAGGGGACGATGTTCCCTGGTCTGGGAACATCCCCTGGAGAAGGAAATGGCAACCCATTCCAGTATTCTTGCCTGGGAAATCCCGTAGACAGAGGAGCCCAGTGGGCTACAGTCCATGGGGTTGCAAAAGAGTCAAACATGACTTAGTGACTGAACAACAAGAATACATATGTCAGTGCTATCCTCCCAATTAGACCCTTCCTGTCCCCCCCACTGTGACCACATGTCTATTCTCTACTTCTGTGTCTCTATTCCTGCAGCTCCTCTGTACCATCTTTCTAGATTGCATACATATGTGCTAATCTATATTTATTTCTCTCTCTCTGACTTACTTATACATGACAAACTCTAATTCCATCCACATCACTATAAATGACCCAATTTCATTCCTTTTCATGGCTGAGTAATATTCTACTGTATGTGTGTACCACAACTTTATCCATTTCTCTGTCAATGTCCTGGCTATTGTAAATAGTGCTGCAATGAGCATTGGGAGACATGTGTCTTTTTGAATTATGGTTTCCTCAGGATCTATGCCCAGTAGTGGGATTGCTGGGTCACATGGTAGTTTTATTTTTATTTTTTAAGGAATCTCCATACTGCTCCCCATTGTGGTTGTGTCAATTTACATTTCCAGCAGCAGTGCTAGAGGGGTCCCTTTCTCCACCCCATCTCCAGCATGTGGTGTTTGTAGATTTTTTGATGGTGGCCATTCTGATTTGGTGTGAGGGGATGCCTCATAGTAGTTTTGATTTACTTTTCTCTAATAATGAGCTATGTTGAACATCTTTCCATGTGTTTATTGGTCATCTGTATGTCTTCTTTGGAGAAATGTCTGTTTAGGTCTTTGGTTCATTTTTTAAAAATTAGTTGTTTTTTTTTTTTTATATTGAGCTGCATGCATGCTTGTATATTTTGGAGATGAATCCTTTGTCCATTCCTTCATTTGCAAATATTTTCTTCTATTCTGAGGGTTGTCTTTCCATCTTGTTTATGACGTAGGCAAAAAAAAAAAAAAAAAAGGTCTTAAAAAAAAAGAGGAAGAGTCTCCAAAGGGAATGTTTGTGATACACAAACATTATTTAAGATGAAAGTTTCTACTTCTTTTCAATGAAGAAAATGCATGCATTTCCCCCACCCCCCTCTTTTCTCTCTGCAGCTGAAAGACACAGTTATTACATTTCTGTGGTAAGCATCATCATGGTGAGCCATCAACTAGTCAGGATGGTATAGACAGTCTGGTTAACCACACAGCTCACAGACATGGAGCCGGAGAGAACGGGGCTTGTGGGAGCTGACTTGAATATGACCCAGAGATAAAGACTCAGTTATCTGGGACAGTGATGCACTTCATGAATACTTTACACAACAGCAACATCTATTTAAGGACAAAAGTTAAAACCGGATACTGTACGATGTGTGTCTCTGTCATTTCAGAAAATTTTCCAGATAATCTGGAACCACTGGTTATAGAAGTATTAAACAAATGCTTAAGCCCAGTTGGAGGTACTGTACTTCCTGATAAAAATATACATGTCTGTATAATTTATAAAATAACTTGTAGCCTGCAAATATTTTTGTCCTTTTCTGGAACTTGCCCTTGGGCAAAATTGTTTGCTCATCACTGGTACAGTGACATAGTAAACTGAATACATGTTTTTCAAATATAAATATGATGTCTTAGAACAGAGCTTTTGCTGAAATTTGAAGAGCAAGTAGTTTGAGGTTGTGTGTGTGTATGTGTGTGTGTGTGTGTGTGGACTCAGTTGCTCAGTCATGTCTGACTCTTTGCAACCCTATGGACTGTAGCCTACCAGGCTCCTCTATCCGTAGGATTTCTTAGGCAAGAGTACTGGAGTGGGTTGCGATTTCCTCCTCCAGGGGATCTTCCTGACTCAGGACCCAGGGATCAAACTTGCATTTCTGTGTCTCCTGCATTGCAGGCAGATTCTTTACAGCTAAACCACTGGAGAAGCCTAGCTTGAGGTTATATTCTCTAGCAATTGGCTTCTTTCACATTCATAATGCTTTTCAGATGCAGTCATGTTCCGATGTGTCAGCAGTTTGCTTCTTATCATTGTTGACTGTATCCCGTCGTATGGCTGTGTTAACATTTATTCCTATACCAGTTGGTGGACGTTTGAGTTTGCAGTTTTTGGTTATGATGATGAGAAATTTACATGTAGGTCTTTGTTTGGACCTACATGGACCTATCTTTGGACCTACCTTTATTTTTCTTGGGTAAATGCCTAAGAGTAGGGTTCCTGGGGCTTATGATAAGTGTACATTTAACTGCCAAACTGGTTTCCAAAGTGATTCTATCGCTTTGCATTCCCACTGAAACGTGAGAGTTCTGGTTGCTCCTACATCCTTCTCTGCACTTGGTATCACTAGTTTTAAAATTTTAGTCATGCTAGTGAGTGAGCCCAGAGAAGGCAATGGCACCCCACTCCAGTACTCTTGCCTGGGAAATCCCGTGGACCGAGGAGCCTGGTAGGCTGCCGTCCTTGGGGTCGCCAACAGTCAGACACGACTGAGCAACTTCACTTTCACTTTTTACTTTCATGCATTGGAGAACGAAATGGCAACCCACTCCAGTATTCTTGCCTGGAGAATCCCAGGGATGGGGGAGCCTGGTGGGCTGCCATCTATGGGGTCGCACAGAGTCGGACACGACTGACGTGACTTAGCAGCAGCAGCAGCAGTGAGTGAGTCAGGGTATTTCAATGTGCTTTTAATTTGCATGTCACACACACTATACATATACATATATATATAAAACATATTATTTATGTATATACTATATGCTTATATGTATATATATATAGTTGTGGTTTTTTTTGGCCACACCATGTGGCATGTGGGATCGTGGTTCCCTGACCAGGGATTAAATCCTCACCCCCTGCATTGAAAGACCAGGATATTAAGCACTGGGCTGCCAAGGGAAGCCCCATCATACTATGTTGATTTACACACTTGTGCTGTCAAAGAACTCTGCCTCTTAGTTTGGGTGTCACCGCCTGGGGACTGCATGTGTAAGGGGCTGATCCCAGGTACCAGCAGCTCCATCTTGGTCAATGCTTTATTTGAAAAGCTGATATTTTCCCCCTACCCTTTTATGTCAACTTTTCCTGACCTTAGGATTGTTCCTCTGAGCCTCTCTTCACAGAACATATGGCATCTTGCCATGTGTTCTTTAATGAGTAATCTTGTTCTAGTTTTATCCTTTATTCATAATCTATCTTTCATCTTTCTCTTATTTCCTGGTAGCTTGGCATCCATCTCTATTCAGAACCCACTGCAGGTGATACTGGGTTTTGCTGGCTTTCGTGTTTGTGCCATCGTCTCTCAATCACAGTTATATGTTGGAAACTTTGGCCATCATCATTGATTTTCTTTATTAATTGGTGTTATTCATGATGCCCGGTGATTCTGATACATTTGTTCCATTGCAAATAAATATCTTGGAATGGAGTCCTGAACAACACAGCCCTGGACTACTAAGTCATATAATAGGGACTGGACATGTAACTTTTTTTTTTTTTTAAAGGGGAGCATATTCTTTAGTCTTTATTGAATTTGTTATAATATTGTTTCTGTTTTATCCTTTTTTGGCCTGGAGTCATATGGGATGTCAGCTCTCTGAACCAGGGATCAAAACTGCAACCCCTGTGGGTGAGAGAGAGGCAAGGAACCAAGGTCATGTGTCCTTGCTAAGTTTTGGAGCCTGCTTGCTTTTGCCTGAGGGGCTTTACAGTGTGAGTTCCTCAAGCTTGGGTCTTGACTGAGCCCATCTTTCCACGTCCCCATTAGACATCTCCACGTGTATGTCCCACAGATAGCTCAGACTCAATAAGCTCAATGTCGTTCACCATTCCCATTGGCACTTAGCCTAAGACTCTTCTTTCTTCCATTCCTTATCTTACTGTCGGGCATTGCCATCCACACCATTAAACAAGTCAGCAATCAGGTCGCCATCATTACCTTTCTCCATTCCTGCCTACTTCTCCCCAACTTCCACATCAAATCCTACTGATTTTTACCGTAAAAGTTTCTCGGATTTATACCTTCTCACCATATCTACTGCCACTACTTACCATCTTTCTCAGGAAAATCATATCTTTTCAATTAGTTCCTCCAGGCTGTGAATGCCATTCCTGTATCCATTCAATTTAATTCTTCAATTAGATTCAGTAACTATTTGTTGTACACCAAGTACTATTCAAGTGGGCACTCTCAACTTCTAGGCAAGTGTTAGTCTATCTCGGACACTTCCTCTTGATTGCTTCCTCACTAAACCACATGTTAGGATTTTGAACCTAAGCTGATCTTTCCTCCACTCCCCTGTCATCTCATCCCCCAATCTGGCCACTCTGCCCTTGGTGAATTCCATTACTCTCCAGGCTAAATTGGAGCCAGATACATCAATTAGCAGTAGATTAAATTGCACCTCAGTGACATGCAAGTGGAATGGAAAAGTTAATAGTTATTGGTGACTGGTGTGAGGGTTGAGTACCCCAACTCTAACGATCTGTGTCACCTGTCTCCTTGTCCCTTGCTAAACCCTATAATCAGTTTACAGTCCTTTACCCTTGTGTCCTTATTCCCCTTCCTATCCTGCTTAAATTCCATGGCCGGTTATTATTACCACTCCTTTTGCACACGACCTCCATCCTTATCTCTCTCACTTGGTTGTATTCAACCTTAGTTAAATTCAAGTCTCCACTTATTTTGTGCCTGAATGTGGGTGGAGAAAAATCTGCAGTCCTGCTGACTAATCTCACTTGAAATGCATGACCGCTAACCTCAGTGGGGCCTGTAATTCTGCTGAAACACTCATTTGTGCCTCCACTCTCCTACCTGACTATTACATGTTTTCTCTTATCTTCTGGTGCCAGTCACCAAGCTATTGCCTCTTAACTCCTGGATCTATATATTTCCTCAAATCTCCACTACCTCGTTCACCATCTTCACTCTTGATAGATAATCTTGCTTCTTTTTTTAATCCAGAAAATTAAGGCAACCAGAAGAGAACTTCTATAAATTATATATATATATATAAATTATATATATATATAAACCCACATCCACATGCCTGGATCCACTTACTGTCCTGTTCCTCTAGGTGACCTGACTGTACTCCAAGCTAAGGCCAACTCTTTCATTCATTCACTCACCCCATCTCCAGAATTCTTCCTGAGAAAGATTTCTTACTTCAGTTAAATTTCCATAGATCTTCCTAAACGGGTAATGCCACTTTGCAGTATGCAATTACTGAATACAATTTAACATAGTATTATATCATTATTCAATGTCCTTATGACCAACACCGCTTTATTCCTGAATCAATTTCATTCATTCATTTCTTTCTTAATTAAAACACTAAGGTTATTATGGGGACTTCCCTGATGGTCCAATGGTTAAAATTCACCTTCCAATGCAGGGTATGTGGGTTCGATACCTG
This sequence comes from Cervus canadensis, assembly GCF_019320065.1. Lineage (NCBI taxonomy): Eukaryota > Metazoa > Chordata > Mammalia > Artiodactyla > Cervidae > Cervus > Cervus canadensis. The sequence continues at coordinate 27,186,873 of NC_057413.1, forward strand.
GTCGGAGAACTAAGATCCCACATACCATGTAAGCCCGTGTACTACAACAAAGACTGAACACAGCCAAATTAAAATAAAACAAAGCAAAAAGGTTATTATGGCTTCTTTGACATCCCATAGCATCCCTCCTCCCAATAATGAAGTAATAGTTGTAATGAATCTTTATCGAATGGTCCATGATCCCAATTCAAGACAAAGATTTCAGTTGGGCAAAAGGACTTCTTGTGTTTTGGGGTAATAATCACTGTTTTGGGATAGGTGTATATTTGAAGTTCTTAAAAATTAATCTTGATGTTTTTGTTCATATATGGTATCACTTTTTCTTATCTTTTGACAGAGGAATGGACTGGAAGACCATTCAAACGTTCTTCCAACGTAAGCTTTATAATTATCCTTGTAATCATCCAATAAGACCCAGCTAAGGCCTCCTTGGCAGATAAAGGTGAACAAGCCAGCCTTTTATCCTTTGTCTTCCCAGTAATTAATGCAGGCTCAGTTGATGTCAGGGTAGGAGAAAATCTTCACTGCTACCCCTGTCTCCGTCATCCTCATCCCTAGATGGCATACGTCTGGGTATGTGCAAACCACCGGGTACTGTTACTCCTTCCAGGAACTCATGAGAGTAACTCACCTGCAGCACTCTAGCAGGAGGCACGTGAGATAGAGATCACCTTCGAGCGCAGCCTTTGAAGGCTGCTTGCTCTCAACCACAGAGTACACGGACTTCCTCTCCATCACCATCAATGAACTCCATGCCCTGAGAATCAACCTTATCAGCTCTGCCCTAAATTGTACACCTGGTTGGCGGGGGGTGGGGGGGGTGCCTGAGAATGTGAGGGATTGCAAGGACAAGCACCCGCCCTCGAAGGCTTCAGGCCTCTCTCGGTATTTACACCAGCCTCCCTAAGTGCTCTTTTTGCGACAGGCTCTGAGCTTCTGAACCTGGATTCTAAATAAGCCTTCTGGTTAAAGAAACAGGAAAAGTAAAAGGAACATGCCACCTCCCTGCTCTCTCTCTAACCCTTTAATTTCCTAAGCCTTCAATTGCTTTTATCACTCCTCTCCCAGCTGCTCTGAAACTTCTCCCATGCAGAGTTCATATTTCTTTTTCTGGGTGAAGGTTGAGAGACAGCCAAAAAATTGCTTACAGTCATAGAAGTACTAAAACTGAGGCTGAGTGTTGGTGAGAGAAACCATTCTGGGGGAATGCTGGGAGGGAAAATTTGATCAGAGTGAGTGTTGTAGTATTTAAAACTCTTCCCCGATGTGAGAAGTGGAAAACTACTATTGCGATGTTAGCCTTTTGATTTGTGATATTTTGATATTTAAATGCTGCAGAACTCAATTTCCTCCTGTTTCTCTACCTTCACCTAAATTGCCACCATAACTGTCTTTTTATCCTGATGAATTTATTTTTCATCTGAGGTAACCACAAGGCTGAGCATATGATGGAGATTCGGCCTAAACTGATAAAAATAAATAAGCCATTTGATAATATGCCCCAGAGTGGGTAATTTATGCTTTCAACATGAATGGGTCCTTCATGGTGGTGTAGAACGTTAATACATATGGTGGTGGTTTTCAATACCAGGGAACAGACAGAACAGCGTAAAAAGGATGAAAGCATACATTTATTTCAGTGTTGATTTGTGTGGGTGAGATGTTTTTATTGACGTTTTGAACATAGAGCTTTGTTTTTAGAAGTGTATTATTTGCGATATTGTGGGTTTTTTCCCAACTGGAGTGGATTCTTACCTTCTGTTTTCCTACTTGGCATTCCTGCCACAAGGGGGTGCAATGGCCATGATTATGGAAGCCTGGATGCTTTAAAGTTTTATTTTGTCTTGTTTTATTTTATTTACTTTATGTTATTTTTAATTATACTATATTATTTTATTTTTTAGTCTGAGGTTCCAGGTTTCAGATATTGACTTTCTTAGAGCCATTTTCATGTAACTGCATACCTTGCATTTATCATATAATTTTATTAAAAATGATAATGATTTATCTGAATTACCAAGCAACCGTTATTTTTTAAGTTTCCAGTTTTCAGATCATAAAGGCATGCCATTAAAAAAAAAGGTGTTACTTTAAAATCAGAAATTATACAGAAAACATGAAAATTAATCCATTCTTCATGACCTAGAGTAATTCCTGTTAGTATTTTTATTCCTGTTACTAATATTTCCTTCCTGTTTTTAATACCTGATTTACAATTGAATAGTTTCATGTCTCTCATCCTGACTTTTACTCAAATACTTATACTACATTTTAAACATTTCAAAATGTTTTATGATATTTATGATAAGCTATGATAGTTTTGTGGGCTTCTCTGGTACCTCAGACGGTAAAGCGTCTGCCTACGATGAGGGAGACCGGGGTTCGTTCCCTGGGTCGGGAAGATCCCCTGGAGAAGGAAATGGCAACCCACTCCAGTATTCTTGCCTGGAAAATCCCATGGGCTGAAGATCCTGGTAGGCTACTGTCCATGGGGTCGCAAAGAGTCGGACACGACTGAGCGACTTCACTTCACTTCTGTGATAGTTTTGTATGTAGTTTTATTAATATATTTTAAAATATTATTTTTCTCTAATAACTTTCTAGATGATTAGAGGTCCAAAGAGTATGAATATCTTTAAGGTTCTTGAGTGAAATTATAAAATTGCTTTTCATAAAGTTGTATCTGTTTACATTAATTAGCAGTGAATAATTGCTCAATTTGGCACATTCTGGCCAACATTATTACAGTTAAAAAGATAAGTCTGGCTACTTGGATAGGGGATTGTTCAATGTGAATTTATTTATTAAGGGTAGTAAATATTTTTGCATGTACTTCAAAGACATTTTGATGCCTTATTACATTGTCAGTTTATATCTTTTGAGCAATGTTCTGAATGCTTGTCTTGTCAATGAGCATGAGGTTTCCATTATTATACATAAAACAGATAATCAATAAGGACATACGGAATAGTGCAAGGAGTTATAGCCAATATTTCATAATAATCTACAAGGGAAAATAATCTGAAAAAATTATACACATATATGTATACCTGAACCACTTTGCTGTACACTCAAAACTAACACAACTTTGTAAATCAACTGTGCTATGCTCAGCTGCTTCAGTTATGTCCAACTCTTTGCAACCCCAAGGACTTCAGCCCATCAGGCTCCTCTGTCCATGGAATTTTTCAGGCAAGAATACTGGAGTGGGTTGCCATTTCTTGACTTTTATGCGGAGTACATCGTGTGAAATGCTGGGCTGGATGAAGCACAAGCTGGAATCAAGACTGCCGGGAGAAATATCAATAACCTCAAATATGCTGATGATACTACCTTAGTGGCAGAAAATGAAAAGGAACTAAAGAGCTGCTTGATAAAGGTGAAAGAAGAGCGTGAAAGAGCTGGCTTAAAACTCAGCATTCAAAAAACAAAGATCATGGCATCTGGTCCCATCACTTCATGACAAACAGATGAGGAAACAATGGAAACTGATAGACTTTATTTTCCTGGGCTCCAAAATCACTATAGATGGTGACTGCAGCCATGAAATTAAAAGACAGTTACTCCTTGGAAGAAAAGCTATCACAAACCTAGACAGCATATTAAAAAGCAGAGATATTACTTTGCCGACAAAGGTTCGTATAGTCAAAGCTATGGTTTTTCCAGTAGTCATATATGGATGTGAAAGCTGGGCAATAAAAAAGGCTGAGCACCAAAGAATTGATTCCTTTGAACTGTGGTGCTGGAGAAGGCTCCTGAGAGTCCCATGGACAGCAGGGAGAGCAAACCAGTCAATCCTGAAAGAAATCAACCCTGAATATTCACTGGAAGGACTGATGCTGAAGCTGAAGCTCCAATACTTTGGCCACCTGATGCAAAGAACCAACTCATTGGAAAAGACCCTGATACTGGGAAAGATTGAAGGCCAGAGGAGAAGGGGATGTCAGAGGACGAGATGGTTGGATGGCATCATCGACTCAATGGACATGAGTTTGAGCAAACTCCAGGAGATGGTGAAGGACAGGGAAGTCTGGCATGCTGCAGTCCATGGGGTCACAAAGAGTTGGGCACCTCTGAGTGACTGAACAACAGCTCCAGGGGATTATCCCAACCCAGGGATCGAACCTGTGTCTCCTGCCTCTCCTGCATTGGCAGGCAGACTCTTGACCACTGAGCCACCTAGGAAGCCCCAAAATAGTATGTTAGGAGGAGATGAATGCTATTGAAGAAAATTAAATCAGGGAAGTTGCAGAAGGAGTGCCAGGGTGGTCAGAGACACTTTCACTGAGAAGGTGATGTTTGCCCGAAGACTCAAATGAGTGGAAGGAATATTGTGAAACTTCTAGTGGTGAATATGCCAGGCAGAGGGACCAGCAAGAGCAAAGATTCAGAGGTAGGAGTGTGTCTGGTACTTTGGTTCATAGTCTAGATATTCAAAAGTAAAAAAAAGCAAAAACAAAAACAAATTGAGACCCTGTTCTTTAAGAGGTGAATTTTAAACGTTTACTCATTTTGTTCCTTATTTTATACTTTCCAAGTCCCCCCTCCCCCCCTACGAATTTTCTTGTGCCTTTGCTTTTGGCTTTTATCCTTTGTGGAGACTTATAAGGCTTATGATTTGTTTACACTGTCTGATGGTTACGTTTAGATTTTAGCTTATTTATCACATTAGGTGACTTTTAAATCATCTACTTATCAAAGCCAAGAATGGAGTGATAACTTTTGACCTCACTTTAGTGAAGCTGAGGAATTTTCTGCCTTTGTACTGTGTCCCTCGTTTTCATTCCCATTTTGGGGCTTGGTTCACTAAACCTAGATCACAGATTTAGATGATGGTAATGATATAGATCATCTAGATGTTGATGCTCAATCATCTTGATGCTGATGATTATTGTATTATTATTAGCTTACTTTTTTAGATATATTACTTTTTTTTTTTTTTACAATTTCTTTTGGTTTTTTGACTCACTTGAAAAGCTTTTACAACATTGTTATAAATATTATTTAGACTTAACCCAGTGAATAGTTTGTTTCAGGGCTCACAGGGATCCAGGATATAAAGAATATAAAGAATAAAGTGCCCATTTGAGTTATTGAATTCTTAGCTTTGATTCATCTGTCAGTCAGCCAAAGTCTATCTCTGAATGTTGTTTTTAACCATGAAGATGCCCACATAGAATTTTTCTCTGTCCTCACATGCTTGAGAAAGCCTTCCAGTTGACTTCACAGAATATTATTTGATGGAGCATTTTGGGTTGAATCATTTATTCTTTCGTTTAACAAATATTTATTGAGAACCAACATGTGTTAGACATTGTTCTTTTTTCTTAAGCAAAATTTGTATTGAACCATTGCATACAGAGAAATGTGCAACTCTTAAATGCATAACTCAATAAAATTTCACAAATGTATCATTTGATGATCAAAGAGGTCTTGTCTGAGCAGAAGCCGTCTGATCTGTACTTTCTCTCCTTCTGGACTTTGAAGATTTTACTCTATTACTTCCTGGTGTTTGATGTGGATAAGCCTGACATCAATATAATTTTGGTTCCTGATTTGGTATTTTATATTTTCCTCCTGGGTGTAGGCTTGTATCTTCTTTATTTTTAGAAATTAAACAAGCTTAATATACTTGCAAGGTATTTTATGTTTAAAAAATACTGAGATGGATGAAAATGGTCAGAAGGTACAAACTTCCAGTTGCAAGATAAAGAAGTCCTGGAACTGTAATGCATAGCATGGTGACTATAGTTAATAACACTGTATTGTATATTTGAAAGTTGCTTAGAGAATAGATCTTAAAAGTTCTAATCATAACCAAAAAAAGTTGTAACTATGTGTGATGATAGATTTAGCTAAATTTATTGCAGAAATCATCTTTTGATATATGCTTATATAAAATTATTATGTTGTACCCCTAAAACTTTCCCTTCTGCAGGGAATCTTCCCAACCCAGGGATCGGACACAGGTATCCCGCATTGCAGGCAGATTCTTTACCAGCTGAGCCACAAGGGAAGCCCAAGGATACTAGAGTAGGCAGCCTATCCCTTCTCCAGTATATGTATCTTCCCGACCCAGGATGTGAAGCAGGGTCTCCTGCATTGCAGGTGGATTCTTTACCAACTGAGCTATCAGGGAAGCCCACTGTGGTAATCATTTTATGATATATGCATATTTCAAATTATTATGTTGTACACCCCAAACCAACATAGTGTTCATATGTCAATTACATCTCAATTTTTTAAAAAATAAAGGAAAATATCAGAATCCCCAGAACTAAAGAACCAGAATTAAAAACAAGTATCTCCGGGTGGAGAGGGAGGTGGGAGGGGGGATCGGGATGGGGAATACGTGTAAATCTATGGCTGATTCATATCAATGTATGACAAAACCCACTGAAATGTTGTGAAGTAATTAGCCTCCAACTAAAAAAAAAAAAAAAACAACAAGTATCTCACTGTTCCACTGCCCTTAACCCCCTCAAAATATTAAGGATATTTTCACTGTCCCCCTAATGTCTCCTGCATTGGCAAGCAGACTCTTTACCACTGAGCCACTTAGGACGCTGAGGAGGCTCTCTGGGGCTTCTTTAATAAGGGCACCAATCTCATTCAGGAAGGGCTCCACCCTCATGACCCCGCAATGGTCCTGCCTCCCAATCTCATCATTTAGGGGGTTAGGATTTGGATTTGGAGGGGACACAAACATTCAGACCATACTGGCAGGGTATGAATAGAGGAAAGAGTGTGGGAAAAGCATATGAGACAGAGGGGCATACAAGACAGAGGGGACATGACGCAGGTACTGAGGTCAAGAACAGCGTGGCAGTCACAGCAAGGACTTGATAATGGCAGGGTGAAATATCAAGTAGGAAGTCACATGAGATTAAAGACAGAGCAGGACCAGGGCCCGGTTATGTCTGATTTCGTGCCACAGATAGATATTGGAGGATGTATTGAAGGGAAAGGAGCAACAGCAGCAACAGGCAGGAAGCTGTTCCAGTAGCAGGAGAGAAACGAGAAAAGGTGAAGTCCTGAACCTGGGCAGGGGGAGGGTTAATTGGAGAACTTTCAGGAAGTGAAACTGCATGAATCTGGGGATGTGTGGGTGTCAGGAGTGAGAGAGAGGAAGAGGGAAGAGTCAGGGGTGCCTCACAGATCTCCAGCAGAGGTGATGGGGTGAATGATAGTGCTCACTGAGGGAAATGAAGGGGAAATGAAAGTAATGCATATCAGGGGAGAAGAGGCTTGGAAAGCAACCATCTCTTCCCACTCTCAAATTTCCCAGGAATACAGTCTAGTGAGAACTGTGGTGGTATATGCCATTTTCTCATCATCCCAAAGTAAAACATCATTTATTTTCACCACTACTATTCAAGGAAAACAAGAGAAATGAATAGCAATACTTTAAGGAGAGGTTTTAAAGCAGAGACTGTGAGACACCTTCAGTAGTAGCTGCCAGTGAATTTCTTGTATGAAGACCATGATGGGAGATGGTCATAAGACTCAAGATCTTGGGATACAGAGGCATTGGAAGGACGTGGCTGGAGAAGATGACCTTGGGTTTGGAATTGGCAAAGAAGCAGAGAAAAGCCATGGTTCCCTGGGTGGGGCTGGAGTTCATAGGGAATAAAGTAATGCAGAAGGTGGTCTTTTGAGAAGCAGGGAGCCTGTGGGACCAGCTTGAGAATTCTCAGGGTTGCCCAGAAGTAGGGCAAGATGACTTGCTTGGCCATGATGGGGAAATATGGTTATGACTTGAAACGTGAAACTACTCTGGAATTGAATACAGTTCAGTTTTTATTTTACTTAGGCTGAACTTTTCTCATGCTTGAAGTTTGTTTTGCCCCAGTGGCTCTTTTCAGTGTCCTGGACTGCCCTGAATTAGAGGCCGAGGGCTGGAGGGGCTGTCCTAGGGGTATGGCCTGAGAAGAGAGAAATGTTCTTTTCTAGATCTCTGGTTGACATTAATCTTCAAAAGCAGCCAGAGCTTGGGGAGACACAGGCCATTCTAGCCTAAAAACAATGTTTTCTCCCAGAACTTCCTCCTTCCTGCCAAACCTCAGGTCCTGTTTTGGGGAGGATCTTTTTTTTCCCTCCTGTACGTTTTTTAGCAATGATATGTCATTTTCCCAGGGCCATTGTTTTTATTTGCTTAATTTATTCGTGAGTGCATGTGTCCGTAGCACTGGATAATAGTATGAGGGTCTCCATACTCTATTGTCTTTTTTTAAAAAAATATTTATTTGGCTGCTCCAGGTCTTAGTTGCAGAATGTGGGATCTTTAGTTGCAGCACGTGGGATCTAGTTCCCTGACCAGGGATTGAACCTGGGCCCCCTGCATTGGGAGCACAGAGTCTTAGCCACTGAACGGCTAGGGAAATCCCTCTATTGTTTTGAAAAGAGTAAAATTGAGAATCTGCAATTGGGGCAGGTGGAGGGTATTGCTACTCAAAGGCATGCTTTGTTTTGTTCTATTGATAAATTTGCATACCCTTCCAAATAGGAAAGGGCTGACCTCTCTGAAGGGCTTCCTTGGTAGCTCAGCTGGTAAAGAATCTGCCTGCAATGCAGGTAAACCCTGGTTTGATTCCTGGGTCAGGAAGATCCCTTAGAGAATGGATAGGCTACCCACTCCAGTTTTCTTGGGTTTCCCTTGTGGCTCAGCTGGTAAAGAACATGTCTGGAATGTGGGAGACCTGGTTTCATCCCCGAGTTGGGAAGATCCCCTGGAGAAGGGAACAGATACCCACTCCAGTATTCTGGCCTCTCTGAAAACATTTTAATGAGAAAAGAATAAAGAAGCAAATTTTCTTCCCAAACTTTATTATTACAAATAGTTTTTATGACAACAGTTTAACAGAGCAGTTAGTCTTGCTGTCTGTCTTGTAATGTCTCAATAATTTACAAAATTAAGTTAATAAATATGAAACTAGATTTAGTCTCTTTTCAGCTGTGTCATGTATTACAAAGAGATAAGGAAGAGAAAATTCTATAGCCATATGTAGTACAAGCTCAGAAATTTTCAACTGCTATTTAATCCTATCTAGGATTTCCCTAGGCAAAACAGATACTCATATATTTCACCTTTTTTCTAAAGACTTATGAAACATAAATAGATCCATAAATAGCTCATATAAATATAGGTTTTACCTTTTAAATAATAATATTCACAAATCTGGAAACTTGTCTTAAAAGAATAGAAAATAAAGCATGTAATACATCAAAGTGGAATCTTACGCCCCAAAGTTATTTCAGGACTTATTAAATACATAAATGGTTTTGGTCAGAAATGGGGCTGGGTCTACACCCCAGAAAGCCTAACTAATCTGGGGAGTAGGGGTCAGGCAGAAAGCTCTTAAGCCACGTGGCGGACGATGGGGGTGACACAGGTGCAGCCCACGGCCACCAGCATCTTCTCCAGCCGGAAGGAGTAAGGGCAGTGCCGAGGCTCCCTCCGTAGGACCAGGATCTCTTGCTGGATGGTGACAGAGTTCATGTGATGGTCCACCTTCCCTTCAGCATTGATACAGCCTGAGTGGCTGCACTTGGCCTCCCAGATCACAGAGGGGTACCTCTCAGGGTCCTCATTGCGGCTGCAGGGGCGACAAAAGACAGGAAGAAAGTGAATTCCTGGTAGGGCAGTAAGGAAATCAAACAGGAGTATGCAAAGGGAGGCAAATTCACAGGGGGACAAACGATGGGCATTGCAAATTCTCTAAGTGCTGTTGGTCTGGAAAAGAAGCCGTTTGGGAAAAGCTTGGATTTGGAAGCCCATGAAATGTTATAGGAAAAAGAAACAACGATCAACTTTTCCCAGGTTCTTTGAAGAATAAACAAAAGAAGACAGACTGAAACTACAGCAAGGATTTAAGTCTGTCATAAAGGATATTTTTTTAGGGTACATTTGATAGATGAAAAAAAGTAAAAGAGTCATCTAGAAACAAGATAGCTGTTGATCTGACTTACTGAAGTCTGTCTTTGAAACAAGAAAGGCATCCAAGTTTATCTGACAACACATTGATGGAACAAAGCCCTCGGGTGACAGGAAGGGCTGGAAACAAAATCTGAAGCCCCTCTAACTTTGCCTTCTCCCTCTCCTCTGGCTGAGAGAATGACTGGACTTAGTTTAATTTATTTGAACTATTCTTGGTAAGTAGAAGTAAGAAGAAAAGACCCTATAGACAGGTGAATCTGTAGGCTCCACATGACTGAGGTCATTTGCCTGAAATCAAATTATCAAAATACATTTTGTATTTGACCCATCATAGGGTCTAAAGGGGAGCCTGGCGGGCTACAGTCCATGGGGTCGCAAGAGTCAGACATGACTTAGCAACTAAACCATCACCACCACCACTAGATGTATTAAAGACACAGCGAACGTCAGTCTATTGGGGATGTAATTCAAGACTAAGTCCAAAAGGGGTGAAACACCCAAGGGAACACTTCTTCTACTGGGATTCAAGCTATTTTTCCCAGTGCTAATACAACCAAAAAAAGCGCAAAAATCCTAGTTAATTAATTGTTGTTATCAACAAACTTTACCAGGGTATTTGCTGGTAGCCCTGGGAAAGAGAATTCCAGTACTAATCTCCCATGCTAAATGTCTGTTTCTTTTTTGGATAAATAAACACTAGACTTGGGGTGTCATAAATATCAGAATGATGACCACCATTCATTTGGGTGGATTCTGGGGACATCAAGAACTAGTAGGCTAGGTGTTAAGGATGGTCTGGGGAGAGCTGTGGTCTATGGAAGAAATCTATAAAAAGAAAGCTGGAGAATCACTGGTTTGCACAAAGGCTCTTCCAGGTTTGACAGGAGATTCTGAATGAGTAATATCACTCCCCTCAGGTGATTTAACTGTCAGTCTGATGCGTTCTTCTGATGTAGAAGAATGCAGAGGTTTTATCTGGGGTGCTTACGTACTGGAGAGTCCAAGGTGAGGTGGAGCGCTTGTGGTAATCAGTGGGCCTTCTGGAGTTCGTGTTCCGGTTAACGATGTTTAGGTTGACCCTCACATGTTGCGGGAAGTTCTTGTCCTCAGTAGGTGGGCAGCCTGGACTCTGTGGGATGATGACTCCTGCCTTCACAAGAGCCACCAGACTCAGAAGCAGTAGCAGTGACTGGATGGAGAGAGAGGTCGATTGGGTTAGTACTACATGGTTTTTGTTAACACACTGTGGCGATGATTGAATTGCTGATAGTAGAGAACATTCTATGGTCCAGGATAATCTACACTAAATTTTCAAATATGTTAAGTGAAAAGCTGGTGAGATGACCAAAGTGATATTAAGACCATGGCATTTCTACCAGTCTTGAACATTTTTTTTTTAATGTAGAAAAACCACATTATTCATTGGCTGACAGAAATTTTAGTGAAAATGGCAAGTCATCAATATATCAGTATATGCATCACTCTCAGGTCTTTGGAAGGGTAATGACCTTGATTTTCTAGGAAAAATGCCCTCCTACACCACTGATCTCTCCCCTTACATTTTGCGAAATAAGGGAATGTACACCTTAGAAATAAAGGGCTGTAGAAAATCCACATAGAATCAGTTAGAAATTCTGTTGGTACCACTGGCAAACATCCAAGCCCAAACTCAACCCCCCTTATATTTTCTTAAGTATAGTTCCCAGTTTTTCTAAATTTACATATATTGATTCTATAATCAAACTGGGTTTCAAAAAAGACGCATGTATGACTTTAGGTTAGAATAAATGGTCTCTGTTTGTAAAATATTGTTAAAGCATCTTTTTTGAAACCCAGTTTGACTACAGAATCAATATATGTAAATTTGGAAAAGCTGGGAAACATACCTAAGAAAACAGGATTAGTGTACCAAGACTATAGAGTAATAATACAATAATGGAGAGAAGAGTCACTACCAAAACATTAAATCTTCAAGGATAGTGACCCATCTTATTTTGAATTAAAGAAAAACACTGTGGAAGAATTCTATTAAATCCCTTGTACCCAGAGAAACAGATTTTCAATAAGCATTCTCTCTTACAGCACAATGTCACATGATGCTTCTTGTGTGGTTTAGCCCCAGTATAGCTATCTTTCAGTTTTAACCTCATCTTTCAAACTGATATGCACCAGTTCTTGAAAATGCTAAATAATGACAAATATCTATCAAGAGTTTCATTTCCCTTCCTATATAGACTGTATTCTTGGATTTCCATAGTTAGAATCCAGAATTTCATGCCCGCAGTCCAGAAATTGATCTGGTTCAAATCAAGAAGAGCATCACACATTAGTGCAGGACTCACCATAGATGAAGTTCTCAGAGAAGCCATGGTAGTTCCTCCCAGTTCACTGTAGATGGATGAGCTTGTGCTCGTTGTGAGATGGACAAAGTGTAGTGCTATCTTCTCTCTTTTTATAGGGTTTTGCTCCTTCTGTGGTCACTTGCGTTGGCGTGTCGGAGTGAGTTTAGGGGTGACACCATTTTGGTTAAACGTTCCATCCCAAAATGAGGTCAAAGAAAAACCACCCCTTCGCGATGGGTAATAATCTGCTTCTGAAGGATAATGGGAAGAACAGAAATCCATTTTTCTAAAGACCATGTCCTCTCTTCATTCCTCAAGGAACTATGACTTGTCAGGAGCTGAGCAGAGACAGAGAAATTATTTATTTATGGGCAAGCATGAAGCTGCCATAAAAGATGTCCTCTCTTTTACCAGCTCATAGGGAAATAAAAGTTTGGCATCATATTCAAACTTCTGACAGTCTTCTTCTGCCATATGCCTTGATTTCCCATTCTATAGTGCCTTTCCCCACCAGATTTCCTAGCCAGTTGTGGTGGGCATCATTCCAGAAACTACTCAAGGTCTTGCCATGTCAACAAACCAACAAAAGATCAACACATAATTTCGTGATGTCAGGATATATTATTTCACTGATTTAACGCCTGCTTTGTTCAGTGTCTACTCTGCCAGAGGAACAAATAACTAGATTTGAGAGACATGAGATTTGCTATCAAAGACATGTCTAACACTGCATGTCACCAAGCAACTTCCTCAGGAGGAAGAAGGAATGAGGAAGCATAGTCAGACAAAGAGGGGAATTGAAAGTGGAGGTAGAGAGTGCAGGAAGGCGGCGAGGGTAGAGAAGGGAAGGGCAGCGAAGAGCAGACAATGATAACAACAAGAAAGGAGGGGAGAGATGGGGGATAAGAAGGAAAAAGAGAAGGAAATTGTTCCTCCTTCCTTTTCTCTCCACTCTCTAGGTAAGGTGAACTTTGATTTCAGGTCCTTGAGAATGGCTCCTCCTAGGGAACATTGAAGTCTATCCCAAGGATGATAAAATGAGGGATGTAGATGTGGCTGGGGACATGTCTCCCTCTCTCTGCCCCTTCTCTGCAGTGGGGTGTTTTCCAGGCTAGACAGACCCTGACCAATCAGTGAGGAAGGCCATGAACAGATGAATCTCAGAGGTAATGGTAGATGGATGACCTTGGTCGACGAAGCAGCTACAGTGGGAAGAGGAAGTGGGATGCAGCTTGCCCTGATTTCCTTGATTCTGGTGTTGACCTCACCACCTACCCTCGAAGACATGGAGTCATTGTGAGCTCCCCGTCCCTCCGCCACATGTGATCAGGTAGCCACCTGAGCAGCTGCTGTGTCTCTCACATCTATTTCCTATTCCCAAACCTACTGTCACTCCTCTAACTCAGACTGTCACCCACTTGCGTTGTTTTTTCTAAACTGGAGTATAGTTGATTTACAAGGCTGTTTTAATTTCTGCTGTAAAGCAAAGTGATTCAGTTATACATATATACATTCTCTTTATATTCTTTTCCATTATGGTTTATTACAGGATGTTGAATATAGTTCCCTGTACTATACAGTAGAACCTTGGTGTTTATCCATCCTACATACAATGGCTTGCATTTGCTAACCCCAACTCCATTTCTTGCCCTCCCCACCACCACCTTGGCAGTCATATGTCTGTTCTCTACGTCTGTGAGTCTGTTTCTTTTCCATAGATGGGCTCATTTGTGTACTTGAACTGTTTTAATAGCCACATTTGCTCCTCCCAATTGCTGCCTTCCACCCACCTTTGACCTTCCTGCAATAATGATCTTCAAAGTATGGCTCTGATTGTGTCTTGTCTCAGTTGGTTGTGTACAGAACAAAATGCAAACCCCTTCAGTTCAGTTCAGTCACTCAGTCGTGTCCAACTCTATGTGACCCCATGGACCACAGCACGCCAGGCCTCCCTGTCCATCATCAACTCCCAGAGCTTGCTCAGACTCATGTCCATTGAGTCAGTGATGCCATCCAACTATCTCATCCTCTGTTGTCCCCTTCTCCTCCTGCCTTCAATCTTTCCAAGCATCAGGGTCTTTTCAAATGTTTGATTTAGTATTGAACATCTGCAAACTTTACAGTTTCACCCTCCACCACACTCCATGACTTGGACTCAGGAGTTCCTGAGTATTCTCCTACAGATGGTCCCTGAATTATAGTTCGACTTACAATTTTTTCAGCTTTGCAATGTGCAAAAGTGATATGTGTTCACTAGAAGCTGTACTTCAGATTTTGAATGTTGATCTTTTCCCAGGCTGGTGATATGTGGTGCTGTCCTCTCTTGTGATGCCGGGCAGTGGCAGCTCCCAGACAGCCATGCAATCACGAGGGTGAACAACTGATACACTTACCACTGTCTGTACCCAGACAACCATTGTATTTTTCACTTTTAGCACATTATTTAGTCAATTACATGGGATATTGAATACTTTATTATAAAATGAACTTTGTGTTAGGTGATTTTGCCTAACTGTAGGCTAAAGTAAGTGTTCTGGACACGCTTAAATTAGGCAAGGCTAAGCCATGATGCTTGGTGGGTTAAGGTGTATTAAACACATTCACATCAAGATGTTTTCAATTTATCAGGATGTAACCCCATCTTTTTTTTTCTTTTTGGTCACACCTCTCAGTTTGCGGGATCTTAGTACCCCAAGCAGGGCTTGAACCCATGCTCTATTCAGTGAAAGTGTGGAGTCCTAACCACTGGATCAGCAGAGAATTCCCTGTAATACCATCTTAAGTCATGGGAGAACTGTAATTCCTGCACGTTTTTCGTTAGGTACTGTATCTGAAATGCCCTTTCTCATCCTCAGTTTATATCAGAATTCTCCTTGTCCTTCCAGATCCAGTTCAAATGTGTCTTTTGGGTCTGGAGTTCCCTCCTGATCACTATAGCTGGAATGAGCAGCTCCCACAACACGACATTTTACCTATCTCTACAGTAACTTGCTTATTTATTCTTTTGGCCACAATTGCATGGCTGTGGGATCTTTGTTCCCCAACCAGGGATTGAACCTGGGCCTTCTGCAGTGAGAATGCAGAGTCTTAACCATGAGAAAACCAGGGAAGTCCTTGCTTCATTTTGTACTGTATTTTATTTGGCTGGGAAGAGTATGTTTAAGACATAAGTTTATTTCCAATTTAGATTTTACTGTCATCCTTCAAAGCCAGCGTGTTATTTATCTTTGTAACTTCTATGGTACCTCATGTGGGGCTTTATGCAACTTAGGTCTTCACAGATTGCTTCTGTATTGCTGGTTTCCTCTCAGGCACACAGCTGTCCATGAATATTTCTAGTGTATCACCTGTCATTTGTTTGCGTATCTGATTTTCCTGCTAGACAGATATTATTAGGCTTTGTATCACTGTACATAGTATCTGGGAAATGGGAAGTGATCTATATTTTGACTGAATTACAATATGAAGAATGTTTGGGTAGTTTGGAATCTTGACTATTCCTTTTGGGACCCAATTGCATCCCCCTGACCTAAGCTAACACTTTGACTTTCCATCCTGATCATTTTGAAAGCAGTGTGGTAAAGTTGTGATCTGTTTTGGACCATCCTTAAATGGAAGATTTCTTGCTTCTGCTGTCTGGTAGGGATGAGGTCAAGGTGAATGTGTTTGTTGGCCAAAGGGGACAAGCTGATTCTAGTTGTCCTGTCTGTGTCTGCCTCCTGTGCCAATGAAATATACCCTGTGTGCCATCCTTTGCAGTACCAACCCTTGCTTTAACATAAGGATGGGAAGTAAAGTGAGTTTTCACAAAAGTGTAAAAATGATCATTTTGAGGTGGTGATTGGAGCTGGCTGTGCCCAGTCTTGAGCAGCATGGACTTCTCAGATGCACCCTTGAGCTGGAGAAAGAGTCAGAGGTAGAAAGATGGTGTGCAGAATGGGGAGGGTAGTTGTCTACAGAGACAGCTGGTTCAGGTTTATACCCCAGCCTGCTGAGACAGAAGAAATGCTGGACTGGAAATTCATAGCTCAGTCGGTAAAGAGTCTGCCTGCAATGCAGGAGACCTAGGTTCGATTCTTGGGTTGGGAAGATCCTGATCCTCTGGAGAAGGAAATGGCAACCCACTTCAGTATTCTTGCCTGGAGAATCCCATAGACAGAGGATCCTGGCAGGCTACAGTCCATGGGATCATAGGAGTCGGACACGACTTAGCGACTAAACCACCAGAACACCCAATGAGAGAGCACTTTGGTTTTTGCTGTCGCTCTGCCATTAACTACGCATCCTTTTGGGTACTTCATGTCCTTGAGGCTCAGTTTCCCTTTTGATGAAATTAGTTTTTGCCCCAGGTAATCTTTGATTGTCTAAATTTTTAGAGAAAGAAAATAGTGGGAGAACAAATGGGGCAGTAAATTAGGGGTGATGACTTTGCTTAGTGATTTTCCTCAGATTTATCAGTCTTGCTTCTTGGAGGGCTGGGGAACAGGTACCCACAAGTAACTAGGAACTGCAACCTGGCTGTTGAGATCTGGGTAAGGTGTGGGGAGGAGGAGCAGGTGGAGGTTGGGAGGCTGGCTTCCTGGGAGCCAAGCATGCTTTGGAAGGGATGGTCCTAGTAAAGTGTCTCTGGGCTTCTTGATTTAGGGAAATGATCTTCAAAGCTCCTTGACTGTGTTACATTATCAAACAGCATTCCCTTCTGCTTATAGCAGAGAATAACATGGGAGATAGAAGAATATACATTCCTTAAATTAAGACTGTCATTAAAAATTAAATAAATAAATAAATAATTTCTTGCTTAGGTGGTGGGTTACCATGGAGATAATCACTATTGTCTTTTTTATTTCTACTCTAGAGCCTTTTAAAATAAAATTAGCAATAGTCTGAGTAGAAGAGGAGGCCCTGTGCCTTCATTAATGATTTCTGTATATTATACCTTAAAGACAATGGCTACTCAAAGAAATGGGTGTCATGTTGTCTTATGGTGTTCACATCACCAGTAAGCCTCCTTTTCTCTTGATTTTGATTTACTATAGAGAGGATAATGAGTAGCTGCCAAGAATCTTTTGGGTTTTGAATTTGGGCGCTAAGATTTTGAAAATGGGCCAGGATACAAGAAGCAACATCAGATACTTAATAGGAAGACATGGTTTTGAGGGAAGGGAATGTTTGCAGCAGAGTCATCTGGAGGGCCTTGGGGAATCAGTACAGTTGGGATTTAGCTGAGATCCAGATTTAGATCCGGTTGTTCAAGATCTAGATCATCTAATTTTGAAGTATTAGTAGTGTTATGTACCAGAGGCTCAGCTCTGTGGTTAAAGCTGTTGTGTTTAAAGGATCACAACTTACTACATGTGAAATCACCATGGTTTTTTTAAATAAGAAAAATCAATCTTAGTATCAGCCTGATAGTATCATTGTTCCTCTCCAGAGCAAAGCTGTTAGGCATTCACTATGGCTGTGTTTCTGAGGGCCATCCGGAATGATGAACCAGTGGGAGGGAATTCTGCAGGGGTAGGTCATAGACTTCCCCTGGAATCACTGGTGGAGGAATTTCCCCCCTTATGTGACATGATAAATTGAAGGAGAGATTAATAGAGAGAAGCTCTAAATGAATCATTGTTAATGGGCTGGTGAGGGCTGAGAGGTGAGAGGCAGAATCCTTTTCCAACATCTGGATTCTGTTTTTTTCACCACTGGTCATTCTAACTCTTGCAGGGTTGTTGATGAAGATACGCTGTAAACAGCTCCTGTGAGTGACTAATTATCTTTCTTCTGCTATTCGTTTTTTGAAATTTTATTTTATTTTATTTTTGCTATTCATTTTTTGTGTTGCAAGAGCCTAGATCTAGCCCAGACCAGACTATTTTTATCTGATGGAGTCAGATCACAAAAATGTTTGTACGTCTTTTTCTTTTTTTCCATTGGGATATAGTTGCTTTATAATGTTGTGTTAGTTTCTGCTATACAATGAAGTGAATCAGCTATGTGTATACATATATCCCCTCTCTCATGGACCTCCTTCCCATATCCCCACCGATCCCCTCTACCTAGGGTCACCACAGAGCGCTGAGCTGAGCTCCCTGTGTTCTACGGGAGTTTCCCTCTAGCTATCTATTTTACACATGGTAGTGTATATATTTCAATCCCAATCTCCTGATTCATCCCCACCACCCCATCCTGTGTCCACATATTTGTTCTCTACATCTGCATCTCTATTCTTGCCCCGCAAGTAGTTTCATCTGTACCATCTTTCTAGATTCCACATACATGCCTTGATATACGATATTTTAACAAATTCATTCTATGTAGTCAAAAGAATGTTGATCAGCTGTGACTTTAGCCACCTGAGGGATTTGATTGACAGGTATTCTGTCCCTGTGACTCCCCAGAAGTGCACCATGCCTTCATCATTTGGGTAAAATGAGATTTGCTCTTACACATCTTTCCTGGCCTGAAAGCATTGAGATGATAGTTGGAAGATGTGAGGAAACCAAGCCATACAAGAAGGAAGACATATCACATCACGTCATCTTAAAACAACCGCAATCCATCAGTGTTTCCCCAGTGTCTACATGAACATCCACAACCCAGCTCACCAGATAAGCATGTCAGTTTCTCCTTTGAGTAATAATTACTACTAACCTCATGGAAACCAAGCCTCTTCCTTAGGTAGGTTTTTCACTAGCATTTTACTGAAACACTGATTTAAAGTGGGTCAGAAAACTTTCCATTTCTTTTCAAACCAAAGCATTTAGAATTCTATCCCAATACGTTAGCAGGCACATGCAAATTTTCTTTTTATGGGTGGGCTTCCCTTTGGTAATGCTGACTTCATCTGATACCTTGAGAATTAAGGTCAGCAAATGACTGAAGTTTCAAGTCTGAGCTGATGTCACTGAAAAGTAAGGTCTAAAATTAAACAAGCAAACCAAACCGCACGCCGAGGTTGGGGCATCAGCTTATCAGTTTTATTTTCTTTGCAGCAATTTTGAAGTTAATATGATTTAGAGACAACCGCAGAATGTACTTAAATGCAAGATTCTACATGCAGACCCGGAACAAATTGCGAATTGGTTTTTCTTTTTAGACAGCATAGAGGATCCTCTGGTGAGGTGGTTTCTCCGAAGACTGGAAATATAATAAAATCAATACATAGTGATGCTATGTTTGTTTATTCCAAAATCCTTAGAAGGACTTGAGATGATTTATAACAAAAATTCAGATAATAAAGTACATAAAAAATATGAATCAGGCCCAGCAAAGAGAGAGTCAAAGTCAAGATTAGGGGAAAGAAAACCCAAAGTCTTAGTCCATTGAGTTTACATTTGTCTCTGAGCTTTCTGGCAGCCAAAGAAAAAGGTGTAGATACATTTAGTGACATAGTTCTCATTATCAGCAAGGAAGAAACTAGCTAATTCCTTAGACCAGATGGAGTTTTTCTTATCATTATCTTTTGAAATAAAATTTTCATTTGGGGCTTATAAGGGGCTCCTGTTTGACATGTTCTGGCAACAGACATTGCCTTAATGAGATATCAGCCTCACTTTGGTAGCTGTGTGCCTTTGGGGAAATTATATCATGTACATCCCAATGTCCATACCTACAAAGTGGAGGGAACGGTAGAATATGACTCATAGATCATTGAAAGGAGTAAATTAAATAATATATGTGTCAATACATATTGACAAAATATTAACTTTTGTAGGAACATCAAGGCAAGAGTCTGACATAGTTTGTCAGTTTTTTTTTTTTTTTTTTCAGAAAACCATTGAATCTGAGAGTCAGACACTGAATCTGACCAGTTATCTGCTAATTGAATGTCTACTCTGTGGGCAAGTAGGGAGATTTCTTCAGACTTTCATATGGCTGAGGTGAAATAGCCCTTCATTTAAACATTTTTTTCTTGAGCACCTGTTCTATGGTCTCCCCTGCTAACTCCGCAGTAAAGAATCCATCTGCCAATGCGGGACACGTGGCTTTAATCCCTGGGTCGGGAAGATCTCCTGGAGCAGGGAATAGCAACCCACTCCAGTATTTTTGCCTGGAGAATCACATGGACAGAGGAGTCTGGTGGGCTACAGTCCATGGGATCACAAAAGTTCGGACGTGACTTAGTGACCGAACAACACCAGCCTGTTCTATACCAGGCACTGTGCGCAGCCGTGGGGAGAGAGCAGGATACCAGCAGGAAAGGCCCTGCCTTCAAGGAGCCGTCATCCAGGGTCATGGAGTTTCTTTATTCGTATTCGGTACTTTGCAGACCGTTTGCTCATAACGAATTGGGTTTCTTAGGCACTGAAATCAGTGCCCTGGATAGGAAACACAGGAGTCTGATTAGTGGAAAGGAAGAGTCCTTTCTACAATTTATTTGTCCTGGTTTATATACTGTTGCACTGATGATGAGGGATTTCAAGGTTTACCTTACATTGTACTGAACTTAATTCAGAACTGCCACTCCATATATATATATTTACGTACATATTTTATATTGGTCTATCATCTATCTATCATCTATCTACACATGGACAAGCGCACACACACACATACATTTTTCTTCTGATCGTGAAAGTGATATATGCTCTTTTGTTACATACAATAGAGGAGGCCTGCTTGGGGGAGCAAAAGGAAGACAGCAAAATTAACCCATAATCCTGGTAATTAGAAACAAACTTTAGGATTATATTATTCCTGTTATTTTACAAAACTGGTATCATTTGAAGTGTATTATTCTAGTTTAAAAAATACATTAAAAAACTTAAGTATTTTATTTTATTAAATTGGATCATGTTACAATATGCTTTGTGACCTGTTTTCTCATGTTACAATATATTCTAAACATTTTTTCCTTTTTTAAAGCTTTTTTGTTTGTTTGTGTGTGTTTGGAACTGATTGGCTACCTAACATCCTGAAAATGAAAGAATAGCCGACCATTTAACCAGTTGCTTTTGTTCAACATTTTAATTGCTTCTATGTTTTCATTATTTCTTTGATTTTTCTGTGTCATCTCCCCATAGCAGCAACAAGTCTCATACCTAGGTGCTCAGTAGAATTATTGTAGAATTCCACTTTTGCAAAGTGACTTCATTTGACAGAAGAGCAGTGCTATCAAGACCTAAAAACAAAGGAAGAGAAAGATCCACAGGGTTATACATGCTTGGTTGTGTAAGTAGAGTGTCCATCATGAGTTCATAGCACTGGGAATTTATAATTGTTTTTAATAATGGCTTCACTCAGAAGCAAGCAACCCCAACCCAAGAGTTAAAGAATGACTTGGTGACAAGGCCCTACAGGATGGGTTAGGAGAGCAAAGCTTTCTTTGTAGTTACAACGGTATGAAAAGTTTAACTATAATGGGACATATTCAACATTTTAATGATTCAGTTCAGTTCAGTTCAGTTGCTCAGTCGTGTCCAACTCTTTGCGACCCCATGGACTGCAGTACGCCAGGCCTCCCTGTCCGTCACCAACTCCCAGAGTTTACTCAAACTCAAGTCCACTGAGTAGGTGATGCCATCCAACCATCTCATCCTCTGTCATCCCCTACCCCTCCTGCCTTCAATCTTTCCCAGCATCAGGGTCTTTTCCAATGAGTCAGCTCTTCTCATCAGGTGCCCAAAGCATTGGAGTTTCAGCTTCAGCATCAGTCCCTCCAATGAATATCCAGGACTGATTTCCTTTAGGATGGACTGGTTGGATCTCCTTGAATATTATTGAATATTCTTGAGTCTCAAGAATATTCTCCAACACCACAGTTCAAAAGCATCAATTCTTCGGTGCTGAGCTTTCTCTATAGTCCAACTCTCACATCCATACATGACAACTGGAAAAACTATAGCCTTGACTAGATGGACCTTTATTGGCAAAGTAATGTCTCTGCTTTTTAATATGCCATCTAGGTTGGTCATAACTTTCCTTCAAAGGAGTAAGTGTCTTTTAATTTTATGCCTGCAATTACCATCTGCAGTGATTTTGGAACCCCAAAAAATAAAGTCTGCCACTGTTTCCCCATTAATATTTGCATGAAGTGATGGGACCAGATGCCATGATCTTAGTTTTCTGAATGTTGAGCTTTAAGCCAACTTTTTCACACTCTTCTTTCACTTTCATCAAGAGGCTCTTTAGTTCTTTGCTTTCTGCCATAAGGGTGGTGTCATCTGCATATCTGAGGTTGTTGATACTTCTCCCGTCAATCTTGATTCCAGCTTGTGCTCCATCCAGCCCAGCATTTCTCATGATGTACTCTGAATATAAGTTAAATAAGCAGGGTGGCAATATACAGCCTTGACGTACTCCTTTCCCTATTTGGAACCAGTCTGTTGTTCCATGTCCAGGTATAACTGTTGCTTCTTGACCTGCATACAGATTTCTCAGAAGGCAGGTCAGGTGGTCTGGTATTTCCATCTCTTTAAGAATCTTCCACAGTTTATTGTGATCCACACAGTCGAAGGTTTTGGCGTAGTCAATAAAGCAGAAATTGATGTTTTTCTGGAAGTCTTTTGCTTTTTCGATGACCCAATGGATGTTGGCAATTTGATCCCTGGTTCCTCTGCCTTTTCTAAATCTAGCTTGAACTTCTGGAAATTTATGGTTCACATACTGTTGAAGCCTGGCTTGGAGAATTTTGAGCATTACTTTACTAGTGTGTGAGATGAGTGCAATTGTGTGGTAGTTTGAGCATTATTTGGCACTGCCTTTCTTTAGGATTGGAATGAAAACTGACCTTTTCCAGTCCTGTGGCCACTGCTGAGTTTTTCAAATTTGCTGGCATATTGAGTACAACACTTTCACAGCATCATCTTTTAGAATGTGAAATAGCTCAACTGGAATTTCATCACCTCCACTAGTTTTGTTCATAGTGATGCTTCCTAAGGCCCACTTGACTTTGCATTCAGGATGTCTGGCTCTAGGTGAGTGATTACACCACTGTGATTATCTGGACATCACCAGATGGTCAATACCGAAATCAGATTGATTATATTCTTTGCAGCCAAAGATGGAGAAGCTCTATACAGTCAGCAAAAACAAGACCAGGAGCTGACTGACTGTGGTTCGGATCATGAACTCCTTATTGCCAAATTCAGACTTAAATTGAAGAAAGTAGGGAAAACCACTAGACCATTCAGGTATGACCTAAATAAAATCTCTTATGATTATACAGTGGAAGTGAGAAATAGATTTAAAGGACTAGATCTGATAGACAGAGTGCCTGATGAACTATGGATTGAGGTTTGTGACATTGTACAGGAGTCAGGGATCAAGACCATCCCCAAGAAAAAGAAGTGCAAAAAAGCAAAATGCCTCTCTGAGGAGGCCTTACAAATAGCTGTGAAAAGAAGAGAAGTGAAAGGCAAAGGAGAAAAGGAAAGATATACCCATTTGAATGCAGAGTTCCAAAGAATAGCAAGGAGAGATAAGAAAGCCTTCCTCAGCTATAAATGCAAAGAAATAGAGGAAAACAACAGAATGGGAAAGACTAGAGATCTCTTCAAGAAAATTAGAGATACCAAGGGAACATATCATGCAAAGTCAATAAAGGAAAGAAATGTTATGGACCTAACAGAAGCAGAAGATATTAAGAAGAGGTGGCAAGGATACATAGAAGAACTATTTTAATGATTATAAATTATTAAACAAAAGATTCATTTGTTCAGGCTTTTTTAAGTTACGTGTTTACTGGTTTGCATTTTCCCATGCTGAGAAAATGAGTGATTATTTTATTCAAAATGCTTTCCCACCAATTTTTGCTTGATATGAAAAAAAAATTGTGTTGATGTCAACAGCTGTATTAAGGGAAGTATGCTGTCTTGTCCCATAAGAACATGAATATAATGTGATCTATTTATAGATGCATGACAATCAAATATAATAATAAAAATAATGCTTAAGATACATTGACAGAGAACTATGAAACTTGTTAAAAATTGTAGGCAATATTGTTTCAATGGTAATAGCCATTAAAGACATCAATAAAAATATTTATGGTAAAAAGGCTTATGATACTATAAAAATAGTGGTCTGTCATATGGTTGATGTCAAATAAATGGAAATGACACAAATTTTGTAATGTCACAGAGAAAGACTTTTTGGGTATATTTATCCATTCATTTAATCTCTATAACAATCTTGTACTTTGATCCTGTAACTATCCTATATATTTAGATACTATTATCCACATTACAGAAAAGAAAACTAAGGTTTGGCAGGTTTCTGTAACGAGTCCAAAATGATCTAGCTGGAATGTCACCACCTTGAAATGAATCAAAGACATGATGATTCTCAGGTCTGTGGACTTTTCACTATGACCAACTGAAAACACTGATACTGAAAACATTTTAAAAACTTATTTTGCGAGTGATTTTCCAACTTTTTGAAGCTGACTTTCTCTTCTGATATTTTTAAAGTTTGAAATCTTAAAGATTATCAAATTGTTTTTCTTTCATCACCCATTTTTCATTTACCCTTGTCCATTATCTTTGTTTTACTGACAATTCCTCTTTGTCTAGCGCTATGACTAAGACATTCTCAGCTTATTTTCATTTTGTGATTCCCTCAAAGTGGAGATTTTCATGACAGTAATGCAAGGAGGGGCAGAGAGAGGTCCGACTCTTGCGGTCAGTGGAGTGTAGCCTGCCAGGCTCCTCTGTCCATGGGATTCTCCAGGCAAGAATACTGGAGTGAGTTGCCATTTCCTTCTCCAGGGGATCTTCCCGACCCAGGAATCAAACCCAAGTCTCCTGCATTGCAGGCAGATGATTTACCAACTGAGCTATGAGGGAAGCCCAGGGGTGTCTATACATCTGTGTTTCACTGAGGGTGGAGATAAGAGGATTAATGCTCACTGTCCCAATCAGATTACAACAGCAGTAACTTTTCGTTTATTTTTCTTTTTTTTCCCCTATTAAAAAATGTGGGGGTTGGGAGAAGCAGAATTTAAGCATGAGAACCATATAGATGACAGCTATGAATCAGACTGGTTTTCTCTTTGATCTGAAAAACTAGGCCATTACAGTCATAATGCATTTTGGCTACCATGAAAAACTTTGCAGAAGTCAGGCTTTTAAACATTAAACCTGTATTGAGTTAAACCTCATGAACTTGATGCCAAGTATAAGAGGATAATACATGAAGAGCAGTTAATTTAAAAATTTTTCCAATGTGTATATCATTTAAACATATTTGCTTAGAATTCAATTGCATGTATATACCATAATCTATTAAATCTCCTACTAGTGTATTTAAAATTCATCATTATCCATTATCCATCAGTACAATGATAAATATCTTACTTTTTGGAGCTTTGCTCAAATACATATTATTACTATAGGATATAGAACTTTCATAGAGTTTATGTATTATTATCTACATTTTACCAAGACATTTTGAAGACTATATAGTTTTTTTGTTTGTGATAGAAACTCAGTGAAGCTAGCTTAAGAAAATATGTGGAATTAATTATAAGGATATAATATGGTTCAGGAAAACGAAGGCTAGGAATTCCAGAAGGAAAAAACAAGAACAAGAGTTAAAAACCCAATGGGAATCAAGCAGTTGCCTTCTCAGTCTCTCAAACGCCTTCTTCCTCAAACTATGTCATTGCTTTCTCTGTGGATTCCTTTTCTCTGTCCTTCTGGCTCTGCCAGAACATATTCAAGGTCCACTGATAGACATTTCTAAGTTTTAAGCCATAGAATCAGGAGAATCTGACTGGCTTAACTAGACTCTCATGTCTAATCAGCTGGGATTGAGTGGATCATATTGTACAAACAGGGCTGCTGGGGAATCCAAGTTTGTGGTTAAGTTAGCCCTAATCTCAAAGAAAAGGAGTGTGGTCTGGGAAAACATTCTAAGCGGTATGTATACTCTAGTAAATTTCCTCCTATGACAGAGGACAAGCATCTGTCTATAGGTGGCAAAGTAATTTCTTTCCTCCATACCATCAGATCTTGGTAAGGAGGCTTCCAGCTCTCTGAGCTTTGTTATTCCTCCTCAACTTGAGTGATATGGGTGTTTCTATTTTGCTGATGGCATTATATTTTAAATATACATGTTATATAATTTGTACATGTATACTTGTATTATACAATTTATATATGTAATGTGTGTATAGCTCTATATTTATGAATAAAATTTTAGAGATCTGTATTCATTAGACTTAAATGTATTAAGTTGCCATTCTTAGCGCTGTATAAAAGGCATACAGAAAATGCTTAATACATGCTTGTTACTATCTTTTCAAGATAGTCTTCCTACCTGAAAAGGCTGGACACAGAACAATTATCTGCCCACTTTTAAAAATCGTTGCATGTTTTATGTAAGTCTGTGTGCATCCTGCTGAACCGATGTGTTTTGTAAGCTTTTCTTTGATAAGATCTGCTGAATAAAGCATGTACAGACCAAATGTGGTGAGCCTGACCTGAAAGTGAGAGATGGGGAGCTAGGGTCCTATGTGGGCTAAACACAGCATCTGCTAGACATGATGAGCGAACAGCCAGCAAGGAAGTGGTTGACGGACCATTTGACCGAGGTGAGAAACTCATCTGCATTTATACTTGTTGCCAGAAGACATACTTCAGCAGGGTGTCTGGTGTAAACATATGAAACTCTAAAATTGCTTTCATTTGGGAAATTGGATTTCAGCAGAAATACATTGCCCACTGGTTGTCCTAATTCAGTTCATCAAACATCCCCATCCATCCATCCATTCACTCATCTTGTAAACATGTATTGAACCATTGCTATATAAAAAAGCAGCAAGAACTATAATTTTAGAAGGAGTATTGGTTGAGTCACACTTAAAAGTTTACAAATGAATAGGAAAGCTTTGAGTTAGACACATCTGGATTCAGTCTGCTGCCTCCTCGCTTTAAGACTTTAGTCAAGTTACTTAATACTCTCTAAACCTCAAGTTCCTCACCTTTAAAGTGATAATAATAAAAATAAAAAAATAATACTTGTACTTTCATCATAAAGTTATTGTAAGGTTTGGAGAAGATACTGTAGGTAATGCTTTTTGCACAGAGCCATAAATATTATGTGCTATTATTTCTAATCATCAAAATGATATTCATCACCAACCACAAATGAGTTCTCCCGAGAGGTCAAATATGCATTATGGAATCTATGGAAAGAAGGTAAATTCTGCCTGTCACAGGCTGTCACTGTAAGGAAACTCCTGCATGGGGGATGTGTCCATAAAATAACACATCTGAAGAAAGAAAAAGCCAGTTTATCAGAATGCTTTGCCTACTTGTTGCCAAATATAAATTTTCTTGTTTATGCACTATTATATCCAGGTGGGCTAATTTTTTCACTTTTCATCTGTAGGTTTGGACAGCCTGCACGAATGGCTTTAGACTCATAGACCTACGGAATGAAAAGTGAAAAAAATTCAGAGAGTTTATTCAATCAATAGGTGTTCTTAAAAACTTGCTGAAACATCTATGCTTTATCTAAACACATTCAGAGAAAGATATTATAACTGCTTTGGAAATGTATCCTAATTTCTGGTTGAACGCCCTCTGTTTATAAATTCAATCAATGTGTTTTGTTTTATTCTTAAGTGATGTCTTCTAAATTAATGAGGTCCAAAACTTTTTCACTGTCTTTGACTTTATATATATATTTTAAAATTTTATTTATTTGTTTTTGGCTTTGTCGGGTCTTCATTGCTGTCTGAGGGCTACTCTCTTGTTGCAGCAAGTGGGCTCTAGGCTCATGGGACACGGGCTTAGTTGCTCTCCTGCACTTGGGACCTTCCCTGACCAAGAATCAAACCCATGTTCCCTGCATTGACAGGCGGATTTTCAACTACTGGACCACCAAGGAAGTTCTCATTGTCTTTTAAAAACTGAAGTTTAGTTGATGTACGATATTATCTAAGTTACAGGTATACAATATAGTGATTCACAAGTTTTACAGGTTATACTCCATTTATAGTTTATTCTAAAATATTGACTATCTTCCCCCTGTTGTATAATATACTTGTAGCTTCTTTTTTTTTCTTCCCCTGCTGCCTTCCTTCTGAGCCCTGTCTCCAGTTGTCACTGAGTCCTATTGATTTTCTGTGTTCTTCTGCCATGTGATAAGAGAAGTTCTTCCCACCCTTGTTCAGGTCCCCCTTCCCTTGGACTTTTCCAATTGCCATTGCTTCCTACTGGAACTTCCCTGTTTCCAGACCCTCCTCCTTGCAGCCCATCCCACTCACTAAAACTGCATCCATCTTCCTTAGCCATCACTCTCTTCAAAGGTTTTCCTGTGGGAAGTTATTACAGGATAGACAATGCTTGGGCTTCTCCCTTGTCCATCAGGGTCCTCCATGTGTGGGACTGCCCTTCTTGTCCAGCCTTGACCTTTATCATTCTCAGCTCTGCTTTGGTCTAGACAATTTTCTGTCTTGCAAGCACAGTGCTCCAACCTTTCAGCAGGTCTTTGCTCCTGTAAATTATTTCTTTCCTCACTTTTTGACTGTTGTATGGCTAAATGGTTCAAAAATGGTAAAATTATTAATATAAAGGTTTAAACTTTTGCTAGCAATTTGTTATAGGAGAGAAGAGTTGAGACGATCAGTGCATGACATAGAACTTGTGGATAATCTTCTTTGCTTTTACATGAGCTGGGAACTGTGTGGTTTCCTCAGACTAGAACCTGGGAAATATGGGAGGTTCTGAGACAGGGAGTCTTAATTTAGGGCCCATGGGTTTCTAAGAAGTCTATGGATAAGATTCAAGGAGCATGAAAACTTACTAAAATTATAAGTAAAGATGCATGCATATAAACATTGTTTTTGGTGGAGAGCATCCATCATTTTCATTAAGAGAAATAGGACAATTGACAAGAAGAAGCTTTAGTTAGGGAGTTGAGTGGGTGAAAGAAGATAGCATGATAAGATAGTCCCTGTCTCTTCTGGTTGGAAGAGACAGGGGCCATATGGGACATACTTAAAAGATTAAGAACAGGATTCTGGGAACTTCCCTAATGATCCAGTGGTTAAGACTCTGTGCTTCTACTGTGGAGAGCATGGGTTCCATCCCTGGTCAAGGAACTAAGATCCTGGCTCCTCGTACCCAAAAACCCAAAACCCAAACACAACAACCCCCTTAAAAAAAAAAAAAAAAGCAAAGACCAAACTGGATTCTGAAAAGAACTGAGATTTTTTTTTTTTTTGACAGGGCCACCTTGAATGATTTTAGGTAAAGTTGTCCTTGTGGATAAAAAGAACAGAGATCTGTATGTGTTTAGAGTGTATTGTTGACTCAAGAAACTTGTGATTAGGGTTTAGGTATCTGAGTTTCATGTCTATTATTTTGTGTGTTCACCTTTTTTTTTTCACTTTCAGATTTTATCATAATTTTTTCCTTTTAATTTTTCATACAGATGTTTTAAAGATGTGAAGCGGATCTGTTTTGAAGAGGAGGAAACATAGGAAAGTGATGGGGTTTTGTGGGGAGGGCAAAGGGTACTATATTAGCTGATGGTGTAGTTACTCAGGGGAATGTCCTTTCCACAGCTCTGACAGATGTCTGGCTGAAGTCCTTCACTTAAAGCCCTCCCACTTCCAGAGATCCATGGCCTAACTATGCCTTGGTCGTGTTCAAATCCAGGAGAATATAACTGCCTACTGACCTTCTGACAAACCTCTTACTCTCTCTTCCTAGATCCCTGGTTCTTAACCAGGAATGAGATGGTGGAGCTTTTACAAAATAACCCCCCCACCATTCTGAATGGTATAGTCCACACGTAGGGACTATTTGGTAAAAAGAAAAAAAGATTTTTCACTTGTCAGGTGTGGTTTATCTTCCTAGTAATACTCTTGGCTCTTTCAGGGGTGCTGGAATCAGGTCCATGGGTTCAAATCCTGGCTCTTCTACAGCCGATGTTATTTTATGTGAAGTACACAAGGCTTCCCTGGTAGCTCAGCTGGTAAAGAATTCCCCTGCAATACAGGAGACCTGGGTTCGATCCCTGGGTTGGGAAGATACCCTGGAGAAGGGAACAGCTACCCACTCATAATATTCTTGCCTGGAGAATACCACGGACTGTATAGTTCATGGGGTTGCAAAGAGTTGGACACTACTGAGCGAATTTTACTTCACACAAGCTTGCTAAACCATGGTTCTTCATTTAAAATAAATTAATTGGTATTGGATGGTAATGTAACAAACTCATTACAAGCATTGGAAAATGATAGAGATGATAGAATTGAGATTGATAATATTTAAGGGTAAAACGAATATATGTAGTTAGGGCTAAAGTATCTGAAACAATGCATCCTACATTTTCCACATACTAAATATCACCAAAAAGTAAGGCCTTTTTTTTTTTTTTTTAATGAAGGAGATGCTTCAGAAATAAATGAATCCACATTTAACAGAGTGGAATTTGTTGGTAAATTAGATCCCATGATAGAACTATAAGGTATAAGAGGAGAATGTCTAACAGGTTTCAGGCAATCAAATCTAAATAAGGGCAGGGAAAGGTTTTTAAATTAAGAGCTATTATTAAAATTATTAAGTGAAGAAGGATGCATAGTTTATATTCCCTCACAAGAAGATCAATGTTTGCTGGGTTAGCAAAATAGGTTGAAGCTATAATTCAAAATGCCGGATTGCAACATGTTAATCTTTGAATGTTAGCGAAATAGATGGATTCAGTGAAGATTATTTTATGACCTATTTTCTAAGGAGATAAAGTTTCCAGTTTGCTAACAGAAACTACGCAAATGAAAGTGATCGTAACTCAATAATGACATAATAAGAGAGGTAAAAGAGTTGTAATTTTCCAACAAAAAGATTTTCCGATTGAAGTTAAAAGTCTGACAATTCAATCTCTTTAAGAAATTAAAAAAGATACATATCTTTGAAAAGTTGGCAGACAGTTTAGCTTTCAAGACTTGTGAATATAAGAGAAACAGCAAGTAATGGGAAAGATATCTTGAGGAACCTTATGAGTCTGAATTTGTCTCCAGGTGGCATTTAAAAAAACAGCCCGGAAAATGCATCAGAGATAAATATTTGGATATATAAGAAGAAATGAAATTGTAACTGGAATTAAATATTCACTGTTAGAACAATAAAGGTTTTATTATTATTTATGTTTAATAAAAATTATAATATTTATTTAATACTAATGAAGGACAGGGAAGCCTGGCATACTGCAGCCCATGGGGTTGCCAAGAGTTGGAAAAGACTTAATGACTGAATAGCAACAACAAAAATGAATACAAATGGAAAAGAAAAAAGGTTGGAAAATACACTTTCTTTTTTCAAAATGTTAAGATTGTTTTACGAAAATGGATATCATTATCAGCTTTGCTCTTCAGATATCCTTGGCGTAGAATTATACAGAGGTCTAGCATCTTAGCAAAACTAGGAGGAAATATCCTCTTTCTTATATCAGAGGCCTGGGACTTTCTTGGGTGCCCTTCAGGCATCTGAGCCAAGGACTGCCAGGCCCCAGAGGCACGGTTTACCTGTAGCATTCCTGGTTATCAGAATACGGGCCTCCCTGGTTATCAGATATTGTCAGATCCCCAACATCTCAAATCTTCTGAGATGTTGGGGATCTTCTTGGAAAGCCTCACCTATCTTTGTTACTCTCATCTAGACAGCAGATGAGAGAGAACTTGGCTGTGGACAAGTTTAATTTGGTTCACAGACCTCAGGTCTAATGCTTTAAGAAGGAGCCTGAAATGGGGTGGGGATGGAGGAAAACACACACAGCTCTATTTCCGTTAAGGAGATGTACTCCACGTTTGAATGAGTCTGAAGGATCAGGTTTGAGATAAATTGATTATGCTGGGGAGTGAAACTTTCTTGTTGGCCACAGGAAAAGGGGACAGAATATTTAGACCTACAGATACCAAAGCTTAGGTTGTATTTGTATTTAAGGAGGCTGAATGCACAACTCCTTCAAAACAGGGTCCAATGATCACATTTCTCTCACCAGCCACTCACTGTAGATCTTAAAATGCCATTATTAGGGGTAAATTTCTCTGCCTATTCTCTGGAACTCTCTTTTTAGTAAAATAAATGACTTAAGTCAAGTGCGTACTAGAGTGGGTTACTTACTCTCTCCTGTATTGACTAGGAAAAAAATGCACAGTGTGAGAGATGTGAGTTAAGCTTTATTTGGGCCAAAATGATGGCTATAGCCTGGAAGGGAGCCTCTCAGAGAGTTCTGAGGAACTGTTCTGACGTGGTAAGTGGGGAGGAGGTCAGTAACAACGAGATTCTGATGAATACATGCAACAAGGCACACATTTTGGCAGAAGGTTTCGGCTAGTCATAAGGAGAAGATATCTCTATGAATGATTTTAGAACTTTCCTAGATATGAGAAGATGCAAGAAGTTGGGCTCATAAAATCTCCTGAAAATACTTTACTATTAGAGGGTCTGTTCTGCCAGTTTTTCCCAGAGCACAAAGTGCTTCTTTTCTGATCTCAGCCCTGAACTCTTTTCAGGGTGTGTTAAAGGTTAGCAACTGCAGTGACTAGTGACTTCATGCTTATGGAACCAGATAGCAACCAGAAGAGTTGGTGCCTGATACTCCAAGGGCACCTAGGAAGGGAAGAGAGGAAGCCAGGGATAAAGAGGGATGGGGAAATGGTGCAGAGAGGTGTTGACAGGGCAAGGAGATCAATCTTCCTGCTTCATCCTATGCTCAGAGACCTGCCCTATATCCCCAGTCCCTGGGCTTGCAGTCTTGTCTAGGGCCTCCAACACCCATAACTCCTCTTTCAAATTCAGTTCCAATGGCAATGCTGGGAATCCGCAGTCACACGCCCAGGACTATTGTTTTTGGCTTGGGGGAACTTTAAAGCAAATAACGCTTCTTTAACCTTTTGAAAAGGTGGAACGTGTACAGAAGTATTCACATGATAAAAAAAATTCACCTCTCACCCCTCACCTCATAAAAGCATCAAAATAAACACTATTAGTGTTTTGATGCCTTTGTCTATTGTCACATGTGACCGAAATTAACCTGGATATACAATTTTATATCTGACATTTAAAGAAATTTAAATGGTATGATACATATTTCTTTATATGATTAAAAACCTTTGTAAATATGTAAATAATGGGTATCTAAATTTTCTTCCTGTGGATTTTTCATCACTTGTTTAAAATTTCCATGTTCTTGAGTACTTAGACTATTTCTCATATTCTGCTATAATACTGTGATGAACAACTCTGTGGAGCATAAATCTGTCTCCACTTTGGATTATTTCTTTAGGACCCTAAAAATGATATATATAGAGTATGAGCATTTTTGAGACCCATGTTATATACTGTCGAATTACTTTCTGAAAACCAGGGTTCCAATTTATACTCCTAGCAGATGAGAGTGCAGTTTCTACTATACCTATTAAAAAATTAATAAACTGAAACCCAGTGAAAAAGAGTAGGGAGACCAGCAGGGGGCACTCTCACACTCTGTGAGGCTAGTAGAGCCCAACATGAAGAAGAAAGACTTCTTTTCTGGCAAGGAAAGCCATGGACTCTTGGTTTTCTACAGCCCTCCCAATGTTTTCCTCTCTACCTATAAAAGCCACCTTGTTCCCCAGCCTTGAGGGGACTTACCTGTGGCTCATCATGTTGCAGACCTTCAACTGCAATTTTATACTGATCCTGTATAAACTCATCTTTGTTGGAGAAATATATGGCAGTCTGTTTCAGGTCAACAGTGTTATTTAATTTATTGAATGAAATGAATAATAATTATTTATTGAATCCTTACTGGTGTTGTTATCATAAACCATCCAAACTAGAAAAAAACACTGATAACAATACATATCATGCTAATTCATACACAAAGAAATGCATTTAACTGTTATAATTTACATCTTCTTGAAGACTGACATACACAGAAAATTTTTGTGGAAGGAATTATTTCTATTCTGACACCTGGGACTGTCCAGAGGTGGGCTAGAATTTTTAATTTGTACATGGGAGACTGACTCAAGACCTGAAGAGAATCTTCTTCTAATAATTCTGAATGAAGGAAGACTTTAAAATGAGCTCAACCTCAAATGGGTACCTCAGAGAGAGCTCCCAAGGCAACTGGCATCTTCAGTGATGAGAGCAAAGCTTTGGGAAATTGTGCTTACTATTTGCAAAGAATGTTCCAGCTGACCCACTAAAGTTGTGTATTGACCCACCAACTCCTTCCAGTCACTCTCAGAAGTAGATATCATCCTTATTTTGGGGGTGAGAAATATAAAGACTAGAGGGTTAAAGAATGTGCCTAGAATCATGCCATTAGTAGGCTGAACAGTTGGGCACTGAACACAGAAGTCTGCACATAGAGTCTGATTTCTTCACCACCACGCTACCTTGTATGTCAGAAATATTACTGAGACAAGGTGGCTGGTCCCATTCTAAGCCTTCTTGACATTCAGAGTTTATTCTTCTTACTTTGTACTGTGTGAGATAATTATCTGTGACTTGCTTTCTTAAAAACTCTTCTGCTAGAATTTAAGCTCCCTGGGGCATTTTTCAGCCTCATTGACACCCTCTCTCTAGGAAATATCATGTACATTTGTCTGTAGACAGTATACACACACTAAGTATTTGTTAGCTGAGTGAATGAATAGCCTTAAAATTATTGTCTTTTTTTTCCCAGTAGGCATTTGGCAAGGGGGCCGGGTCAATATCCGTGTGGTCAGATAATGAGAGGCGAGGTGAGAGGAGGTGAGCATCAAATGGATGGGCTACAGGCAGTGAGTGGGAGTTTAGACATTGTCTTCCCAGTGGGTGAAGGTCCTGGCTGGTGCTTCCACACTTGTCCTCACTCTCCTCCTTATTGCCAAGGGCATATTCTTGATGCTATCTTGCTGAATCTGTGAGCATGGACTGGCTTTCCCTGGCCTGGAGGAGAATGGGTCCAGATAACTTGGTTTAGTCATGAATCTTGACGTCAACAGACCTTGGGAAGCATCTAAACCTAAGGAAGCAGGTGTGAGGAGATGAAGGACTTCGGTCAAGGATGAGGCTCGTTTATGAGCTTCCTGCTGTCTCCCTCACCAGTCAGCGCTCTTTTCAGTGTGATGCATGGTAATTTTAAGATATGCTAAGAAATTTAAGCCAATTTTTCTAAATTGGCAGAGCGCAGAGGAGGATGTGTGAGGGACCAGTTTCTCATCTCAGACTCTTCCCTGGTATGATAAGAGGAGGACTCCGAATGAGACCTCCAGGGTCCCTTCAGACCCGGATGGTGCAGTCATTTGAACCACATGTGGAATTGTAAAAATTTTTAAAAAAGAAACAGTGAAATGAATTTTAGTAACATATCTTCTTTAACCCAATATATCTAAAACATCATTTCAACATGTCATAATGTAAACAAATCATTAATAAGATATTAGAAAAGACTATATGGGCCAACACACTATAATACAACGCCGTATGTGATACAGTGGTTAAAGGGAAATATAGTTCAACCAAAACAACAAGTTTGTATTTGACAGAAATATTTTACACTGCTTCAGTTGTTTCTTTTTTTGCTTTTTAATTTGTTTATTTTTTAATTGAAGGATAATTGCTTTATAGAATCTTGTTGGTTTCTGCCAAACATCAACATGAATCAGCCATAGGTATACATATGTCCCATCCCTCTTGAACCTCCCTCCCATCTACACTGCCTCAATTTTAAGTTTAAATTAATTAAAATTAAATACAATTTCAAATCTACCTTCTTAGTTCTGCTAGGCACATTTCAAGTGCTTAATAGCCACAAGTAGCTGGAGGCTACCATATTGGATGGTGTAATTTAGAAAATCTCCTTGAGTGGCCCCTTGTGATAATAGACGACTCTTGCCATTTCCTTCTGGGTGGTTGTAATCTATACGTGTCCAGGGCAATCCTTGGTTCATTATCAGACCGGAGGACTTCAGGGAGAAAAATTTTCATTCTTGGGTGCTGCTTGATGTGCTTGGCAATCTGTTTTTTAGTTTGTGTTGGTCTTTTGGGATCTCTCCAAACTTACGTTAGAGAATACTCCATGAGAGTTCGTTCTTTCAAGACAATAAAGTCTAGTTGTTTTTTAAAAGTCAAGTTTCAGGAGACAAATCCTGGTGAGGCCGCTTATGGGATATGTGACCTTGTGCAGATGACCTACTCTCTTCTTGCCTTAGTCTTCTCATCTGTACAATGGGGATTGCAATAGTATTTCATAGGGGTTATTATAAAGTGACAATGCCTTTATATATGTAAAGTACTTACAAGTGTGCTTGGCACACACTAAACTCTTGGAAAATGTTAGCTATTGCTATTACTTTTAAGCACAAGTTCATGCAATTTCTGAAGGCCAGGGCTCACCGGGTGTCATTTTCTCTGCTGCAGACACGCCACACGCTCCACCTGGATAATGCATATCACCCTTTAGTTTAGATTTCACTTCTCCAAGGGAAACCTTCCCTTACTTCTCAGACCGGTTTAGGTGCCCTCCTATGGGCTCACATAGCACCTTTCTCTCTGCCTTTTATAATCCTTATACTCTGTATGTGTTTATTTGCTTGTTTAAATCTGATCTGTGAAGGTATATTTCTATTTTGTTCTCCATTGTATCTTCTAAGCCTGGCATATAATATTCAGTATAATGATAAAAATAATATTAGTAGTAGTTAGCATTTATTGGGAGAAGGCAATGGCACCCCACTCCAGTCCTCTTGCCTGGAAAATCCCATGGATGGAAGAGCCTGGTAGGCTGCGGTCCATGGGGTCGCTAAGAGTCAGACACGACTGAGCATCTTCACTTTGACTTTTCACTTTTATGCACTGGAGAAGGAACTGGCAACCCACTCCAGTGTTCTTGCCTGGAGAATCCCAGGGACGGGGGAGCCTGGTGGGCTGCCATCTATGGGGTCGCACAGAGTTGGACACGACTGAAGCGACTTAGCAGCAGCAGCAGCATTTATTGAACATGCACTAATTAAAGTTCACCAATTAAAGCAAACTCCAGGAGATAGTGAAAGACAGGGAAACCTGGCATGCTGCAGTTCATGGGGTCACAAAGAGTTGTACACAACTTAGCAACCAAACAACCAAGTTCACATAAGCCTCAACCATACGTTTTTGAGGAAGGTATTATTATTTCCATCTCATAAATCAGACTAACCCTTAGGGAAGTGAAATAAATTTTACAAAGACAGCCAGATAGCAAATGTCAGAGCCAGGTTTGAACCCAACTTGATTCTGAGCTCAGATTCTCAGTGGGTCATCTGGCGTGGGTACCCCACAAATAGTACTTTCTAGTAGAACCTTGGCAGGTTCGACTAGAATCCCTCATTTCTGGTTCAAAGATTCAAGAGGCTACTCTTTATGTAGTTATACCAACTCTCTGAAGTAATCCTCTTTTAGTCTCCTGATGTTTGCAAATAGCCATTGGCAGCATATTTTATGCTGGAAGGACTGAACAGTGTCTTGATTCATTAAACACTACCACTGACTCTTCAATGCTTTAGCTAAAAATCGAATGGGACTGAAATCTGTGCTTTTTCCCCCCAAATTCTTTGAATCTTATTTGTGAACAACTGCTTCTGTTGGCTTGGACATAGTTTATTCATTGTGAAAACCTGGTTCAATGTACATCCTACAATTTCTAAATATTTATTAGCATTATTCCCTGGAAATGCTGAGTAAGTGCGTGTGTATTATTAGAGTAAGTTCTTCTGTGTTTAAACCCTTGCTGTCAACACTTTAGAGAAGTTCTAGAGAAAAAAGGAAATTGTCCTACTATTTACCAGGGTTTGACAAAAGTCTGGGCTTAACAAAAGTTGTTGAGAGATGCTCTTCTTGTTTCAGATGCAGGAAGCATTAGACTAGTGGTAAACTGTCCTTCCTACCATCAGCTGCTGTCATCTGGTGGCAAACGTGAGAAGTAGCAGAAAACTTCACTGTCCACAGGAATTTTCTTTTTTGATGTTCAGTAAAGTGGATTGGGGCTTCCCTGATAGATCAGTTGGCAAAGAATCCGCCTGCAATGCAGGAGACCCCGGTTTGATTCCTGGGTCGGGAAGATCCCCTGGAGAAGGGAGAGGCTACCCACTCCAGTATCCCTTGTGATTCAGCTGGTAAAGAATCTTCCTGCAATGCGGGAGACCTGAATTCGATCCTGGGGTTGGGAAGATCCCCTGGAGAAGGGAAAGGCCACCCACTTCCAGTATTCTGGCTTGGAGAATTCCACGGACTGTATAGTCCATGGGGTTGCAACGAGTCAGACATGACTGAGCGACCTTCGCTTTCACTTTCAAAGTGGACCGAATGTTTTCACTGTGTTTGCCGTTAGCAAATAATCAACTTAAGTGCTTATGACAAAGCCAGGATTTATTATAAACTAAACCTCAGCTCATCTTTCTTTAGCCTATATTAATAATAACCAATATTGGCTGAAAGTGTATCAAAGACCAGGACCTGGTTTTGGTGCTTTATGTGAATCACCTTGTTTAATATTTATGAGACTTCTGTGAGGTGGCTATCATTATTATCTTCATTTTAACCCACTGAGGTAACTACTGGCTGAGTAATTCACCCAAATTACACCACAGAGAAGTGGTAGAGCCAGAATCATAATCCAAGAGATTCTGATTCCTGCATCCATGATCTTTTTTTTTAATTAAAACTGTTTTTAGTGGAGTATAGTTGATTTACAATTTTGTGTTACTTTCTGCTGTATAGTGCAGTGAATCAGCTATACATACACATACATCCACTTTTTTTTTTAGATTCTTTTCCCATATAGGTCATTACAGAGTATTAAATAGAGTTCCCTGTGCAAAAAGCCCAATTTTAAACACTTCCTCCAGTGGGGGTTTATAAGTTAAAAGTTGTACCCATGATCTTAACCATTGCTTTACTGTGGAATCTGAAGCTAAGATAACCAGAGGAAGAACAAACTGGATGTGGGACACTTGAGTGTGAATTTTAGTTCCACTGCCACCTCCTGTAACAATTCCTTGTTCCAAAAAAAGAAATATCTGTAACTTATATAATATTGTACACCAACTACGCTACAAACACACAAACCAACCAAAAAAGACTCACATCAGCAGGATCTGAACTTGGTCCTGTTCATCTCCTCTGGGTCCCTCTTTGTTTTCCATGAAATCATGGGATTGGATAGCAGTTTTCAAGCTGTTTTTTGCAATATGCTAGTGTTTCCACATGTGATGGGGTCACAGAGAGAGAGATGAAAGGAAAGGGGGTTCTTGGCCAGTGGGGTTGAGACTCTCATGCCTACTCCTTCACATCTTTTACATGACAATCTCCTAATTAACTTTTGGGTTCTACAAATTGCATAAAGGCTAAAAAAATTTTAGAAACAAGAGGGTCAAACTCTCCTGGCAACTCCAGAAATATTTGATGGAAGGACCATCTCTAGACAGTTGCAGGTGGGAAGCGTCACCAAAACACCAATGATCTTCAAGAGAGGAGCAAAAGAAATCCATTCCTCTGTGGACAATCCCATAGCACTGTGAAAGACAGTTATTTCTGTAGAGTATTCAGAATATATACTTATAATATGCTTACAGCAATAACAGAGCTCTTTGTCCATCGGCGAGAACCTAAGAGGAAGCCTCTTTTATATTCAGAATAGGGTGCAGATTTAAAGGAAAATCCTTTGAAAACTTTTAAAGCTCTTTCTTTGGGGGAGCATGGTTTAATTCAACAGAAACAGAAAAGAAACAAAGCAACCTATCAGTTTTAATGTTTCTAGCAATTTTTTGCCTGCCAAAAATGCATCAATAATTATAAGCATACTTATATCTCATTTTACTTGAGCTTGTATTGTCTCGATTAATCGATACTTTGGTTGCTTATGGGATATACAATCTTTGAAAGTTTTGGTTCTGGGTAATATATTTTACTTCAAATATTGAAATCTGTGCCCAATCTGACCTCAGAGCCTAGTGCATAGCAGGTATCCAGTAATTGAGGAATATTACTGTTGAGGAATATTATTGTCCTTTCACAAAGGAGCATGCTACATTGGAAACTACCCAAATTAATTCTCTGGCTCTGAGGTCTACTGAATATTCACTTACTTGTAAAGTTGATTTTTTAAGTTTGCTTGTTTCCCCCATTTTATAGATACAAAAACTGAGGCCAGGAAAATGACATTGTTCCACTGTGTTATGAAAAGTCGGTCAAGGGGAACCAGAACCTAGGTTTTCCTGATGGTTGGATGTTGGCTATCTAAAAATTCAGTTTCCTGAAAGCCAGTTCACCATCAGCCAATGCACTGTGCTTACTTGTTTCAAGTATTTAAAATATTCAGGTTTGCGTGACCTACTTTCACAGCTGTGTTTTAAGGGGTGTTAAATTGATTCTCTCCCCATCACCTGCCACCA
Organism: Cervus canadensis; assembly: GCF_019320065.1. NCBI lineage: Eukaryota > Metazoa > Chordata > Mammalia > Artiodactyla > Cervidae > Cervus > Cervus canadensis. The sequence goes on from NC_057413.1 coordinate 27,227,500, forward strand.
CACTTGGATACTGAGGGTAGGGGGAGGTGGAAGCTGAGGAAGGGAGGGGGGCTGATGGGGGGCTGGTTTACAGACTAAACACTGTAAGACATTTTCATTTTCAAGAGTGTACTAATGAGTCGTCATGAATATATTCTCTCTTTCCTTCTTTGGATCATGGGATTCTTGATTTATTAAATGTCACTGGTTGGCTTAAGATCTTTCCCCCTCCCTGTTTTGTTTTATTCCCACTTTCCCTTCTCGTCTCCTCCTACGCTGCCCCCATCTCTGGCAACATTAAAATGAGTTTACTGTGTACCTTTTTGCTTGTCTGTGATCTTCTAGACTGGATATTGTTTTGTGCACATGTATTAACTTACTCAAAAGGTATTGTGTTACAGATCACATTTTGTTTTCATTCAGCTCTCTCCAGACGCTGTTAGAGGGCATCCAAACTGTTTGGAGCACATGTTGTCCATTGCTTCTTACCTCGAGGTGCCCACTTCACCCAGCCCCTCCCTCTGTGATGGAGGCAGCCGCTGCCTCTGTCTCTACCCCAAGCGAGGGGACAGTGAATATCCTCATGCCTACTCTTTTACAGACTGAATGGGCAGAGCTTTAGGCTGTACACCTAGGAGCAGGAATTCGGAATCATCAGAGTTCACATGTTTCTATTCCAAGAACAAGAATTCCTGACGTTTCAGTGGAAAATTCTATAAATAGATGAGACCCACTTAACCTTCTGTGAAGAAAGAACTGAAAACTGTCGGGGTGGGGGGCGGGTGGTGGTGGGGGGTGTGGCTGAAAATGCAGCTATTGTTGTTTTTTTCCCAGAGAAAAAACTCAAGAGGAAATGGGTTTTCATAGCATTAGAGGAATTCATGGGGAGAATGAGGGAGAGTTTTCGGTAGCAAGATTCTGTCAAGGATATGTATGAAGCTTCTTTCCTTGGACAGAGGATGGTCAGGGCAGGGTCCACACTGGGTCTTGGGCAGGGAATCAGAGGGTCACTCTATGGGGGTAGAGTCAGTGTTCAAATTCAGCCCCCCACCGCTTCTGTCAAAGAGCTATCAGCCTTTTACCCAAGTCAAGGTCATATTTAGATGATTTTACTTACAGAAGACCCCAAACTGCATTTCCAATCATGACCTATGCTCTCTCTTCAATATTTCTACTGTTTTGAATGTGGATACCACTGGGGAGTAGAAATAGGGGTTGGGGCAGAGGAATACTATTTTCATTAAAAGCTTTAAAAATGTGAACTTTGTGTATATGCAGCTTTGAGAAAAATAAAAATTAAAAAAAATATTTTAAAAAACTCTGCTGCTTATTTTTTGTTGTATAAGTAATACCTACCCACTGGGCAAAATTTAGTAAATTCAGAGAACTGCTCCCAAGCTTCACCATCTAGAAATATTTATGACAGACCATTGTTATAAGCTTCCCAGGTAGTGTTAGAGGTAAAGAACCTGCCTGCCAATGCAGGAGACATAAGAGATGCAGGTTTGATCCCTGGGTCGGAAAAATCCCCTGGAGAAGGGCATGGCAACCCACTCCAGTATTCATACCTGGAGAATCCCATGACAAAAGAGCCTGGTGGGTACTGTCCACTGGGTCGCAAAGAGTTGGACATTACTGAAGCAAGGAGATCCAACCAGTCAATCCTAAAGGAAATCAGTCCTGAATATTCATTGGAAGGACTGATGATGCTGCAGGTGAAACTCCAATACTTTGACCACCTGATGGGAAGAACTGACTCATTGGAAAAGACCCTGAAGTTGGGAAAGATTGAAGGTTGGAGGAAAAGGAGACGACAGAGGATGAGATGGTTGGATGGCATCACCGACTCAATAGACATAAGTTTGAGTGAGCTCTGGGTGTTGGTGATGGACAGGGAGGCCTGGCATGCTGCAGTCTATGGGGTCACAAAGAGTCGGACATGACTGAGCGACTGAACTGAACTGAAGCAACATAACACACATTGTTATAGATTCTTTCATATTTTCTCAACATGTACATAGACATATTTTTTCAAACAAAAATGAATCATGTCATTTTGCTTTTGTCACTTAAGAATATAGCTTTAGAATAAACTCCTAAGTCAAGGGGTATTCATTTGATGCTGTGTGAATTGGGATCCCTTTGTTTCCAAGTGACAGAATTTCAGTGTTGTGTGTCTTCAGGAAAAAGGGATACAATTTATAGGAATGGGGCCTTGGGATTAAGTAGATGCAGGACTTAAATGCTTCCAGGACTCTCTATCTCTTCTCTCTTTGGTTGCTTTTTATGTAATCAGTTCACTGTTCTCTCTTACTGAACACTGGCAGAAAATATTGGGACCTGTTGTGGAATTTCACATCTTTCCATCTGAACTCTCCAAAGAAGCATATCTCTGATTTTTATGGACCTCAAATCCAAAGTCCCACAAAAGGGCACACTAGGACTGCTCAGATCTGATAGCACTGTGTGGTCAGGAAAGGCTCTCATAGAAACCTGGTGAGTGAAGAGGAGGAGGAATTTTAAGAAGAACAGACAAAGAAGAGAGACCGCTATTAACAGAAAGGGAGGATTCAGAGCAGAGAAAGTAATAGCATCTTACGTAGACATGTGAGGATAAACTATACTTTAGTGAGTATTGGGATTCCCTGGAGGCTCAGACGGTGAAGAATCTGCCTGCAATGCAGGAGACCAGGGTTCAATCCCTGGGTTGGGAGGATGCCCTGGAGAAGGGAACAGCTACTGACTCCAGTATTCTTGCCTGGAGAATTCCATGGACAGAGGAGCCTGGCAGGCCCTAGCCCATGGGGTCACAAAGAGTCAGCCATGACTGAGTGACTTTCACTTTCAGTGAGTACACACCATTATTCACTCTACACAGCAATGTAGTGTCTGCCCGTTGGCCAAAGTCTTACAGCTCTGGGACTATCATCAACAAGAGTTTCATCACACGGGATTTTTATGTTCCGAACTCCTGTGCGATAGATGGCCCTGGCACCATTTCCCATCATCTCCTCCTGGGGAAGAGCACATTCAGCACTTTCTGCTCGCTGTCTCCCTCTTAGAGATACTGCTTGCGGGATGTGGGGGTGGGGGCCACTTTGAAGGTGACCCAGAGCTGTCAATTTTGACCACTGTGACGTTGTCATATGCTGTCTCTTCCTGGCACAGGTATGATGACTATACAGGAACACACACGAAAGGACACAGAAGCCAGAGCAAAACCACACGCCCCGGTGGGTGGCTTAACCTAGATTTTGCCCTGAAAAGCGACCATGGCAGGATGAGCAAGCCCAGCCTTCAGGCACGATGCCCGGCTCTGACTGAGCTTGACTCCTGACTAACGCACAGTCTGGGCTTGTGGGACTTTTGGACAAAGATGTCAAGACCATTCATAGTTACCAGAAAAAATGCTTTCTGAAGGGTTCTGCCTTTCGTTTTTGGTGGCTGGTGGAAGCACGGATACTTTTATTCTTCTTCTGGTTTTATGAAAATCAGACAGAAATGTAAATTTCACTCATATTTTCAGGGGTTGAGACAGGGTGGTATGTTGAATTTGGATGCTCTAGCCTGTGGCTAAAGATGCTTCCAGAAAGATGCAGTGGCCAGTGAAATGGAGCAGAACCCTGTGGGGCTCCAGGGCACAAACGCCTTTCTGTGTCTTCCCCCTTGACCATTTCTTGATTACGGGTAACAGCCTTCCTTCATGCTCCCTCCATGATCTTCCCTGAGTTCCAGCAGAACAGGTTCTAACAGTCGCCAATTAGGGAAGGGAGGGGATACAGAGGAGGAGCAGTCAAGAAACGACAGTGCAACCTTGGAGTAAAGCTCTGGTTCCTCAAGGGATATGTGTGTGTGTGAGGGCTCAGTTGTGTCTGATTCTTTGTGACCCCAGGGACTGTAGCCCAACAGGCCTCTACGTCCATGGGATTTTCCAGGCAAGAATACTGAATGGGTTACCATTTCCTCCTCCAGGGCATCTTCCTGACCCAGAGGCTGAACGCATGTCTCCTGTGGCTCCTGCATTGGCATGCAGGTTTTTACCTGGCGCCACCTGTGTATATATGGTTATGTATAGCCCTAGCTCTCGAGGGACATACGTAACAGTATCTTTGAGCTGTTTTGCAGATACTGAAACCCTACTAGGTGGGAGAAGTTAAATGCATGCTCCTATAGGCACATAGACCCCAGACCTGTTGAAACCGGAAGGTTGATGATGCTGACCCCCATTTACCTCACCTCCTACCAGTCAGAAAAATGCTCATGAGCTGATCAAGCCCTCTTTGAAACATTACTATAGAACTCCACGCTACCCACTCCAGGTGGGGACACACAGTTCTGAGGACATTAGGCTGCTATGGCCCCCTTTGCCTGGCAAAGCAATAAAGCTATTCTTTTCTACTTTATGCAAGACCCTGAGATTTAATTCAGTATTGGGGTGCAGAGGCCAGATTCAGCTTCACCAAAGGCAAGGGTGAGTGGATTTAGACGGTAATGTTTGCCTCCTGTCCTCTGAGTAGTGTTGGACGCCCTATGACCTGCCAAGGGCAGGGAGATGCTTTTATAATCACCCAGCAGGTGGGAGGAAGTAAGTGTCTTTCAAGCCAATCCATGTGTGGGTTGCCTTCTTCCCAACATAGACCAAGATATTCTTTACATACTGTCCTGTTTCATCAGGTATTTTAGCCATAAAATCCCAAATCTGCTAGTGTTCTTGTCCACACCTGACATTGTCCATCTAACTTTTACCCAAATGATCTCTGCCTGTCTGGGTGGAAAGTTCCCTCCTTGTAAGGTGAACCCGATCATGTTTGTTCTCACATGGTTTAAACCTCTGTGAGTTTGAGTGCTCTGTCACTGTGCCTCGGGATCCTGCTGTCTCTCCTGAAGGAGATGAACATCTAGCTCTTGTGGAAGGCAAGAGCCTGGAGGCAGAGCCAGCTGGCCAGCATCCTACCCCTATTCTGGGATTGTACCAGTGTACTGCATTTAAAGAGATAAGCAGAAATAGTCAAACCAGAGATCACATGATCTCATACTTTGCGTTTAGAATGAAAAATCAAGGTGATCACTTATTAAATAAATTTTTATTGAACATCAGCTTAGTTTCAGGAACATTTCAGATACATTGTCAAAGACTTAAAAGTTTGTTCTGCGCCCAGCACTAGTTTTATACCTTTACATTTCCATTTTGTTTTCATGAAAACCTTGTGAGGTAGACACATCATTAATATTTCCATTCTACACATGAGGGAATCTAGGCCTAGAGAGGTCAAACAATTTGCCCAAAGTGGCACAGTTGGTGAGGGGCAAGGATGCTGGGATCTGCCAGGCAGTCTCATTCTGGGGCCTGTGTCTAAACTCCATACGCTATGGCCTTCCTATACTCAGAAGGACAAACTGATTACAGATGTGGTTGCAGACTGGCATTTTGGCAGTGTTCTCAAATGAGTTTTCCAGGCAGGATATTTCTTTAAGGTAAGATGGTCAATCTCATGTATGAACCATTGATTTTTTTTGTAAAACTTATTACATACTAGTAACACATACCAGAATGAAGGCATGCTACATGATAGTAGAATAGTTAGAATATAAAATTACTCTGTAATGAGGTTTCACTGATTTTTTTTTTTTGATCTGGTCTTTGCCTTCCAGTTATGAGTGCCCGTGAACACAACATTGTCTTTGAGCTGTTGTATGTATAACAGCCATACACCACCAGCTGCCATTGGTTGGGGGCTTGTATGTCGCTCTTGCTAAGCATTACCTTTTAAAATCCTCAAATTGACTTTAAGTATTATTGTCCCCATTTTACAGAAGAGAAAACTAAGGTTTATACAAGGTTAACTGAGGCTCAGGGAGGCAACACCAGGACTAGTGAACAGGAGGGGCAGGATTCAAACCTGGTCGCCCTGAGCCCCCAGGCACATACACATAATTCACCAAATAAGCTTCCCCGTGTGGAGACTTGGTGGCCCCGGGCATCGTGAGAACACACTGGTGTCAGAGGACAGCATGTGAACACAGGCTTCTGTAATTCCATCAGCAGATATAAGCCTAGCTAAAGTACTGGGCATACCCCAAGGAACACTGTTAAAGATAGACTTTTTTTGGCTACGCCATGCAGCATGTGGGATCTTAGTTCCCTGACCAGGGATCAAATCCACGTCCCCTGCATTGGAAGTACGAAGTCTTAACCACTGGACTGCCAAAGAAGACCCAAAGATAGAAATTTTGAAAAAGAAATTGGAAGGCAGGTCAGGATCCCTTCTTTAATAGCAGGTAAAAATTATTGCAGGCTTTCCAACTCCCTTACATGTATTCTCATTCCCTTCCTCATAAAACCATATGTGCTAGGTACAATGGTTGTTGTTATTCCCATTTTATAGATGGGAAACTGAGTCACACATATATTTCTTAGTGAGTAGCTCTCTTTGGGTGGACTTGTTAGTAGACAGCGTGCCAGGCTTCTATGATAGGCTGTGTAAAAGAATTATGTTTTGGTTTGACAGAAAAAAGTCAAAATTCTGTAAAGCAATTATCCTTCAATAAAAAATAAATAAATAAAAGAAAAAGAATTACGTTTTGGAACCAGTCATGCTGTGACTTGCAATTCCATTGCATTGTGCTATTTTCGTAGGTCCGATTTCTTTACTTAGACTCTTAGCCCCTTTGAGCCGGAGCCCCATCTTCTAAGGGTCATGCTCTCCCCTGGGTGGTCCAGGGCTGAAGCAGAGCGCATCCTAAAATTCTTACTGTGTGTCAAGAGCACGTGAGTGGGTCTAGCTGTGGGTGCAGGCACAGAAATCTGTGTGTGGAAAGTAGAACTCTGGTTCACTTTTGAAGCCAGGGCTCCCCTTTTCTCCCTTCCTGGGAGCATGAGAGTGTGATAACAAAATCAGTCATTTTCTTAAGAGAAACGGTAGTAGGTACTTTCAGCTACAGAAGGCGAATTTCTTCTGTTTCTCCAAGGACTGGGCTTTGCCAGCCCTGCTGTAGCTGGTTGAAGGGGACCAAACCTCTCAGGAAGACGGACTTGGTTCCGTTTGACCAGCCAGAGCAGGGGGCAGCTCCTGGGGGAGGTGACTGCAGCCTCTAGGGCGAGGATTCTTGGTGTGTCCCGAGCATCCCTGGTTCAAGCCTGCAACACAGAAGGAGCTGGCATTAGCATGAATCAGATCCTGGGAGCTTGCCTTGCCCAGAATGTTCTCTCATTGGGTTTATGAAAACCATAAGTAATTTGTATTTTGCATTGCACAAGATTATTTCTTTTATCCTTATTCTTTTTTCAAATATGAAATTGTGAGGAACTAATATGATGTAGAATTGTAGAATTTGGAAAATAAAAATATCCCACATTTTTCCCTCCTCTGATTTTCCAAAACAAACATTCTGCAGTAAGTTTTTGAATATCTTATATCATAGTTTTTAAAATAAAGTTTATAATTTTAATTCAAAAGCAGTATATTTATGAAAGAATAAATGTAACATGTGTGTAAATTATGACACATAATGATTAAATCAATACCCCAAACAAACAACTGTTTATCTTAGAAAAAGAACTGGTGAAATCAATACTGTGGAAGATTTCTGAATGCTTTTCCCAATTTATCTCTTTAGTTTCCCCTCACAGGGAAGAATTATCCTGAGCTCTGCTTTTCTTATAATTTAAATGTTCTTCTTTACAGTTTTTACCATTTTTGCACGTATTCCTAAATAATATATTGCTTGTCTTTTTTAACATAATAGTATCATACAGGAGGTATTCTACTGTGATGGTATTTTCACCTAAAATGGTATTTGTAAAATTTATCCATATTTTGTGGCATCTGTCATTTATTAATTTTTATTATTTTTATAGTTTTCTACTATATGAGTATATGTCAGTTTTGTTAGTCATTCTCCAGGTGATAGAGAGTGAGGTTGTTTGGTTTCGACAAATGGTCAGAATTGATTAAATGGTTGCCACAGGGAGGTTGGGAAATCTTTGATTCTTATATTTTTTAAAGGAGAAGTCTGGGCTCCAGTGTGTAGGAACCTGTAGGTTGACCTTACAAAGGAAAAGCAACATTGACCAGTTCCAAACACCTGACGGTGGGCCCAGAGATCTGCTAAAAACTGCTCTTCAGGTGAATCTGATGCAGCTAAAGTCTGAGAACTACTAGGTGAGCAGAGGTACCCTTTGGTTTCTCTGTATGTCTGGGAAAGTGTGGCCAAGGGGTCAAGGAGCTGATTAAAGAGGGTATCTTCCACAGGAAGGTGGCCTGGCTATCTTCATCATGCATTTGAGCAGATGAGGGAAGAGATAAGAAGCAAGGATATTTTGAATGGTGCTGGGAAATTGCTCTTGAGGGTGGGCTTTGCCAGCCCTTTATTTACTCTCCTTGATGAAGGGAGTGCAATGAAGCAGAAAGCCTGTGGCCTTGGAGTCACACTTACCTGGGATCAGATCCCATGGATGCCTCCTGGCTCTCTTGCTTTTTAGAAGTTAAACCTCAATTTATGCCTCTGTGCAGTTGGGGGAGCATACCTACCACACTGACCTATTGTAAGGCTTAGTGGAAACAGAGGAAAGGGGTCCAGGGGACCCTTTCAGGGGTCATGGGAAAGTCCTAGGGACAATCCCCACTGCTTTTGAGGTCAAGAGTTTCACTCTCAATGCCAGTTTGTCCTTCACACGTTTCCCTTCCCTTGACTGCAAGTATTTTCATTTTGTCTCTGAAGTTGTGGAAACCACTGATGGGCTAAGGCAGAGCTGGTTTACCTAGCCAAGCAGACCTCTGCCAGGGGCGTCCCAGCTAGAGAGCACTGCCTTGGATCAATAAGACACCCCAGAAACCAAAGTGTTCAACCAGGCACCAGAGAAGTGGCAGATGTGATGGTTGTGGTGGAGGACCAAGGGTCCTGTCAACTGTGACTGGGTGCAGAGTGATGCTGGCGCAGCCTTTCTTGTTCTGAAGCCCCGCCTCTTTGGCTGACATCCTGCAACTCTGCAGTTGAGCACCTCATCTTTACCCTCTGCTCCACCTTGACACAGGTGTCTTGCAGCCACAGCTTATGGTTCACTAGCTCTTCCCCCGGCTACTGCTATCCAAGCCCAGCAATCCTCTGGTTCCTTCCAGGTAGCAAGGGTTAGACAGGCAGCCATGGGGGTGGAGGTCAGCCAGGTGGAAAAAGTGCATTGTCCAGCTCTTCAGTCAAGCCCCTGGTACTGCCATTTCCTCAACTCAGAACACTGGTCTTCATCATCTCTCTCCTCTTCTTCACTCGTGTCCTGCCTCACTCACACATTACAACTCCAGTTTCTGAGCAGATGACATGAAATCAATCTTAGGGTAGGAAAAGGAAAACTATCTTTGGAGCAAGTGTGATTTAAAAAAGGGAAGGGCTATTACTGAAAAGAAGCACAACTTGGAGTCATCTACCCATTTTACAGGTTTGAAGACAAAGCAATGCTTGTAAAAGAAGGGCAATAATTTTCTTTGAGAGATAATGTACCATCATATACCCATGTCAGCAACTTCAGTCCAAGCACCATGATATAAAGGAAGGGTTCTTCAACCTCGGCATATTGACTTTTAGCTAAGTCTCTGTTGTGGGCGCTGTCCTGGGCATCGTAGGGTGTTTGGCAGCTTCTCTGATCTGTGCCCACTTGATACCAGTAGAACTGCCTCGTTACAACCAGGAATGTCCCCAGACATTGCCAAATGTGCCCCGGGTGGGGGCTAAGTCACCTCCAGTTGAGAACTGCTGATCTAAAACTGTAAGTTTCTCTGTTCCATCCTGTAGCTGCCCCATCTGTAGTAATTCCCCCACATTCTTCTAAGTTTCCCCCAGTTTTCAAGGAGTCTGGTTTGGCTGCCCTTGAAGGACATCTGGTGTCTGGAAGAGGCAGGCAGGTGATGTCACCTGGGTTGCTGCAGTCCGGGGAGGGGTCCGGCCCCTTGTGGTCTGGGCGCTGCCGCCCAACGGGGATGGCAGCCTTCAGTGCTGACCGCTCAGCCTTCACCTGCCATCGGCTGTGTAAACATGGCGGCCCCTCCCTTCGTCCTCTCCCTCCCTCCTTATCCCAAGTCCTCATTCTGGGGCTTCTCAGGTCCAGTTAACAGCCCCTTCCTGTGTATCTCAGCACACATCCACCCAGTCTTGTGGTGTCTCCTTTGGTTGTTTTGCTTGAGAACTTGTAGAAGTTTAGTGTGGTCCCAGCCCTCCTGTCACACACTCACCTAACAAGAAGGAAGCAGAGCCGTGGGTTGCAGGAAGCCCCCCCTGGGGCTGGGCGTCAGTGAGGGAGGGAGACCCTTCTCAGAGCTGGGGTTAGCTGATGGCTGAGCCTTGGGGGACCACAGTTTTTCCTCATAATTGAGGCTTTCCTCTCTACTTCCAGCTCCTTCCTGGTGTGGATTCAGGCCCTTTCGGGTCAGAGCTGGGAACAAAGGGGTTCAGGGAAGAGGAAAGAAAAGAACTAAGCCAACTGGATGGGTGAATCGCTATTCTAGCACCTGAAACCTTTTCCACGGACAACCTCCTTCAGTACTGCTTGGTGACGGGTTGTGATACAAAGAGGAAAAGATAGCAGGGGTCAGGGGACTGGCTGTGTGATAAGGCTGGATTCCCTGAGCCTCACAGCTCCTACCCATCTGCAATGAGAACCCTTGGAGATGCAAGAACTGCCCTAGACACCAGTGATGATGAAGGAAAGTGATTCAGCCAAGCATGAAGGCTTTCCGGATCAGTTTGGTTGCTAGAAACATCTTTCAGGAGCAAAAGGACAGGAGGAAGGAGCTTGGATGGTGAGGGCTGACCTTGTGACAAAACTGCAGGTCATGTGTGCTGTCCTTGAAGGAGGAGCCAAGTGTTGGGGGACGGCCACGGAGGGCACTTGGGGACCACAATCAGTGTGCCTGATCCTAGGGTGGAGGATGAAATCTCAGGAGGAAGAGAAGGGATGTGGGGAGAACTCCAGGCAAGATTTGGAGGCTCTCCCTTTCTTGGTGAGGATACCTGTGGGCGCAAGGCCAGGATGGGGAAGAGGGGACCAGGTGCTCTGGGTGGGACCGTGGGGCCGAGGAGAGGCGCTCGCCGAAACCACACACTTCCTTACATTCCATAGCAAAGTAATCCGTATGGGGATATAAAGAAGCATGTGGCCTTGGGAAGCAGTCTTGGCCCCTGCCTGCTTCCTTCATCGTCCGGATGCAGCCCCACATCTCAGATGGGGGCCCCTCCCACTCTCCTCCCCCTCTAGGTGGGGAAGCTTGGAGGGCAGGGCTCCCCAGATCTCACACCATCACCCCAGCATTCCCCTCAAACCATCCTGCAACACATCTGTTGTGAGGCATAGGGGTGCTTTGGGGTGGGGTGGGGGGTTTCCAGCCCTTGCTCTACTGTGTGCTCAGGAAAAAAATGGCACCCAAGTTTCTCTGGCTTATTTTCATTGAGTTTTAATGTATCGAAACTTTTATTATTACTATTCACTAATTTGCCTTGGTTTTATACAGGTCAATATGATTCTGTTTTGACGTTTGGAATCCCATGAAGGAAAATTAGAGAGAAAGAGAAAGAGAGGGAGAGGGAGAGAGAGAGAGTCGGCGACAGAGAGCATCCTACAGAGATGCTATTCCGCACATGCGCAGTGAAGGACCCCTGCTTGGACCATAGCAGGCCTTCCTGCGCTTCCTACTGCATGTCTGTCGTGGGTGCAGTTGATGGGCCGCAGCTGCCACGCAGCATTCCGAGCACCATTGTTCATTGTTGGAGGAATCTTTCTGTTCAGCTTCTGCTCCCCCTCGCTCATCACCTGCCCTACGATCTGTGAGGCCCAATCTGCAGAAAAGTGAGAGCTGCTGGCAGCTGGGGAGTCACCCACAGTCTGGACAGGCCACCCCGGCTGAAAGGTGATGGGGTTTTTCAGCTTCAGAGGATCTAACACTCTGCCAGGAAACAGAGAGGATGCGGAGGGAAGAATTGTGCCCCAAAGACGGTTTGGGCCTCACAGTGTTGACAAGGGCAATCAATGAAGTCTAGTAAAAGTAACACAAATAAGAACAAAAATGTTTTCAAGCGTATTCTCTATGACAGAGATGGTTTTTGGTGCTCTGACAAGTTCCTTGAATCCTCCCTACTCTATGAAACAGCTGTTACCTTCATCTGGTTTTACAGATCGGGTTTGTAGAAATGAATCTGTTCACACATATGTAAATATAAGTCCTTAAAAAAGTGAATCAGGTTGGAAGGACAGTCTTGGATCCACATGGAGATAGACTTGGAAGTTGGGAATTCCACGGGAAGCAAGGGAAGAAAATGTCTAGAGGTTTTATACTCTGTGAGCTGTACCCTTGAGGTGGTGGCTTATGTACCATACTTTTTCTCAGGAAAATGACTCCCCAGTCAACATCGTTATGGCTGATCTCAGGAATTATCCAATAACTCATTTAATCCAATCCAAGAGCTTATGCATCAGCTTCTGCTGTGAAAGCAAAGTTGTCCCCCATAATCAAGTACAAACTTAGTGTGAGTGAGAATGTGGGACTGTTCTTTCTCCCCCAGGTTTGGGGGCTGTGGTCAATTAAAACAAGGGCTGGTGGGGAGGAGAGACAGAGGGACCAATTAGAAGATGTACCTGTGCCTTTGAGAAGATCAAAATGTCTCATCTCTTCCACTGAACCGGAGAACTCAGAGTTGAATACAGGTTCATTTTAACTGGTTAAATCCTTCACATCTAGATCTGAAATGCACATGCATGGCACCTGCTTTTCAGGAATAAGGATTTGCATAAGTGAGAGAGACTGAGTTTTTTGGTCCTGAGAACTAGAAAGAGCCAGTTTTAAGGGACCTGTCCTTCATAAACCAGCTGAGGGCCAGAAGGTGATTAATTCATGTAAGGATACAAAAAAAAAAAAAAATCAATTTCCCAAGAAATGATGCCAGAAAACCAAGACCATGCTAACCATCCCTGGGATGAGACTGTCTCTAGCATTTGGATGTGAATTATTTTGTCTTTTGGTCAAGCCCAATCTCATATAGTCAAAAGATTATTGAAAAGTTCCTTTCAAAATTTCAGAAAAAATCAACAATAAACTTTGAACAACCAAATACTTGATTGAGTCTCATCTTACTTTTCCACGTCATCTAACTTAAAATGTCAGGAAGGAAATTCATGGAAGTTCATGGAACAGATGTGGAAATGAAGGGAAAGGTAGGCTGGAAAAACCAAACAAAGCAAAGAACTGCAATAAAATCAGAATCTTTCAGACCAGACATAAATGGGAGGAAAAAAAAAATCTAGGCTAGGACTATAAAAACATGTTTCTGAGTGCACAGGGCAAGGGACATTGATACAGCAATTGGCTTTAGGTCTTTTTCCCAGATTATTTTTTTAGCTTCTTACCTGCCCAAATCTTCTGGCTTTGGCTAGTGGTGTTAGTAGGAAAGATGGGGAGGGATGTTGTGTCACATGGCCACAAGTGTGCTTTATGATGTTGGTGAAATCACTACCGTTTCTCTTTCATTCCTGTAATAGTTGTATAACCCCATCTGCCCACCACAGAGTGGGTTAAAGATTAATGAGATAACACATGTGGAGGGTCTTGAGTTTCTTAGAGCAGGCCGATGGCCGTATAAAATGTCACTCAACATGTTATTGAAAACAAGATTTATTTTCCCCTCCTTCTGCCCTGTAGTCAGTTGATCACAAGACTTAAATTTCCCTCCTTCTTGAGAAACTCCATTTAAAAGCATTCAGAAATTAAGTAACAGTCAAGGTAGCAGGAAAAGCATAAGCAAAAATTAGAATTCTTTCCTATTTCTTCCACCAATCAGGGCAGTATTTGAATATGAGTGTTTCAGAAACAACATGAGAAGGAGAGATGGTGATTTCCTATGAATGGCCTCAGAAAGGCTCTTGCATTTGGGCAAAATCAAGGGTGAGCTAAGACAAGCAGAGGTCTGAAAGGTAGACAATGGAATCTTCAAGATTACTGATGGCAGAGGGTTATAGGCAGGAAGAACCTGGCTTGGGCATCTGTGCATTATGGCTCTGTGATTCTGAGCAAGCTACTTAACCTCTCTGAACCTGTTTCCTCATCTGTAAAGTGATTGTAATGCTCCTGATTCAACAGGAGGCTTCAGTGAAATATCCAACCAGTCCATCCTAAAGGAGATCGATCAGTCTTGGGTGTTCATTGGAAGGACTGATGCTGAAGCCGAAACTCCAATACTTTGGCCACCTCATGTGAAGAGTTGACTCATTGGAAAAGACCCTGATGCTGGGAGGGATTGGGGGCAGGAGGAGAAGGGGACGACAGAGAATGAGATGGCTGGATGGCATCACTGACTCGATGGGCATGAGTTTGAGTAAACTCTGGGAGTTTACTCCCAGATGGACAGGGAGGCCTGGCATGCTGCGATTCATGGGGTCGCAAAGAGTCGGACATGACTGAGTGACTGATTTAAACTGAACTGAACAGTGCCATGAACCCAGTATTAGAAGTCTAATAAATGGTCTCTATCACTCTTGTTACTACTATTCAATATATTCTTTATTAATTAATATTCATATGGCAACAGAGACTACCCACTCCATGGAAGTCCTTATGTTTGACCCATTTTAAAGAGTTTCATTCACGTGACAGTTGTCCAAGGGGTGGTTCTAAGATATTTGGGAAAGCTTAAATATTTTCAAAAAATGGATCTTTCACAATTTTGGTTTCCCTTATTTTAAAAAATCCCATTTGTAATAATTTCATATGTCTGAAAAAGATTTGTTAAGGAAGGGGATTCATCAGTATCATATCTGACAAGAGTCAATAGAGGTTCTGAATATCCAGAGCTCCAGTCTCGTTTTCAGGACTTTAAGGAAAAGACATGAATGGTGAGATACTCAGACTGTCCCCTTATCCATCTTAAGGCCTTGCCCTCTGATGACAGAGCTGACCCTACCTAGTTAGCCCTTTGCTGGATGAAGAGAAAGCAAGACTGCTGGAAAATCACCCCCATCTCACTCTCTGAATTTCGAGTAGAAGCATCTTAGTTTTCCCTCTCCCTTCTCTGCCCCATAGAAAGGCCTGATAACAGTTTCTTACAATAGAACCCGAAAGCTGATGCTTTTATGGGGATTAGGATCCTTCTGGCGTCTGCAGGAGGAACAATCCACACAGACGCATCTACCCGGGAGTCTGAGCTCTTGTGACCTTCTGTACCAGAATCACTGCCGGTGTGCTGGTGGCTGCCATGAAACAGAAGCTATTCCAGAGTTCACCGAGGAGCAAGCCAAATTATTTGGGGCTTACCATCATCTGGCTGAGGGGGTAGGAAATAAAGCAGTGGCCCCTCCTTTTAAGGCAAGCCTAGGTTAATGTGTGGAGACAGAACCTTCTTTTTCCAAAGGCTCAGCCAGACATCTTGCTATTTTTAGAGGACTGGCCAGTCCTGAATGTTGATTCCATCGTGGGCATGAGCCCGATTTTAACTTCCCAGGGCCAGCCAAGAGCAAGGGCAGCTCCCAAACCCATCTTCTCTCCCTACAGGCACCCTGCCACTTCTCTTGGTGGCATTTCACCATCACTGCTGTGCTTACCCTGTTTCTCATCAGAGCTGGAGTGCTGAACTGGTACTTCAGGGGAGGCTGGGGCAAGGGGATGAGGAGAGAGAGCCAGCATGATACTAAGTCACTTACTTCTTTATGCTTCCAGCCATTCTGTGAAGTACCTTTCATTACACAGGATGAAACTCACTCCAGCAGGTTAGATAACCTGGAGGCAAGGGGTGGTTAGGAAACACCCACATCACACAGCTGATAAATAACTAACCTAGGATTTGAGGGACCTCTTTGACCCAAAGCACACATTCATTTCATGTGCTATATATCCCAACCTCATCTGAGCCTAGAGCCATAGAGGCACCTATTAAAACCCCTGTTCCCAACATCCCAGAGCCACAGAATCAGAATCTCCATGGGACTGGCCTGGCATCCACATTTTAAACAAGGTTCTTCTAGGGGATTTCTAGGCTCTGCAAATTTGGGAAAAACAGCTCTGGGAGAGCTGCTTTCAAACTTGAGAGAACATTAGAATCATAAGGGAGCTTGTTAAAAATGCAGATTCTTCTGTCTTGCCCTCCAAAGCTCCTGAGAGAAGCCAGGGAGCCCGGGCTCAGGAATCTGCATTTTTGTAACCGTTCTCAATTGATTCTGCTGCAAGTGGGCAGAAGATTTTGAAAAACAGGGACCTAATAATAAATAAGAAAGAGAGAAGTAGATACTAAAGTAATGAAATCATTTAATACTGGAAAGGACTCATTTGACAGCCGTCCAAGGAAAATTATTTAGTTTGGATTTAAGGAAGAATTTCTTGCCGACATGACGACAAATGGGTGACCTCTTTCTACCATGTGAAGAGTGAACATATTAGTAGTAGAAAGGGGAGCAGGCACTGTGGTCCACACCTGGCCACTGACATCTTATCTTTCCCATGTTTCTGCATCTCAGCTTCTACCTGGAATGTTCTTTTCCCTTTGCTTATCTTTACTAGTTAAAGTTTCTCTCAAATCTCAGTTCAAAAGATACTTGCTCCACTAAGTTTTCTCCCAGTTTCCCCTCTTCTTCTTCTTTGTTTCTATTGTTGCACCTGTCATTGGGTGTGCATCACATCTCACCCTGCTGTTGGATTCCCCGGGTAATGCACACATTTCCTCACAAAAAGGTCCAGGACCTGACAGCTTTGTTTTTGATTCCCCACACCGCTCAGTGAAGGCCTTTTGCTCAATAAGGGTGGAGGGGATAAAACCATCACCACTGCTACTCTTACTACATAAGTGTTCTCAGCACTGTAACAAGCTACTTTTACTAAATATTTCTATTTTGCCGATGAAGGACACAAGGCAGTGATTGAGAGATGGTTGTTTGTGGAGGGGTCTCTTTTAGAAGAGATAGCGCTGTAGGCGACCAGAGTCCAGTCTGTAGGGAGATCTCAGTTCTGTGTTAAGGAAAGAGCACTCTTAAAAACCTTAAGCTTCGAATTTGGCATAACGAAGTCCCCTGGAGGGGACTGTGCAAAGACACAGAATGCCGGCCCCCCCCCAGGAGTGCCTGACTCAGTAGGTCTGGAAGTGAAAGAAAGTGAAAGTTGCTCAGTCTTGTCTGACTCTTTGTGACCCCATGGACTATACAGTCCATGGAATTCTCCAGGCCAGAATCCTGGAGTGGGTAACCTTTCCCTTCTCCAGGCGATCTTCCCAACCCAGGTCTCTCACATTGCAGGCAGAATTTTACTCTCTGAGCTACCAGGGAAGCCCAATAACACTGGAGTGGGTGGCCTATCCCTTCTCCAGGGGATCTTCCTGACCCAAGGATAGAACCCAGGTCTTCCACATTACAGGCAGCTAAGCTATGCCTGGGAAGCAGTAGGTCTGGAGTGGGATCCAAGACTTGGCATCTTTAACAGGCTCCTGGGTGATTCTGATGCTGCTGGTCTGGGAACCACACTTGGGGGAGCCACTGCTGTCGTTCAATAGTGTTTGAACAATTCAAGGGCAAAGAATCAGCCCTTACATTCCAAACTTTCTAAAAACGAGGAGGTGAGGGAGAGGAGTAAAACCATACAGAAGTCAGGAAGACGGGAGCTCCGTCCAGGGTGCGGTTGTAGGAGCTTTCACCAGTGAGGGTGCAGAGAGACACGCAACATTCCAAAGACAGAAGCCCAGTTTATGAAGTTACTAAGTGACTAAAAGAGTTTTTAGCTTGAGGGGTTGTACACAACTGGGGGCCATTTCTTTGGCTCCCAATTCTTACGAATAAACTTCAAATGGGGTTTGCTGAAGAATGGATATAGAATGAGGTGGACATTTTTCTTGAGAAGCTATCTCAGCAGAGGGTCCACTGATATATGACCTCACATTGTACTTGCAGAGGGATCATAATGATAATACAGCATGATAATACAGAATATTGATAAAACTCTGTAGCTCCAAAATCTCTCTTTTTTTAAAAAAAAGTGCACCTGTTAAATTGAGTGAGGATCAAGAATTGCTTAAGATCCAGGGAACACATTAGAGAATCTGGTTCTTGTCCTAGTTTTCCAAAGAAGTACATTGCTTAGGGACTTCTCAGTTTTTTAATAAGATGTAACACTTCATGTCGTCTTAGTGGGGACATCTGTGGGGTCATCGGAAGAAAATGCTCCCATTCAGCGATTATTTGAGATACAAGACAGATTAGAACTAAATGCCTTTGCATTGCTTTGAAGAACATTTCTACATACATTCAAAATAACCAAGGCACTGAAAGGCAAGAGGCCAGTTCAAGGTCACGTGCTCTCCGAGTCTCGTCCATCCCTTCCGCAACCCTATCTCTTCTTTAGGCCATGGAGTAGCCCCTAGGCAACTGTGAAATCTCTACTGTCTTCATAAACTCTCTGTCTTTTCCACCCACCCTCCTTCCCCTCTGCTTTTGCTTCAAGCCCCAGCACACAGAATCAGGTTCGCTGTTGGGACCCAGCCGACAAGGCACTCCCACACACCAATCATGCGGGCTGGGGCGATTTCTCGCCTCCAATTCCCCTGGCCTGGCTCTGCCTGATGGAGCTGGATTCCAGCGATGTCCTCCCCCGCCCCTGTGGGATGCAGACGTGAAGCTTCACCTGCTTCTGGAGACACCGTGGAACTGGCTTCAGATGACAGAAGCAGGCTGCCCGCAGGGCTTCCCCAAAATGCACAAAGAGAGAAAGGCAGATGGGCCAGGCAGGAACGGCCAGAGGACAGTTAGAGGAGAAAGCCCTCCCCCTACCCCACCACCCGTGGGAGCAGCTCTGTACCTACCTGGGGAAAAGTTGCCGGCGGGTCCCTCCTCTGTATGCCTTCTTCCCTGGCAGGCTCCAGCCCCGTGGAGGTGTTTGGAGCATGGATTTTTTTTTTTTTTTCCCAGAGCTAGCAGTGTTGGCTTGCATTTCTATGCCTTCCTGTCAGAATTCTCTCAAGGAAACAGCAGCTGGTGAGCTCAGAAATGTCAGTCAGAATCTTGGCCTAGTTTGGGGCCTTGAAGATTCTTACAGAAAGTTAAAAAGGTTTCTGGGCCAGTGTCTCCTCTGGGTTTTCCCTCTCCTGCTTCTCACCTTTTCCATCTTCTATTTTATTTATTTATTTATTTTTCATTTTTACCTCAGGAGCTGGCTACTTAAATCGTCTGCCTCTGTCTTTCTGATGGTTCCCTTTTGAGTCTGGCTATGGCGCTTCTCCCGGTCAGCCAAACTGCCTGGTGATTTTCTAAGCATTTAGCTTGTGCGCTTACTCCTTATTTTGTCTTCTTACTTGTTCCCTTTTCCTGTTTCCTCCTTTTCTCTTCACGCATGTCTTTTTAATCATCATTTCTCCTTATTTGTGACGGGTCTGCTCACTGGTCCTTTATCCCTTTAGTTCTGTTTTTTTTTTCCTATCTTTACCTCTCCTTGTGTCCTGCCTAGCTCTGCTGCCCCCTCTCCACCTGTTCCCCGGGCAGGCTTGCTCTCTGCTTTCTCCGTCTCTGCCCTCAGAAGGCCAGCCTCTGCCTTTTGTACCCTCCAGCCCTCCGCCCACCCCCGGCACGCTCTCCCACCTGTTTGTGTCTTTTAAGGGCCTTGGTCATGTCTATGCCTTCTGTCCACCTCAATCACTGCAGTGACGGGCCTCTGAAAGCTGTTAAATGACACCTCTTCAGCTGTCCCCTCGCAAGGAGAAATGCCCTTCGCTAAACCCTTTCTCACACAGACCAGTCTATAGTCATGCTTCCGTTTATGGAATACACTGAAATGATGCATCTATTATTTTCAAGAGTACAGAACAGAAATTTATTTTGAGTGAATGAATCTCCATCTCTCAGCACTAGGTTTCTTTGAAGTGATGTTAATATATAGCTTTTCTGGTAGTTCAGATGGTAAAGAGTCCACCTACAATGCAGGAAAACTGGGTTCGATCCCTGGATTGGGAAGATCCCCCACAGAAGGGAATGGCAAACCACTCCAGTATTCTGACTTGGAGAATTCTATGAACAGAGGAGTCTAGCAGGCTACACTCCATAGGGTTGCAAAGAGTCAGACATGACTGAGCGACTTTCACTTCACTAATATGTAACACCTCCGATACAGTCCTTTTAGCTTGTCTCAATTTTGGCCATTTTTCAAACCACTGTGTTCCTAGTGGACTTATGGAAAGCGTGGCTAGCTGGGGACGTGAAAAGATGCTGAGTTACGTATATTTAGTATGTCTGTATGTGTGTGTGTGTGTTTGTGTACGTGCTCAGTTGCTCGGTCGTGTCAGACTCTGCGACCCCAGGGACTGTAGCCCACCAGACTCCTCTGTCCATGGGATTCTCCAGGCAAGAATACTGGAGTGGGTTGCCATTTCCTACTCCAGGGGATCTTACGGGCCCAGAGATTGAACCCACGTCACTTGTCTCTTGTGTCTCCTGCGCGGGCAGCCAGATTCTTTACCACTAGCGCCACCTGGGAAGCCCCATGTTTAGGGGTAGTGCCTGCCCAAATTACAGTGTAACATAGAAGGCACTGGAATCATAAATGTCTACATTCCCTGACTTGAGAGACTTAAACAGTTTCTTTTGCGGATAGGACGTGTATCTGGAAAAATAAGTATATGAAAAATATGATAATTGCAAACTGATAGCACAGTGAATAGTGCTATAGGCATTCAGAAACAAGGAATGATGAGTGGGGGCCAGGTTGGGAAAGCTTCCTGGAGGATGTTGGGTTTCACCTGGGTCTGAAGGTAGGGGGGCTGACATACCTTGAGAGATGAGGGAGGGACTTTCCCAGGTGACTGAACACTTGAGCAGATGCCTGGAAGCAGAAATGAACAGAGAATGCTCAGGAAATCCTGATTAACCTGTGGCCAGATCCAGGATTTTGTAAAGGGTCAGCCTGCGGTGCAGTCTTGGACACAGAGCCCATATACTCGTAGTGGGAGATTTTTATTTCTAAAAAAGAGTTCCTTTAGCCAACCCACACCTTAATAGGTGCTTAATTTTATTTATTTTTCTTTTTTTTTGTTTATTTTTTAATTTTTTTCTTCTGTTTTCTAGTGCCTTCATTTTAAAAAGAAAAAAATACTATAGTGTTATGATTTCTACAATTTAAGCATGTGTGGATTCTTTGAGAATAAACATCTGAAAAACCACAGTCTGAAATCTGTTGCTATTGAATATAGAGAGAAATGATTTCTTTCCAAAGCCCAAATATTAAGATTCTGTTTCTTTTTTAATTCTGGCATTTGATACTGAAGGTCTGCTGTTATAAATGTAGACAACTGCTCATCCCACTCACTTTCAGTCTGTTCCCAGTTCTGTCTCCTTCACAAGCCTGCCCCAAACTCTGATGCTGCTGCTGAGTCGCTTCAGTTGTGTCCAACTCTGTGCGATCCCATAGATGGCAGCCCACCAGGCTCCCCCGTCCCTGGGATTCTCCAGGCAAGAACACTGGAGTGGGTTGCCATTTCCTTCTCCAATGCATGAAAGTGAAAAGTGAAATCGAAGCCACTCAGTCGTGTCCAACTCGCAGCGACCCCAGGGACTGCAGCCTACCAGGCTCCTCTGTCCATGGGATTTTCCAGGCAAGAGTGCTGGAGTGGGTTGCCATTTAACACCAATCTTTCCCCTCGCTAAAGGCTCAGATCCCAACTTGGTTGGATTATGCATTTGTTATAGGGCTATATATACTTAATTTTTAAAAATTAATTAATTGATTTTATTTTTGGCTATGCTAGGTCTCTGCGGCTGTGTGTGGGCTTTCTCTAGCTACTGTGAGTGGGGGCCACTCTTGGTTGCAATGTGTGGGATAGCACTGGTTTCTCTTGCAGAGCACGGGCTCTAGGGTGCTCGGATTTCAGCTCAATAGTTGTGGCTCAAGGGCCCTAGAGAGAGGGCTCAGTAGCTTCAGCAGGCGGGCTCTAGAGCACAGGTTCAGTAGTTGTGGTTCACAGGCTTAATTGTGGCATGTGGGATCTTCCCGTACCAGGGATCGAACCTGTGTCTCTGGCATTGTCAGGCACATTCTCAGAGGAAGCTCAGGCCTATATACAATTTAATGTGTCATTATACTGTTTTAAAATTTGTTTCACATTTTTTTGTATGTGTACAAGTGTTGAATTTACAAGGCTGTAAATGCCTCGAGGCCAAGTTTACATTTATTTTGACTTCTTCTCTTGACTCCAGCACAATGTAAGGCATACAGTGGGCTCCTAAAAATACAGTGGCACTTTACAACAAAATTTAAACCCATCAGCCACCTGCCAATGGAAGGTAAGCATTTTTTTTAATGTTGTATAAATCTTTCAGCTCTTCTGAGATTTATCGAGCACCGAAAGAGGGAAATGAACTTAACTGAATGATTTATCAGGATAGATGGTTATACTTCACATTTTCAAGTCACATTTTCTTGTGAGCCTCAAAGACTGCTTGGAACAGGTAAGTCAGGTATAAATATTTGAATTTGGAAGATGAGCCATCAGAGGTACCAAGAAGGGTCTTACTGAGGGCTAGACAGCTAGTTACTGAAAAAAGCTATTCTGAAATCCAAATCTTAGAACTCCCAATACATTTCTTTTTTTTAAACCTTAGGTTAGGAATTTAGTAAAAAGCTACTT
The DNA here is from genome assembly GCF_019320065.1 of Cervus canadensis. Lineage (NCBI taxonomy): Eukaryota > Metazoa > Chordata > Mammalia > Artiodactyla > Cervidae > Cervus > Cervus canadensis. The sequence continues at coordinate 27,250,099 of NC_057413.1, forward strand.
TGCTTTCCCTAAACAGTCATTTAAACCAGATTGGTTTTAAAATTTTATTTATTTATTTTTATTTTTTATTGAAGCATAATGGCTTCCTAGGTGGCTCAGTGGTAAAGAATCTGCTTGCCAATGCAGTTTTGATCCCAAGGTCAGGAAGATCCCCTTGAGTAGGAAATGGCAACCCACTCCAGGATTCTTGCCTGGAAAATCCCATGGACAGAGGAGCCTGGTGGGCTATAGTCCATGGGATTGCAAAAGAGTTCGACATGACTCAGCAACTGAGCACACACACACGGTTGATTTACAATGCTGTGGTAGTTTCTGGTGTACAGGCCAGTGATTCAGTTGTATAAACCAGGTTGGTTTTTAACAAGGCAAATTGATGGGTGAGGTAGAAACAGTAATGAGGAGTGGGAGGCTCTTCTCCTGAGCTCTTTCCTGGTGAGGTGCTCTTCCCTGTGGAAATCTCCAGAATCCAGGGAAAGGGTAAATCTAGAGCTGATCTGAGCAAAATTATCCTCAAGATTAATTATCTCATTTTGTCATTTCATTTAATATGTGAGGAATCCTATAGCACAGGGAAGTATAATCAGCATCTTGTGATAATTTATATTGGAAAAGAACCTGAAAAAGAATATATATATATGTATGTATGTATGTATACATAATATATATGTAAATGTGGGTTTCCCTAGGTGGCTCAGTGGTGAAGAATCTGCCTGCCAATGCAAGAGATACGGGTTTCGATCCCTGGGTCAAGAAGATCTCCAGGAGAAGGAAATGGCAACCCACGCCAGGATTCTTGCCTGGGGAATCTTATGGACATAGGAGCCTAGTGGTCTACAGTCCATGGGGTCACAAAAGAGTCGGATACAATTGAGCAACCAAGCAACAACAACGTGTAAATGTATTATATATATATATATATACACACACACACATATATATATCTGAATCACTTTGCTGTATAATGGAAAATAAGATAATATTGTAAATTTACTATACTTCAGTTAAAAAAAGGAAAAAAAAGATTCAATGAATCCAAGGCCCAAGTTGGCAAAGAGACTTGCCCTCATTCACCAAATGGCATCCTCTGACCAGCTCTGTGCTCTTTGTATCATATGGTCAATTGGCTCCTATTGTTAAACAACCCCTCAAAGGGCCTTTTCCCCACCAAGGTGACCCCGGGACAAAGCAGTGATGGTGGAGGGACTCCTCAGGATGACTTCTTCATGGCTGCAGACAACCGCCTAGAGCCCCTCCAACTGTGAGCAGAAATTGGGTGTGGGGGAGAGAGGAGGAATCCCTCATGGTGATGGGAATGCAGAAAACAGATTGTCCCATGTAGAACACGGGCTTCATGCTTTGTAGTGGGCTCAGCTACTGCATTTCATAAGGGCGATAATAATAATAATGAAATCATGGGATGGTAATAATAAATCCTTTGAGATGCTGCCAGAGTTGTGAATAGGAGGCTTTAGACACCAGTGGGCAGCTGCTTGGCTAAATGTGGCCCCCAGTTGTCAAGCAGAGACCCACCCCGATACGAGAGAAACAAATCAACAAGGGTGTGCAGGGCACACACAGGCGGAGCTGCTTGGAGGTGAAGGTTTCAGTAGAGACCCCATTTCTGCCCTTGAGAAGTCGCCCAAACTGTCAACTTTGACTTGGAGGCATTAATGGCCCCAGGCACTGGTTTGTATGAATCAAAGATCGAAAATCATATGCCCTGGTTGGTTATCCTGGTTTCAACCAAATTATTGACAGTTGCAAGCATCGTGAAGCTGGACACACCTGAAGGTAGTGTGAGCAGGAAGTTCCGCTAACTTTCTCCTTTCCAAGATGGTTTGGTTTCTTCAGAACTGGAAGGCAGGACTTTTCTACCTCCTGTGGGGGTGACAGGAATCACTGACTCTTGTTTCAGTCTCCTCATTTGCAGACTAAGGATATTAATAATAAGTAAACTGCCTCCCTTATTTGGAGGATTAAATGAAGTAGCTTATTTGCCATGATATACTCAGGTGATGCTAGTGGTAAAGAATCCTTCTGCCAGTGCAGGATATGTAAGAATTGCAGTTTCAGTCCATGAGTTGGGAAGATCCTCTGAAGTAGGAAATGGCAACCCATTCCAGTATTCTTGCCTGAGCCTGGTGGGCTACAGTCCATGGGTCTCCAAAGACTCGAACACGACCGAGCATACACACAAACACACATCCTGAGGGGGATCTTGGTTTATTTTAGTTGTATTTGAGTGAGTGAATGCTAAGCAGTGTGATGAAAGGGGAGAACAGTTTGAATTTCATTCAGCAGTGGATGGGGTTGCCTGGGAGAGGTTTGCTTTGAGGCATTTGCTTATAAATGTTCATTTTAATAGGAGATGGTCTAGTTCAGTAAAGAAATGGAGTTCTGAAAAAACCTTTGACAAAATTCAGCACCCATTTATGATTAAAACTCTTCAAAAAATGGGCATAGAAGGAAGCTACCTTAACATAGTAAAGACCATATATGATAAGCCTACAGCAAACACTATTCTAAATGGTGAAAAACTGAAAGCATTCTGCCTAAGATCAGAAACAAGACAAGGGTGTCCACTTTCACCACTATTATTCAACATAGTTTTGGAAGTCTTAGCTACAGCAATCAGAAAAGAAAAAGAAATACAAAGAATCCAGATAGGAAAAGAAGAAGTAAAGCTCTCACTGTTTGCAGATGACATGATGCTGTACATAGAAAACCCCAAAGGTAGTATCAGAAAATTACTAGAGCTAATCAGTGAATTTAGCAAAGTTGCAGGATACAATCAATACACAGAAATCACTTGCATTTCTACATACTAACAATGAAAAATCAGAAAGAGATATTAAGGAATCAATCTCATTCACCATTGCAACAAAAAGAATAAAATATCTAGGAATAAACTTACCTAAGGAGACAAAAGAACTATGGACAGCAAATTATAAGACCCTGATGAAAGAAATAAAAGATGACATAAACAGATGGAGAGATGTTCCATATTCCTGGGTAGGAATAATCAATGTCATGAAAATGGCTATACCACCAAATGCAATCTACAGATTCAATGCAATCCCTATCAAACTACCAATGGTAATTACCAATGGTAATTTTCCAGAGAACTAGAACAAAAAATCTCACAATTCATATGGAAACACAAAAGACCCTGAATAGCCAAGAAGTCTTCAGAAAGAAGAACGGAGCTGGAGGAATCAACCTTCCTGACTTCAGATTATACTACAAAGCTACAGTCATCAAGACAGTATGTTACTGGCACAAAAACAGAAATACAGACCAAGAGCAAGATAGAAAGTCCAGAAATAAACCCATGCACCTATGGGTACCTTATTTTTGACAAAGGAGGCAAGAATATACAATGGGGCAAAGATAGCCTCTTCAATAAATGGTGCTGGGAAAACTGTATAGCTACATGTAAAAGAATGAAATTAGAACACTTCCTAACACCATACACAAAGATAAACTCAAAATGGATTAAAGACCTAAATGTAAGACCAGAAATTATAAAACTCTTAGAGGAAAACATAGGCAGAACACTCAATGACATAAATCAAAACAAGATCGTCTATGACCCACCTTATAGAGTAATGGAAAAAAAAAAAACAAGTGGGACCTGATTAAACTTAAAAGCTTTTGCACACTAAAGGAAACTATAAGCAAGGTGAAAAGATAACCCTCAGAATGGGAGAAAATAATAGCAAATGAAACAACTGACAAAGGATTAATTTCCAAAATATACAAGCAGTTGATACAACTCAGTACCAGAAAGAAAAACAACCTTATCAAAAAGTGGGAAAAAGACATAAAGAGACATTTCTCCAAAGAAGACATACAGATGGCTAACAAACATATGAAAAGATGCTCAATACTGCTCATTATTAAAGAAAAGAAAATCAAAACTACAGTGAGATATCACCTCACACCAGTCAGAATGGCCACTATCAAAAAGTCCATAAACAATAAATTCTGGAGAGGGTGTGGAGAAAAAGGAACACTCTTGCATTGTTGGTGGGAATGTAAATTGATACAGCCACTATGGAAGGCATTATGGAGATTCTTTAAAAAACTAGGAATAAAACCACCATATGACCCAGCAATCCTACTCCTAGGCATATGCCTTGAGGAAACCAAAACTGAAAAAGACACATGTATCCCATTATTCATTGCAGAACTATTTACAATAGCTAGAACATGGAAGCAACCTAGATGTCCATTGACAGATGAATGGATAAAGAAGGTATGGTACATATACTCAATGGAATATTACTCAGCCATAAAAAGGAACACATTTGAGTCAAGTCTAATGAGGTGGATGAATCTAGAGCCTATTATATAGAATGAAGTAAGTCAGAAAGAGAAAGATGAATATCATATACTAATGCATATATACAGAATCTAGAAAAATGGTACTGAAGAATTTATTTGCAGGGCAGCAATGGAGAAACAGACATAGATCATAAACTTATGGACATGGGGAGAGGGGAGGAGAGGGTGAGATATATGGAAAGAGTAACATGGAAACTTATATTACCATATGTACAATAGATAGCCAACGGGAATTTGCTGTATGTCTCAGGAAACCGAAGCAGAGACTCTGTGTCAACCTAAAGGTGTGGGATGGGGAGGGAGATGGGAGGGAGGCTCAAAAGGGAGGGAATATATGTATACCTATGGCTGATCACGTTGAGGTTTGATAGAAAACAACATTCTGTAAAGCAATTATCCTTCTATTAAAAAATAAATAAATTTTAAAAATCTAATCAAAGGCCATACACTGGTTAAAAAAAAAAAAAGGAGTCCTGGATGGTTAAAGTGACTTTCCCGCACTAATATCATTCATGGAATAATCCTCAAAGGGGGGTGAGAACCCAGGCCCACATTCCTAATCTTACAGAGTCAGCCAGGCTTGTGCTGAAGGCCTGAGCTTCTATGCTGTGGGCTCAGCCACAATCCGACTCTTTGTGACCCTCTGAACTGCAGGCCTCCATGTTCCCCTATCCATTGAATTTTCCAGGCAAAAATACAGGAGTGGGTTGCCATGCTGAAGGCCATGCGAGAACAAAGGAGATCACAATGGTGGGAGTTACCTGTCAACGGAATGCTCCGACATAAATGTGCAGTGTTCTTTGAATGAGGTGTGTTCCCCAAGCACTGTTACTGTAGAACAGGGCGCTTTCCCCAGGGTGATGGCAGCGGTGTGAGGCCTTGGCTGCCAGCTGCTTCCCCGAAGCTTTCCCAGCTGCTGCTCAGAACAGCGCTGTGGTGGGGGAGCCCCGTGGTGGGTATTCCAAGAGCGCGAATTCCTTACAGGATGGGGCAAAGCAGGTCAAAGGCAGAACAGTTGAAGCTGTTTGGGAAACAGGTGGGAACAATGAAAAATTCATTTGGTTAAAAGTGGGCTTAAGTCAACATAGAAGTTGTCCCAGTTGCTTGGTTTGGGAAGACAGTCCACGCAGTGCTTAAAAGCTTTCCTTCCTTTCTTCCTCCCAAACTGCCTCCCTTCTTTCTTTTCTTTTTTGTTCTCTTCCCTTCTTTTTTCTCTTCCTCTTCTTTCCTTTCTTCTTCCTTTTTCTCCTCCTTCTTTCCCCATCCCCCTTTCTTTCCTCTCTTTCTCTGTCTCTCTCCCTTCCTCCTTTCTTGTTCTTTGTTCTTTTTAAATTTACATGTGAGGCTTGGTCAGAATTTAAAAGAAACTGGAAAAGTGATTGAATTCTGTGAAGAGATAACTAAATGAAAGTTGATTACCAGTTAATTGATTTTTGTTCCCTGTCCTATAAAAAGAGGACTTGATTTCCATGCCGGGGTGGGTTGTGGGGTGGGGTAGGGAAGAGATTAGTTAAATGTAAGGGAAACTAAATTTTATCAGGTCCTCTGGCCTGGGTCAGCTCCATGCTTTCACACATTTTTTTCATTGAATCCTCACAAAACTTTCTTGCCCTGCCCCCCCCCCCGCCACCATTAGATGATAAACTCTTCAATGGCAGGGAGTGTCTTCTTTGTCTTTGATATTCTGTCACAGATTTCTGCATTCAGATTATTATTTTTAAAAATGTAGCCTATGTCTTTTTTGTCTCTGCTCTACTTCATTTTGAAGGGAACATATTCTCTAAAAGATTTCATTTTAAAATTATAATTATTTGAAAAACTTTATATTTCTGGTATATTATAAATATTGATATAAGTTCAAATATGTATCTTTCTTTTGAATACATCCAATGAAACCTAATCCATAGCAATTTGACATTTGTCACTTTCTTTAAAAGAATATGAAAGCGAGCTTTTCTAAACAGTTGGAATTTTGTAATGTTTTTTTTTTTTGAAACTTGTATTATTCTGCTTCATTTCTCACAACAAATTTTATCCTAAAGAGTACATTATGTTTGAAGATATTTTATTACCCTATCAGATTTTGCTACAACAAAATATAAATATACCAAGATGGAAGTTAAATTTAAGAACTTTCTAATTAAAAATTAAAATAAAAATTATTTTAATTTCCTGAGACTTACAGAGCTAAGATTAAAACTTTTCCTTTGGACTATAGCCCTCCAGGCTCCTTTGACAATTCTATTATTACAATTTTTACTAGTACTGAGTTACTCAAGATAGCATAAATATATTTCAAATAATATTACTAAATGTAAAGTTAATATTTATTGAAAATGCATCTCTCATGAGATTTATAGGGCTTTAAATCTTTTTTCTTGGGTTCATACATCCATGGTTTGATATTGCTAATTGTTAGGGTGGAGGTTTAGCATCAACTTCCCCCCCACCCCCCCATTTATAGACATGAACACTGAGAACATTTGTTCACGTAAATAAGAATATGGGAATGGAAGGAATTTTATGGTGGTGATCTCTCACAATTGTCTGATTCACATCTGATTTTATGCTAGAAGTTAAATAGTATCTTGTTATCAAAATTATTATTAATGATCCATCACTCACAGCTTGTTGAGGTTCTCCTTTCAATTTTGTTGAAAACTATGAAATGGGAACTTTACTTGCAGAAGAGCTTGTTATTTGGTTATTTTGCTGGGAGAGGCCCTGAGTGTCTGGGCACATTCTTGCTGAACGTGCCAAGAATGTGAAGCTCTGGCTGCTTTTTATCCAGACCATTTCTCAGAGCAGTGAGCAACCTTGAGACGGGGTAAGATCTCTATCCAGATGAACAGCAAGATTTCTTCTGCTTGCTATGAAAATCCAAATCCTCTAAGCTCAGGGTGCTACAAACCCACAGTGTACACAGAGTCCATCTAAGTCCATCCATCTACTTGCGTTGCCCCACGCGACTTGGAGCACACAGGAAATCAGTGCAAACCAACATAATGCTCATTCTTCTTGCTATTGCCAAGAGCAATGAAGGTCAGCCTCTGACCCATGAGTTTCATGGCTTTTGCCAGCATTTGTGGAAACTTTAACAGACTAGTTCATCAGGTTTCAGTAGAGTAAAACCCCAGATCCTTCACAGATCTTTGCTTATTTTGTTTTAACTTCTGAGAAGAATACCAGGAAGGCTTTATCATGGCTCACTGAATGACTGTTAATTGTAGCATTCACTCTTTCACATGGAGGCACTCTGTTTACTATAATCCAATCAGAGTGTTAGGAAAAATTCAAAACATTTAACTTCAATGCACCCTTGTCAATATATTTTTGAAAAACACTTTAAGACTCTTACCATGTACTTTAAATATACATATTCATCAAAAATTTGGAGCCATAGATTTAGCTCATTCAGTTTGGAGGATGCCTGCCATTAACACTTGATTGGCAAAGCCAGTCTTTATAATGAAACCCATCAGCCAAAGTAAACTTGAGTGAGTGATTGTTGTATGCTCAGTCCTGTCTGACTCTTTCTGACCCCATGGACTGTAGCCCCCCAGGCTCTTTTGTCCATGGGATTATCTAGGCAAGAATACTGGAGAGGGTTGCCCTTTCCTTCTCCGGGGCGGGGGGGTCTTCCCAACCCAGGGATTGAACCCTTATCTCCTGGATTTCCTACACTGGCAGGTGGATTCTTTACCACTGAATCACCTGGGAAGCCCCAAATAAACTTATTCAATATCATGTATCTGTCTTTATTTTTGTGTCTCAGGGTACAAAAGCATGCAAACAGACATCTAGACTGGAGGGAGAGTCCAGATGACTGCCTTTTATATTTTTTCAATCACAATGGAAACTCAACTTAAAAAATCACTCACTGTTGTGCTTTTTAAAAAATATATTTATTTAATTCATTTGTTCGGTTGCACTGGGCCTTAGTTGCAACACAAAGGATTTTTCTGTCTTTGTTCAGGCATGCAGGTCCTTTAGTTATGGCATGAGAACTCTTACTTTCCGCACATGGGATCTATCTAGTTCCTTGACCAGGGAGTGAACCCTAGGGCCCCTGCACTGGAAGCTTGGAGTTAACCACTGGACCACCAGGAAGGTCACTGGATTTCACTGTTTTGAATTAGACTTTTTCTTTAAGTAATGGAGTGACAGTTTCACATCTCCCTAATTCCATCGGGGAGACATCCCACGGGTATAAATAAACCACATTTCTATCCATGTGTGTTAGTATTTTATTAATAATTAATGTGTTTAAAATGAAGAAAAATTAAATTTGGAGAATGGTGCAGGCAGAGGGCACATATAATTATAGTGTACACAAAGTAGAATGGCATCCATGGTTTGGTCTCCTACCCAGGGGAATGTCAGTAGTACTAGCAGAGGCCTGTGGTAGGTGGTACACTTATTTGTGATAAATGAAACCCTCCCAGAGGAGTCTCAGGAATTTGGTGTAATGGGGAGAGTTGTAGGAAATTAAAGTTCTGCTGAGCACGTGGGGAAGGGCAAGTGCCATGACATTTAGGTTAATGACACCCCATTTGTCACCACATTCCAATGTATGAGAGTGTCCAGTGGAAACTTAGGTTACACATAAAACCTTAGTTCTTTGGAGCAGCAACTGCTGAAACCTCTTCCTTCTTCTCTATCAGCTGCCTCTTGAATTACCTCCCCCAGGGCCCTCCTTCATTCCATAAAAGGCTAGGGCTGGGATGTATCATGTTTGCAATACTTCAGAGTGAACAAGCCTTTTTCTTTTTTCCAAAGCAAACACTGGAATGTTCCCTCTAAGCCCTTTGATGGACTAATTGAGATAGATCTCCAGGCCTCTTGGGATTTGAAGGAGGAATAAGAAGTGGTCCTCACAATGGCCATGGGAGAATGATGAGAAGAGAAAATGACGGTTTCTTACGTATCATTAAAGAACATTTGGCTTATTCTATATATTCAAATATAATATTTGAATATTCAGGGGCCCCCAACCTCCAGGATTTAATGCCTCATGATCTGAGGTGGAGCTGATGTGATCATAATAGAAATAAAGTGCACAGTAAATGTAATGCACTTGAATCATCCTGAAACCATCCACCCCCTCCCCTCACCCCTACCCCACTGTAGTCTGTGGGAAAATTGTTTTCCACGAAACCTGTCCTTGGTGCCAAAAAGGTTGGGGACCACTAAATATATATAATCTGACTTATTTCCAGGTTAAAATATACAGTTGAATAATTGACTTATTTTACTTTTTCATCTTTATTAAGGTATGGTTGATAAATAAAAATTGTATATCTATAGGTTATACAACATGATTTGTTAGAGCACTTGAATGATTGATTTAGTCAACTTTAGTTGGCATCTTACTATTAAGAGAAATCAAATTTCACTATATTAGCAAGTTTATTCATTTTTCCCCCCCAGATTTATAAGAATTGAGAGCCTTGGAAAGATTTTGCTTGTAAATTAGATCATTATAGTGTTCATGAGACAAATCAAATGTATTAAATTCATAAATAAAAGTTGAAATGTTTAAGGGACCTGAATTAAGTAGATTAGTTCCAAAATACTAATCCAAGGCCCCTTGAAAAGTGATAGCTAAAAACTGCTAAACTTATAGACAGAATAAGATTTGTAAAGTGAACCCGAGAGCTAAAGGATGAACTTTTGTTTTATTTGTGGTTGTTTTTGAGTTTTCTTTTTTCATTTGTAATGTCAATAAATTGAACAATAATTTTAAATAGCAAATAAAATAAAATAAAATGATGGTTTCTCTCCATGGGTGGGAACCAGCCATCCCACCTCTTCCCAGCTCAGCCCCGCCCTCAGAGCCCAAGGCTGACAGGTTGCTAGTTAATGTTTAAAACAAAAACCTGTTGAACAGAAAGAAAGTCTTTGAAAGTACAACAGGCCTTCACGCTGAAGGCCACCTTCTAAAACTCCCCTGGGTAGAGAACACTGGATGTATTATCTCCAGTAACTCTTGGTGAGAAGGCATCGACTTCTCAGGGAAGGTATTACTGGTATTTAGGTCTGGAAAAATAAAGTTCTCAGGAAGAGTCTAGAAGTTGAGGGCAAGGGAGGGGGCACTGAGAAGATTAGTGGGCCCCAAACACCGGTGGGTCCAGAGAGGGTCTTGGGTCCTTTGAACATAAACCAGCCAGAAGGTTTGCCATGAGCTGGGTCCATACAACAGCTGGGGTCAGCCAGACTGATTTCGGAGAAAGGCCATCCTATCAGCGACACTGGAAGAATGTTTTGGAATTTTGGTTAGAAGTGGTTAATGTGTGCAGCACAAGGGAAGAACTAAGTAAATATTTGGTGTTCAGCTTGTGATCTGGAGGAGAGGAGGCCATGGAGGACTCTCCTGAAACAAAGGGTATTTTATTTGGAATTGTTTGATAATAGTGAAAGAACATGGAATGTCCATGCCCCTTCATTTTCAGCATGGGGTGTTCTGAGGAGCGCCCTCCTTTCCCTACTCTGCTAAGAGGTAGAGGTGGTCCCCTTAGGGAGTATAAATGTCTGGGGTGTAACAAGGATTGACCTCACAGGGGGACAAGTAAATAGCTCTTGGAGGACCTTCACCTGGAGGGTCATGTTTCCACAAACACAGTGTCTGGAGAGTGGATGGGCGAGGTTTTGGTGCCCAGAAAGGACAATGGCTAAAATATAGACTCAGCATTTGTTCATGGAAGTATCCTAAGTGCTCAGACCAGTGTTTGCCACATGAATGGCTTTGCTCACATGACGGGAGGGACCGCCTGCTAAGGCCAGTACAGCCTCTGGATGCAAGGGTGCTTCTGACCTAGGTGGCTTTCCTGTTGCCCTGCACCTGCCTCTTCCAGGCCATGTCTCTCTCGCCTTTCCTCTCAGCCTTCTCACACTAAAAGTCAACTAAAAAATGTTGCTTCTATCCCTTTTTCCAACTGATAGCATTTCTGCTTCCTGTTTTAGAGTAGCTGCCCCAATCCCTACGTATATCCCCTCCAAAGGGGAGCAAACTTTATAGTTTTCAGACGAATCAAAGGAGACAAAAAGCACAATTTCATAGTCTATCCAGATATTTGCTACAGGGCAAATAAACGATCTGCATGTGAAGTGTGACTATCTCTTCTGTGTGCTCCCAACCTGTATTTCTAAAAATTGTTAGGGAGCAGAAATGCTCTTTATAGGATATTTTGTGGCACGGAAGAAGTGATGAATTTTTATTCCATAGGAGATAAATATTTGGCCCAGCAGCAGCCAGGTTGATGTGTCATGCTATATCCCATGATGGAACAGAATCGAGGAGCAGGAAAGCAGATAGGATATGCGATCCCTTCTTTGTCATTCATTCATTAATTCGACAAATATTTATGGCACCCTGACTCTGCCCTAAGCATTGTTGCTGGAAGCCAGGATGCAGTGGTAAAACTAAAGTAAGAACCCTATTTTTCTGGAGCTTCAAGTTTTTCTGGGAAATTAGGTGTTTCCTACGTAGGACAGAGGACAGAGAGAGGAGTTAAAAGATGGCTAGATTTGTCACAATCTATGAATTCTTCCAAAGAAGTCTAAAAATAGAAGGCTGGTAGCATTTTTGATGCTAAATTAGTCTGATGCAACCCAGTGGCTCAGTGGTAAAGGATCTGACTGCTAACGCAGAAGATGTGGGTTTGATCCCTGCGTGGGGAAGATTCCCTGGAGAAGAAAATGGCAACACACACCAATATTTTTGCCTGGGAAATCCCATGAACAGAGGAGCTTGGGAGGCTACAGTTCATGGGGTCGCAAAAGAGTCAGATGTGACTTAGCAACTCCAAAATGACAAACAAATAAACAAAAAAGGAAGGTTATATTAACCCTAGGAGAGATCTAACTGGATGACAGGAAAAGAATTAAGAATGATATATAAAAAAATTTTCTAAGAAAATTTGGGAGTATGTTTTTAAGGTCAGTTTTAATGTTGCAACCTACTAATACACAACTTTTTCCTAGCTTATTTCTTTAAAGAATTTTTTTTTTGATGTGGACCATTTTTAAAGTCTTTATTGAATTTGTTAAAATATTGTTTCTGTTTTATATTTTGGTTTCTTGACTATGAGGCAGGTGGGACCTTATGTCCCAGACCAGGGATCAAACCCGCACCCCTGGCACCGAAAAGTGAAGTCTTAACAACTGGACCACCAGGGAAGTTCCTTTTCCTAGCTTATTTGTGATTGTACCTGCAGAAAGCCAGAGTGGATACTCTATGCTGTTTGGATGGCAAGATCGGAGAGGGAGGAACCCATTCATCTCACCCCTCCCCACACACAGAACATCTGCTTCCCTTATAACAGTGGTGGCTGGGAGCACACCTCCTGAGCCCCCACAAATAAAAAGAGGGCTGCATGGGGCTGAGCTGATGGCTGAAACCAAAGAAGCCCCAGACCTGTGGTTGAAGCAGCTGCATGAGCCATAAATTGTTTGTAGAAGCAGCCCTAGTGGCTGTCTAAGGGGAGGGAGCAACAGGAGCAGCTACAGTCAGGACTGATTTCCCTTTGGTTCCTCCATCCAGCTCAGAGCTGCAGGATTCTAGGTTCTTTTCTGGAGACAGAAATACAAAAGCTGGGCTTCTTTTGGATTCCTTTAGTCAGGGCAGGGCAGACAAGCTCTGCTCCTCTTTGTGTGCAGTTCTACCCTTAGGCTGATTCCCATTTCCAGGAGAGCACTGAAGGTCCTCCCCCTTGTGAGGCTGATAAAGCATCCCTTCTCTAGGTCTTCTAGGGCTCTTCTCATGATGGTCTTTATGGCATCGTATATGTCCAATGAGCTGACTCTTTGGAAAAGACCCTGATGCTGGGAAAGAGTGAAGGCTAGAGGAGAAGGGGGTGGCAGAGGATGAGATGATTAAATGCCATTACTGATTCAATGGACATCAATTTGAGCAAACTCTGGGAGGTAGTGGAGGACAAAAGAACCTGAGGTCCTGCAGTTCGTGGGGTTACTGAGTCAGACATGACTTAGCAAGAGAACAACTACAGCAACATATCTTTTCACAGGTGAGAGAAAGCATCGCTGTGCATTTATCTCTGCTTCATTTTCTTCCCTTGCAGATTACAAATAAAAACCTTGGTATCAAGTGGGGTCCCATGCCTGTCCCCAAGGGAGGGCCTTACACCACATGTGGCTGTCTCCTTCTGGACATTTTGGTCTCAGCTGATACATCATTGCCTGAGAAGGCCCTTCGCTTAATATCTTGATATGTTACCTTGTCCCTCCCATCACATCATCTTTTACTTTTAGTTATTGATGACTCTCACTATCGGAAATCGGCTTGTTCATTTATTCTTTACTTGCATATTGACCGTCTTCTCCAACAGAATGGAATCCTTATGGGAATGGAGACTTTAACTGTCTGATTTAATCTCCTGTCTTTGCCTACAAAGGTGCCTGTCACACAGTGGGTGCTCATCGTCACCCAGTCACTTCCTGGGTGCCTCAGCAGTAAAGAACCCGCCTGCCAGTGCAAGAGATGAAGGAGACATGGATTTGATCCCTGGGTCAGGAAGATCCCATGGAGGAGGGCATGACAACCCATTCCAGTATCCCTGCCTGGGAAATCTCATGGACAGAGGAGCCTGGTGGCCTACGGTGCATGGGGTCCCAAAGAGTTGGACATGACTGAGCACGCATGCCCACACACCAGTTACCCATCTGCTCGTGACCCTCCACTTTTTCCCATCTTGGAGTTAAAGTCTTGTATTTCAATAACCTACAAGGCCCTCCAAGCTCCATCTCTCAAGCACCACTTGCCTCTCAAGTACCACCTCTCTGAGCTCGCTTTCTTTCTTACTACACTCTGGTCAGGCTGGTCGGCTCATTAAACACTGGGTGTGCCAAGAAGATGCCTTTCTCACGCTCTTACACCTGCTGTTCACTTGCCTGGAGCCCTCTGATTTGACACATCCATGGGGTTGTTTCTTCATTGCTTCATGTCTTTATCTGATGTCTTCCCTCCCTTCCTATCACAAATTTTAGTCCCCTGGCATTTCCTCTCTTCCGTCCTTTATTTTCCTCCTTGGCACTTAACATAATCTAACCTATTGTACTTGCTTTTCTTGTTTATTTTCCCCCTCTCCCATTAGACTGTGGGCTTCCCTGATAGCTCAGTTGGTAAAGAATCTGCTTGCAATGCAGGAGACCCTGGTTTGATTCCTGGGTTGGGAAGATCTGCTGGAGAAAGGATAGGCTACCCACCCCAGTATTCTTGGGCTTCCCTTGTGGCTCAGCTGGTAAAGAATCTGCCTGCAATGCCGGAGACCTGCGTTCAATCCCTGGGTTGGGAAGATGCCCTGGAGAAGGGAAAGGCTATCTATTCCAGTATTCTTGGCTGGAGAATTCCATGGACTATTTAGTCCATTGGGTTGCAAAGAGTTGGACACGACTGAGCAACTTTCACTTTCCCACTAGACTGTAGTTCTCTGAGGGTAGCGGTATTTGTCTATTTGGTTCACTATTATATTTTGGTGCTTGAGCAGCGTCTGACGCTGAGTAGTTCATAGTAAGCATTTATTGAGTGAATGAAAAAGGAGAGAGAACTTGGTGTTCTGTGTCATAAATTCTGGACTTATTGGAAGCCACTGAACACTGTGAAGGAGGAAAATGTCAGTTTTCCGTTGGGAAAAAGATTAATTTGGACACTAGGGATAAATGGATTGGAAGAGCAAGTGTGGATATGGAGTGATAAATTAGGAAGATTTGCAAGAGTTTAGGGGAAAGAGAGTGGCAGCCTGGACTGGGGCTGGGGGAGTGAGAATGGAGATCACGGATGTGTTGGAAAATGTTAAGATTCTGAATATGTTAAGTCTTGGGGACTGATTAGAAATGGGAAGCTACGGTTGGAGACAAGATGTGGAGTAGGAGAATGTATGTATACGTATGACTGATTCACTTTGCTGTACAAGAGAAACTAACACAGAATTGTAAAGCAACTCTACTCCAGTGAACATTTAAAAAAGGAACGGGAAGCTAAGCTGCATCAAGAACGAATCTAAGGTTTCCCTGTGTGAGTAAGAACCCGTATGAATGGTTTGTCGTTCTATTCCTGCATACAGAAAACACTGGAGGAGGAAAACATTTGAGGCAGAAGATCAAGGGCTTAAAGACTCTGGCCTTGCTGGGTTTAGAGCATCTGAGAGATAGCAGAGTGGAAATACTGTGTTGGCCATTGGATATTCAGGTCAGGAGCTCAGAAGATTCGAGTCATTAGCGCATAGATAGTACATGAAGCCATGGAAATGGATGATAAACAAAAACCAGCATCAGGTTGCATCTGTGAGATCAAAATTCATCAGACATTATTATGGTTCCAGCGTGGCTATATTGACAAAAAAAAAGCACAACCAATTGATAAAAGTTGAGAATTGTGACTTACTTGGCAGACTTTCTGAGGACTCCAGCCTGGGGGGCAGCCTCTTAGACAGCTCTGAGGGACTGCTCCGAAAAGGAATGGAGCCCGAATATATAGGGGTTTTGGCAACAAAAATTAAGTAGTCAGAACATCAAAAGATGACTGTCAAAGAAAACTGGATATCTCAAGTTAGTGAATTTACTGCTTTTGTGTGTATGGGAAGATCCAAGAATCTGGGCTCATTGAAATCAATCCTTTGCTATGCACCTTAATTATCAAGGGACCGTATCCTGTTTTTCTCTATCCTGAATCTCCTCAGGGTGTACCATTTTGTGGCTTGATGACAGCAGCATCCTTTGTTTACTGAGATGACAAGTGACATTTTTCATCCACAGCTGTTTCTCTCTGGGAAGGCTGGTTTGCTAGGTCACTTCTAAGTGGGGAGGAGGCAGCCAGGCAGGGGTGGGGGAAGGTGTGGGGGTCAGAGTACTCAGCTTCCACCTCGAACCTAAATTCTCTGTTGGTCCTACCTGCAACCCTCCATCAGGGTTACTCTGGATAAGACTGCATCTCTGTCTTTAGACTTAGTTCTGTTTTTGAAAGTTTCCTTTCTGCCATCAGTCCTGAGTCTTCCCCAGAAACCAAGTTAGTGAGGGGATGGTGACAGTTACCATCTAACCCAGCTGTTGATGGGGGCAGTTTTTTCCTAAAGCATTTGGACCTGTGTTCAAAGGGGTCAGGAAGACAGGTGGCTCCAGGAAAGAGAGGTTCGGGACTAACAGAAGGGCTTCATTATTTTTTATTTTTTAATTGGAGGATTGTTGCTTTACAATGTTATGTTAGTTTCTGCTGCACAATAGCATGAATCAGCTGTATGTATATGTACATCTATATCTATATATCCTTCCTCTTGAGCCTCCCACTCCACCTCCATCCCACTCCTCTAGGTCATCACAGAGCCCTGAGCTGAGCTCTCTGTGTTATATAGCAGTTTTGCACTAGCTATCTATTTTACAAACGGTAGAGTTTATATGTTAACACTACTCTCTCAAATCACCCCACCCTCCTCTTCCCACCCTGTGTCCCAGAAGAACTTTAAGTTGAATGAAGATCTTGGTGCAATTTCGTGAGCATTTTGACAACTTTGCATCCGAAATGGTAGTTGTAGGAGACCATGCATTTATTTTAGTCTTGTTTTATTCTCTTATTTAAAATGTTGGTTTTTTTTTTTTTTAATTTAAAATTTAAAAAAAGAATTGGGGCCACACTCAGTGGCTTACAGTATCTTCCCTGACCAGGGATTGAACCTGGGCCACCACAGTGAAAGCCTGGCATCCTAACCACTAGACCATGATGACTAAAAAAATGTACAACTTGAGCATTGCAAGTTAAGTTTTATTTGGGGCAAAATGAGGACTGCAGCCCAGGAGGCAGCATCTCAGATAGCGCTAAGAGACTGCTCCAAATAAAACTTAACTCACAACTCTCAAGTTGTACGTCTTTTTTAGTTGACGGTTATGGCGACTGATGAAGTGACCCAGAGAGGACTTCCTTCCTTTGCCTGGACTTTATGAGGAACCAGAGCTTTGGTACCAGCAGTGGCCTCTTGCACCCATCCACCTCCTCAGGGAGTGTAGATGAATTTGGGTTAAGTCTCTTCTGGTTCTCGAATCTCCCATATTGGTTGAGATTCTGAGTTTTGTTTGGTGGTGGAGCAGATTACCTGCCCCCTTCCAGTAGGAAAGATACTGCAGGTGTGTGTGTGTGTGTGAGAAACGTCCGGGGCATACTCACTCATGATCTAGACACTGAGTGGAGCTTGGTTGAAAGATACCGAGATATTCCCACCCAGTCATGAGATCCTGGGTGTCAAGAGTTGGAGGGGGGAGGTGGCTGACTGAAAGATGCCAGGGCAGTTGCCACCCGGTAGAAAGGTACTGGGCGGGAAGGGGCTCAATTGGGAAAAAAATTGAGGAATACCTGGAGCCCGACTGAAAGATTCCAAGGTTGCTCCATTGCAGGGGACTGAATGGTCTTGGTTGAGTGGTTAATTAAGAGGCTGATCTGACACTTTTCCTCAATTTGACCGCCATAACAGAATTTGTCAGGATAAAAGTGAGGAGAATCCAAAGAAAAGGGACAAGAATCCTCCCTGCCCGTTTCGTTTTCTCAGGTAACTGAGAAATTTATGGGAGTGGTGGAGGCCTAGCCCTCCTACTGTGCAGTGGTCCCATAGGGAAACCCACTCACTAATTAAAATACTTGCTCTTTCAGGGGTCGCACAGAAGAACTGGCCATTCAGGAACGCGAGCAGCCATGGTGGTCTTAGCTTGCCGGAGGCAGAATCCGAGATGCGTAAGACGAGATGAAATGACTCTGGGGTGACTCCTGGAGGAGTTAAGCTCACAAACAGCACATAGGCCCACTGTACAAGTTCACTAGTGATTTTTACCCCTGACAAATTCAGCTTAAAATGGGAAACAAAATCTCTCAAAAACAGAAACAAAGGGTGTAAGAAAGCCAGCCTCTGACTAACACTCCAGCCAGATTCGTGTACAATGCATACCGAGATCATACTTGCAAGTACCTAGTTAACTGGAGAAATTACACCAAGTAAAAGATTTCAATCTAAAATGGCCAAATTGGGGTTCTTTTGGTATTCCAAAATTGATGCTTTTGTGTGCAGTTAGAAAAGGCTGGTCGTGCTTACTTTGGTATCTAGAAGCTTCTAAAAGTGGAATTGATAGAGAAACTTCTTTGCAGGAAACCAACAAGGAATTGCTTGAAACTGTATCAGAACTAAAAAAAAGACTGCTAGCCCTGACTCTGCCAGGTCACAGGTCTAGTGACCTGGGAAGTCATATTTGGTTTTTATGCCATTTGTCTTTTGATTTCTGGGCATCACTTTACCATCTTTTGGGGGCACTCTTGCCACTTGGATTTTGATTTCTGGGCATCTCTTTGCCTTTTTTTCATTTGGAGTGTGACTTCTGGCTGGTGAAGTTCTGGTTTTGTTTTGTTTTGTTGGTCTGTTTTGAGCACACAGACATCTGGTACAAACTGCTGGAGTTAATACGGGAATTGCTCACTCTAAGGTTCCACACTCCATCTGGGAACCCCTCGGAGAAAAAGTTTTTTTTGACTGGTCAATCAATAGCTATGATCCAATGACAAGAAAAATGGCCTAAAAATATTAGATCTTTATTGACATTGGATTGGAAAGTGGACTGAAGTTTCCCCTATGTCCAGGACATCCTCCTGCATCTCTTTAAGAATTCTTGCCCTGAGGAAATAACTCCTCCTATACCTTTATACCAGAAGCATCACTTAAATGATGCTTAGGAAGCATCATTACAAACAAAGCTAGTGGAGGTGATGGAATTCCAGTTGAGCTATTTCAAATCCTAAAAGATGATGCTCTGAAAGTGCTACACTCAATATGCCAGCAAATTTGGAAAACTCAGCAGTGGCCACAGGACTGGAAAAGGTCAGTTTTCATCCCAATCCCAAAGAAAGGCAATGCCAAAGAATGCTCAAACTATCGCACAATTGCGCTCATCTCACACGCTAGCAAAGTAATGCTCAAAATTCTCCAAGCCAGGCTTCAACAGTACGTGAACTGTGAACTTCCAGATGTTCAAGCTAGATTTAGAAAAGGCAGAGGAGCCAGAGATCAAATTGCCAACATCCGCTGGATCATCAAAAAAGCAAGAGAGTTCCAGAAAAACATCAATTTCTGCTTTATTGACTATGTCAAAGCTTTGGACTGTGTGGACCACAACAAAATCTGGAAAATTCTTAAAGAGTCGGGAATACAAGACCACCTGACCTGCCTCTTAAGAAATCTGTATGCAGGTCAAGAAGCAACAGTTAGAACTGGACATAGAACAACAGACTGGTTCCAAATCAGGAAAGGAACATCAAGGCTGTATATTGTCACCTGCTTATTTAATTTATATGCAGAGTACATCATGAGAAATGCTGGACTGGATGAAGCATAAGCTGGAACCAAGATTGCCGGGGAGCAATATCAATAACCTCAGATATGCAGATGACACCACCCTTATGGCAGAAAGTGAAGAGGAACTAAAGAGCCTCTTGAAAGTGAAAGAGGAGAGTGAAAAAGTTGGCTTAAAACTCAACATTCAGAAAACTAAGATCGTGACATCTAGTCCCATCACTTCATGGCAAACAGATGGGGAAACAGTGGAAACAGTGACAGACTTTATTTTGGGGGGCTCCAAAATCATTTCAGATGGTGACTGCAGCCATGAAATTAAAAGACGCTTACTCATTGGAAGAAAAGTTATGACCAACCTAGACGGCATTATTAAAAAGCAGAGACATTACTTTGCCAACAATGGTCCATCTAGTCAAAGCTATGGTTTTTCCAGTAGTCATGTATGGATGTGAAAGTTAGACTATAAAGAAAGCTGAGTGCTGAAGAATTGATGCTTTTGAACTGTGGTGTTGGAGAAGACTCTTGAGAGTCCTTTGGACAGCAAGGAGATCCAATCAATCTATCCTAAAGGAAATCAGTCCTGAATATTCATTGAAAGGACTGATGCTGAAGCTGAAACTCCAACACTTTGGCCACCTCATGTGAAGAACTGACTCATTTGAAAAGACCGTGATGCTGGGAAAGATTGAAGGCGGGAGGAGAAGGGGAAGACAGAGGATGAGATAGTTGGATGGCATCACCAATTCAATGGAGATGAGTTTGAGTAAACTCCGAGAGTTGGTGATGGACAGGGAGGCCTGACGTGCTGCAGTCCATGGGGTTGCAAAGAGTCAGACACGACTGAGTGACTGAACTGACTGATACCTTTATACCAGAGTTCTCTGGATCACTTATCTAGAACATCTCTAATTCCTGAAATCAAAAGAAAAAAAAAAGGGAAACAAAGCTTTTTAAAATCTTATTTCAACCATTGTTTACAACTAGTGAGTTTTGTATTGTGAAATCTGATTCATAACTAAGCTTGCAAAACAAAGCTATAGGATCTCTTTTGTCTGTTTGGATATATGTATGTCTCTGTGTGTCTTTGTTTTTTGGATAACACTGCTGATTGCTGAGATCAGTTTGTAAATGATCAGTTTGTAAATGGCCTCCAAAAAAAAAAAAAAAAAAAAAAAAAGTAGGCGCTTACAAATCAAGTAACTAAATACAAGAGAAATTAACCTAAATGAATTTCAGGTTCGCGTGAACTGGGAAATATTTAGTATTAAATGCCTGATATTAATGATTATTTGTTATCTAACTAATATAGACATTCTAAGTAATTAACATTAAGCAGAATATTTTCATTGTTTAGGAATGTCTGTCTAAAATATTCTCTCCAGATTGGGGTAATTTGAATTTCTAAGGGTTGTGCTAAACTAAGTGTTGTAAGTTTATTGGATAGCTAGGTCATTTCCAAGCAAAATAAGATTTTGAAACATTTACTACTGAACACTAATTTCCTCTTACAGAGAAACTAAAGAGATTTGGGACTAAAAATGAATGATGTTTGGTGTGATCCTAAAATATTCTCTCTAGGAAAGCAAAGGTTTTAGAAAGTATCAGTGGTATTTATGCTCACCAATCTATAAAATGCTAATATAAAAGTCAGCTCTTGGTTGCTTAAGGAAAGTAGGAAGTGTGTTTTTAGTAAAGAAGGTATGAAGAATGAAATTTCATTTTGTGAAGGGAAAAGGAAGTCAGCCTGACTTACAGGTGGCTTTTTAGGATGGGAGAACAAAGTAATTGGTACAGAAAGTGATAAGAAGGCTTATGAAAAGTCAACCATGAGAAAAGAATTTTTTACATGGTTTAAAATAAGTTTAAAATAATTTTAAGTTTAACTTTTAAATAAAGTGAAAGTGAGTGAAGTCACTCAGTCATGTCTGACTCTTTGCGACCCCATGGACTGTAACCTACCAGGCTCCTCTGTTCATGGGATTTTCCAGGCAAGAATGCTGGAGTGGGTTGCCATTAAAGTAGGCTGGTACAGAAACTTGAATTTAGCTTTTCTCTCTTAAGATGACACCTTTTCTTCAGATGTTGAACTGCCTTTGATAATAGATTTAAGTTTCTTTATCTCCTCAATGATCTGTTCTGAAATCCTTTATTATTACTTTGGCTAAGTGAATAACTATTGTTTCACAATGACCTATAATGCTATCTGACTGAGTGTTCTAAACCTTTTTGATAGTTGTTGACAAAACTTCCTAAATCATCCTAATGAAGAAGATTTGTAGCTAACTTTGGGATGCTTCAGAGGGCCCCTGAAACATCCCAAAGAGATGTTTACACTCTTTAGATGTTACGCTAATTAGGTTCATTTTGTATACAGAATTACTTGGGAAGTATTGTCACGTGAGTAATAAGTCTCGGGTTATATTGTATGGTTAATGTTACTAATATAGATATCCTAGAAACTCTATGGAGTTCCTAAAATGCTGATATATTTGGGTAAAATGTTATCAGTCATAATTCTAGTTACTGTCTCAAAATATTGTCATAGCACTAACCAAGTTTCACAAAAATGCTTCCTTTTCAAGAAGATTTATAGAAAGGACTTTTGGATAAATATCAGTTTCTGAACTGGGTACGGATTCTGATGGAAAACCTGATGACTTTACACAGGTTAACTAAAGGACTGAATGAACTGATGGATATGCTTATAACTTTTATGATTTCTATCTGAAAAATTACTGATTTGAATCTGTGTTTTCCAGGTGTAAGAAAAACCTTCCCCTCAAACTAAGTATGACAGTAATTTGGAAAAAATTATATATATATTTTTTTGGAAAAAAATTATATTTTATAAACAAATTGAAACTTTTATCTCTTCTCTCTATCTGAACCCTCCAGAGATTGGAAACTCTTAGTCTTCCAATAACTTTATTAGATAAGTTAGGTAGGTTGTCTCCCTAACAGGTACAGAAATCTCAAGAAATTTTGGAGACCTTGAGAAGGGAGGAATTCACTTATATCTGTTAGGCAAAATATGTGATAAGCCTTGGTCTGACTTTCCTAGCCCTGTTCTAGTTTCCTAGAACTTTTATTTTAAAAGTTCAAGTCTACTGAGACCAGACCTATATCACAAACAAGTCTTAATTGGGTTATATTTGGTAAAAATGATGGTGATTTTAGGGAGAAAAAGATGTTTCAGTTCAGTTCAGTTGCTCAGTCATGTCTAA
Organism: Cervus canadensis; assembly: GCF_019320065.1. NCBI lineage: Eukaryota > Metazoa > Chordata > Mammalia > Artiodactyla > Cervidae > Cervus > Cervus canadensis. The sequence goes on from NC_057413.1 coordinate 27,273,008, forward strand.
CTCTTTGCGACCCCATGGATTGAAGCATGCCAGGTTTCCCTGTCCATCACCAACTCCTGGAGCTTGCTCAAACTCATGTCCATTGAGTCGGTGATGCCATCCAACCATCTTATTCTCTGTTGTCCCCTTCTCCTCCTGCCTTCAGTCTTTCCCAGCATCAGAGTCTTTTCCAGTGGGAAGACTTTTCCATCAGAGTCTTTGCATCAGGTGACCAAAGTATTGGAGTTTCAGCTTCAGCATCAGTCCTTCCAATAAATATTCAGGACTGTTTTCCTTTAGTCCTGATTTCTAATGAATATTCAGGACTCAACATTCTGAAAAATGTTTCAATGAATGTTAAATCCCAGTTTGTTAATGGAGGTCTGTATCTACTAAGACTCATTTCCTGGACAGTTCTTTGCTGTTAGGGTATATTAATGTAAAATTTAAATTATTAAAGGACACTCTAGGTTTGTTTCTGAAGCTTATCTCAGTAATCTATCTTTGGAGGAAGATCAGATGCCTCATGCATGACCTGCAAGCAAGACTGGAAAAAGGTATAATTTAAGGAACTGTCTCCAACTTGGATGGGAGGACCGTTCTATCAGGTACTCTTAACTAGTTCATGCCCAGTGAAATTGAAGGAAAATTGACTCTTGGATTAACTTTCACTTCTAAAAGCCCCTAAGATGGACTGGTCTATAGAGAGGCCTGCTGATCTCAAACTCACCTTAAAACGAGGCTCAAAAAGAAGAAATTGCACTACACTAGGATTATATGCAGAGTATATCATGAGAAACGCTGGGCTGGAAGAAGCACAAGCTGGAAACAAGATTGCCGGGAGAAATATAAATAATCTCAGATATGCAGATGACACCATCCTTATGGCAGAGAGTGAAGAGGAACTGAAAAGCCTCTTGATGAAAGTGAAAGAGGAGAGTGAAAAAGTTGGCTTAAAGCTTAACATTCAGAAAACTAAGATCATGGCATCTGGTCCCATCACTTCATGGCAAATAGATGGGGAAACAGTGGAAACAGTGTCAGACTTTATTTTTTTGGGCTCCAAAATCACTGCGGATGGTGATTGCAACCATGAAATTAAAAGAAGCTTACTCCTTTGAAAGAAAGTTATGACCAACCTAGATGGCATATTAAAAAGCAGAGACATTACTTTGCCAACAAAGGTCCGTCTAGTCAAGGCTATGGTTTTTCCAGTGGTCATGTATGGATGTGAGAGTTGGACTGTGAAGAAAGCTGAGCGCCGAAAAATTGATGCTTGAACTGTGGTGTTGGAGAAGACTCTTGAAAGTCCCTTGCACTGCAAGGAGATCCAACCAGTCCATCCTAAAGGAGATCAGTCCTGGGTGTTCATTGGAAGGACTGATGCTGAATCTGAAACTCCAATACTTTGGCCACCTGATGCAAAGAGTCGACTCATTGGAAAAGACCCTGATGCTGGGATGGATTGGGAGCAGGAGGAGAAGGGGACAACAGAGGATGAGATGGATGGATGGCATCACCGACTCGATGGGCATGAGTTTGGGTAAATTCCGGGAGTTGTTGATGGACAGAGAGGCCTGGCATGCTGTGATTCATGGGGTCACAAAGAGTTGGACACAACTGAGTGACTGAACTGAACTAAACTGAAGTGAACTGAACTGAAGGATAAGAAGATGACATCAGAAGTAGACAGCTTGCCCAAGATGCTGATATGATTTGTATGATCATTTATAATATTTTCTTGATTCTTTGGACCTATGTCTATCAATCAAATGTTTTCTATCATGGACGCAATTCTATGTTAGTTTAAAACTCAATCCAGCTGTTGAGTTGTGGCCAATAACCTATATCTAGTACTTCTGTTTTACCTTGGTGGATTTCTGTCCTCCAGGGCTCTGATTGGATATTCCTTAGGAAATTTATTTTAGATGAGTTCAGTCCTGTTCTGTCTATTCATGACATTACTAGATGGGATCCTCTTACCTGGCCGATTAATAATACTAATAATACCTGCTCTGATGTTGGCCATAAATTTTTCTCTTAGGGTCATTCAAACTCAAAGTGACAAGCTAAGTCTCAATCAAAAAACTAACCTCTCATCTATTAAAAGGAAAATTCCCACAATTATGGTATGGACCTATATGTCTAACACCAGGCTATGATCACTTAAGTTGAAAAGCTTCTCTATGTTGGGAACAATTAAATCATACTAAAAATGATCAACCTGATAATATTATAAGACAAGACCAGGTGCTTTATGAACTATGCCTATTATTACCCTTAGAGAGAATGATTGTTATGGAACTCAGTGCATTTGTGGCACTAATTTATGGCCTTGACATCTACAAGGATGGATACGAAGGTGTAGCCTGGGATTCTCATGAATTTAAGGTCATACATGTTAGCAAATTAGAGGTAACCCCAACCAATCTACCATTGGTATGATCCCAATTGGTCAAAGATCTGTATTCTACTGGTATTGTTAGGGGAAGCACACTGATTGAAACCGCCCACCCTGGCCAGGCACCATAGTAACCATTTGCATGAGTTGTTTTATGGCAGGAGATCCTGATAAGGAATACGGAACTAATAAGCCACCACCAGCCGGAAGAGTTCGGGAAAGGTCGAGAGGAGACACTACCTGTCCGTCCACTTCCCAGAATCCCTCTCGCTAGCATCCATCTTGGCTGAGCGATGCGTGCGCCACCAGGAAAGACTCTGAATTAGAATGATTGGCCAAAGACCACCCAGAAACTAATCCCATCACCATAAAACCCAAGACTGCGAGCCACGCGGCAGAGCAGTTCTCCTGGGTTCCCTTACCTACTGCTCTCCCCCCAGGTGCCCTTCCCAATAAAATCTCTTGCTTTGTCAGCACATGTCTCCTCGGACAATTCATTTCTGAGTGTTAGACAAGAGCCCAGTTTCGGGCCCTGGAAGGGGTCCCCCTTCCTGCAACAGTATGACCATTTATCAGCTTTTTTTGTGTGTGCCTTCATTGGGGTTGGAGGATGTAGTTGAGCATATAAGAAGCCTTAACAACTTTCATAAACTTTAAATGATATTAACTGGATTGTTAGCCTATTGAATTCTATGATGAGAATTTTCCTTCTTCTTTCATCATAGAGAAATTTCTCTATGATGAGAAAGGCAGTGCAACACAACTGCAAGGCCCTTGACACCTTACAGCATCTCAGAGAGATATCTGTGCTATAATTCAAAGTAAATGCTGTATTTTCATACCCAATAAGTCTTTCATTGTAACACATTTGATGAACCATATGAAAAATCAGATTTCTTCTTTAAGTGACCCATTCTGTAATCTTGATGATCTCTTAAACTGATTTGGTATGGGAGGCTCATGGCAGAAATATTTACTTTTAATTCCTCTAATGTTATTAACTATATACTTGTATTTTGCTGGTTTCACAAGATTATTGTTTCTTGTATCACCAAGTGTATGACTGAGCCTCCAATGTAAATAATGATGACTAGATTTGAAGCAGTTGATCAAATATATAGCTCAATACATGATCAATGATTGTAATAGTGTAACTCTAGATATGGGAAGATGCAATGAAAGGAAACACTTTACTGGACCATAACTGGAAGACTGGTGTCCAGAGATCTTTAAAACCTAGACTATTAAAACCTAGTCTAGTAATAGCACACTGAGTGGCCTATCAACAAAAACTTTCTTCAGAACTGGGAATGAGCCTTCCCAACAACGCGGGACAAAATGGTCATGAAACGCCCCCGAAAGTATGGTGGGATTTATGACCACAAGGGGGCCAGGTCAAATTGGCCTGACCAAGAGCATTGCCAAAGACTGAACAACAAAGGCATTTGCCATCTGCCTTTATGGAGATTGAACCCCATGCTGTTATAGCTGTTGACCTTCAACAGCCCCTGAGGGAGTTGGAGTGAGGCACTCTGTGCTCCAGGGAATCTGATGGGGCAGGTCTTTAGATAGTAGGATGTTATTAAGAACAGATTTTATGGTCTCAATCCTTGCATCTCCTCATGTCTAGAGAAGCGCTAGATCCCTTGATGGTGACATCAGATCCTCACGACTAACAAAAAACCTCTTGTAAAGTGAGTGCTTCATGGTATTGAACTCCCCCTTCACCAAAACCTCATATATTGACCTTCCCCCACTGCTGCTTTGGAACAGTCTCTCAGGGCTATCTGAGATGCTGCCTCCCGGGCTGCAGTTCTCATTTTGCCCCAAATAAAACTTAACTCGCAGCTCTCAAATGTACATCTTTTTTAGTTATCAGCCACCAGGGAAGTCCTAAAATATTAAAAAAAAAAAAAAAACCTACATATTTATGTAAAAAAAAAAAAGCTCATTGTAGAAGAGTATAAGTGAAAAATATAAATTCTTTTTCTTCCTCTCCACTTAAAAAAAAAAAAAGCTGGTTCCATTGCTCATCCTGTTACATTTTGTTTTAAATTCAAATTTGATTAGGTTCAGCATGTTGGGGTGATTCACTCTTGGGTTTCTTTGTGGCAGCTGTTTGCCATGAATGAATATCTTGCTTGTCCTGGGGGTCTTCCTCTCCAGGCAGCACCTGGGAGAACAGTCAGATGGGCAGGAGGTGGCATGCCCTGAGGACAGGCAGCTGCCTCCCTGTGGGAGGGGAAGGAGCAGGTGGGGCAAGAGGCCACATGCCACCAAATCCCTTGCAAATTTTCCTCCTTCCTCAGCCCAAGGCTGCCAACCCGGCTGAATACCACAGGGAGATTTTTTCCACTGTGAACAACTGTCCCAGGACAGCAAGCTGGGATCACATTTCAGGAATCTCGCGTTGCCCTTGAGAAGCCATGTGGACGGCTGTCAAGTATGTATAGGGGATAAGAAGGCTCCAAAGAGAGATGATGAGTCAGGAGGCACTGGGGTGAAAGGGGCGCCTTCTGTGGGGGTGGGGATGGGGACAGCCTGATCCCTCCAGCCTTCCCTTCAACCTTTCATGGAAGAGAATGATCACACTAACTCACATTTTAAAGATTTACTTTTTGTTTTATTTAATCTTCCTTTTCCTTTCCTTTGAATTTTTTTCATTTTAATTCAGTTTCCAATCCATTTTGAAATATAGTATTGTGAAGTCAACTTATCCTCAATGATTTATTAAAATTCATGGAATATATAACAATATTGTTGTACTTATTTTCTTTCCTAATGTTATTGACTCTGAAACATTAGTATTAATACTTTCATTCCCAGCATGAGTTGTCTCAATTTTTTTTTTTAATCACACATGTTATATATGAATACCTCTTAGTGAAATATTCAGATAACACCCATCCTTCTCATTTGAGGGCACTTTACAGTTTACAAAGTGTATTCACAATTGTTCTCTCATCTGATTTTCACTAGAAGGTGTTCTCAGCTAATGGTCCATATCTGCATATCTTTGAAAGACTCTGGGAGAACAACCCTGGGAGGTAGACTTTTCTAGAGCAAGTGTGGACAAGAGAGATGGAGGAAGAGGGCGAAGGTTTCTGCCTGGAGATGGGAGGTCAGAGAACAAATCCGGTCTAGTTCCCAATCTAGTTCAATGAACTTAAATCACTGCTTAGGAGGCTCTGCATGGTCCCCAAGCCTAGTCCCACCCCTTGTTACAGTCACCCACCCCCATCAAATCAGGTGACTTCTAGATCCCATACCTGGGGAAGGAGGATACCCTGATTTGGTGACCAAGGGTACGACAGGCGTTCAAGGAGGCAGCCACCTAGAGTTAAATAATAAAACACAAACAACAGTCGCTGGGGAATGGTGTGAATACCCCAAGCCTGCGGCCTCCCCTCCCATCTTCCTTCACACCCTGTCTTCTTCTCTCCCTTCTTCCCTTCCTCCCCACCTGCTGTCTCCCCTCTATGCAGCCCATCCTCTTTATAGCCAAACCACCAGCTGAGATGGCTCTTCTCCATTTCCCCCCATCCCCTTGAGTGCTATATTATGTGCCTTTGAGTTATTTAAGTCAGTCCTTGGAGCACATTTTATCCATATTTCATCTGCGTAATAAACATGTTGACATGCCCCTCAGCATGTGGGGTCTCCCCGGCTCAGAGTGCCACCAGAAGAGTCCTATTTGCAGGAAACAATGATGCCATTTCCCTCTTCCCAGAATGTCTCTAAGCCCTACATGCCAGAACTTTTAAGATTAAATCGCTCTGCTCCTGGCCCATCTCATAAGTTCTTCGGCGAATAGAACAAAAGTTAGCAGTCAAAATGGAAACATCATGGACCTGTTGGAAATGACTGAACTCTACCAAACCACAAAAAAATCAATTTCTGAAAAACCATCTTATGTTTGTGGAATATATTATTTCTCCTGGGTAACATATTGGAGGCCTTTTTCATCCAACTGTGTAAATCAGATATGACCAAAAACACTCTCCTGGGTGTCACCTGTACTCTCAACACTTCACTACACTACTTTGCTTTTTTAAAATAAAAATTGTATTTATTTATTTGTTGAAGTTTAGTTGACTTACAATGTTGACTTATTTTAAGGGATACAGCAAAGTGATTCAGTTCTATATACATATATATCTATACCTATTCTTTTTCAGATTCTTTTCCATTATAGATTATTACAAAATATTGAATATAGTTCCCTGTGCTATACAGTAGGTCCTTGTTGTTTATTTTATATATAGTAGTTGTATTTCTTAATCCCAAACTGCTAATTTATCCCTCCTCTACTTTTCTCCTGTGGTAACCGTGTTTCCTATGTCTGTGAGTCTATTTCTGTTTTGTAAAAAAGTTCATTTGTATTATTTTTTTAGATTCCACATATGTGATATCATAAGTATTTGTACACTTTTGACATCAGATACATGGGTTTCCCACACATTAATCAATTTTGGGACACCAGCTGAGTGTCCTAGGCCAAGTGGCTTGCAGGATCTGAGTTCCCTGACCAGGGGTTGATCCCAGGCCCTTGACAGTGAAAGCATGAGTCCGGGCCACCAGACTGCCAGGGAATTTCCGAGTGCTCTACTATTTAACTCAATTCTGATGCTATCTCCTTGGAGGTAGCGTCATATCTGACAGGTCTAGGACTCAATCCCAGAAGACTGCACTCACATTAGATGCCAATGGCAAGGACAGGTTACCTGTGTTTCTGAACCAAATGTCTATAAATTGGAAGTTCCCATGACCTTCTCTTCAGTTCAGTCACTCAGTCGTGTCCGACTCTTTGCAACCCCATGGACTGCTGCACGCCAGGCCTCCCTGTCCATCACCAGCTCCCAGAGTTTACTGAAACTCATGTCCATTGAGTCAGTGATGCCATCCAACCATCTCACCCTCTGCTGTCCCCTTCTCCTCCCACCTTCAATCTTTCCCAGCATCAGGGTCTTTTCAAATGAGTCAGTTCTTCCATCAGGTGGCCAAAGTATTGGAGTTTCAGCATCAGTATCAGTCCTTCCAATGAATATGCAGGACTGATCTCCTTTAGGATGGACTGGTTGGATCTGCTTGCAGTCCAAAAGACTCTCAAGAGTCTTCTCCAACACCACAGTTCAAAAGCATCAATTCTTCAGCACTCAGCTTTCTTTATAGTTCCACTCTCACATCCATACATGGCTACTGGAAAAACCATAGCCTTGACTAGACGGACCTTTGTTGGCAAAGTAATGTCTCTGCTTTTTAATATGCCATCTAGGTTGGTCATAACTTTTCTTCCAAGGAGCAAGCATTTTTTAATTTCATGGCTGCAGTCACCATCTGAAATGATTTTGGAGCCCCCAAAAATAAAGTCTGACACTGTTTCCACTGTTTCCCCATCTGTTTGCCATGAAGTGATGGGACCAGATGCCATGATCTTAGTTTTCTGAATGTTGAGTTTTAAGCCAACTTTTTCACTCTCCTCTTTCACTTTCATCAAGAGGTTTTTTAGTTCTTCTTCACTCTCTGCCATAAGGGTGGTGTCATCTGCATATCTGAGGTTATTGATATTTCTCCCAGAAATCTTGATTCCAGCTTGTGCTTCATCCAGTCTTCATGTCTCATGATGTACTCTGCATATACGTTAAATAAGCAAGGTGACAATATACAGCCTTGACATACTCCTTTCCCGATTTGGAACCAGTCTGTTGTTCTATGTCCAGTTCTAACTGTTGCTTCTTGACCTGCATACAGATTTCTCAAGAGGTAGGTCAGGTGGTCTGGTATTTCCATCTCTTTCAGAATTTTCCACAGTTTATTGTGATCCACACAGTCGAAGGCTTTGCCATAGTCAATAAAGCAAAAGTAGATGTTTTTCTGGAACTCTCCTGCTTTTTTGATGATCCAGCAAATGTCGGCAATTTGATCTCTGGCTCCTCTGCCTTTTTGAAATCCAACTTGAACATCTGGAAGTTCACTGTTCACGTACTGTTGAAGCCTGGCTTGGAGAATTTTGAGCATTACTTTGCTAGCATGTGAGATGAGTGCAATTGTGCGGTAGTTTGAGCATTCTTTGGCATTGCCTTTCTTTGTGATTGGGATGAAAACTGACCTTTTTCAGTCCTGTGGCCACTGCTGAGTTTTCCAAGTTTGCTGGCATATTGAGTACAGCACTTTCAGAGCATCATCTTTTAGGATTTGAAATAGCTCAACTGGAATTCCATCACCTCCATTAGCTTTGTTCGTAATGATGCTTCCTAAGGCCCACTTGACTTCACATTCCAGGATGTCTGGCTCTATGTGAGTGATCACACCATCGTGATCATCTGGGTTGTGAAGATCTTTTTTGTATAGTTCTTCAGTGTATTCTTGCCACCTCTTCTTAATATCTTCTGCTTCTGTTAGGTCCATAACATTTCTGTCCTTTACTGTGCCCGTCTTTGCATGAAAAGTTCCGTTAGTGTCTCTAATTTTCTTGAAGAGATCTGTGGTCTTTCCCATTCTGTTGTTTTCCTCTATTTCTTTCCACTGATCACTGAGGAAGGCTTTCTTATCTCTCCTTGCTGTCCTTTGGAACTCTGCATTTAAATGGGTATATCTTTCCTTTTCTCCTTTGCCTTTCGCTTCTCTTCTATTCACAGCTATTTGTAAGGCCTCCTCAGACAACCATTTTGCCTTTTTGCATTACTTTTTCTTGGGGATGGTCTTTATCCCTGTCTCCTGTACAGTATCATGAACCTCCATCCATAGTTCATCAGGCTCTCTGTCTATCAGATCTAATCCCTTGAATTTCTCACTTCCACTGTCTAGTCGTAAGGGATTTGATTTAGGTCATACCTGAATGGCCTAGTGGTTTTCCCTATTTTCTTCAATTTAAGCCTGAATTTGGCAATAAGGAGTTCATGATCTGAGCCACAGTCAGCTCCCAGTCTTGTTTTTGCTGACTGTATAGAGCTTCTCCATCTTTGGATGCAAAGAATATAGTCAATCTGATTTCAGCATAGACCATCTGGTGATGTCCATGTGTAGAGTCTTCTCTTGTGTTGTTGGAAGAGGACATTTGCTGTGATCAGTGCATTTTCTTGGCAAAACTCTGTTAGCCTTTGCCCTGCTTCATTCTGAACTCCAAGGCCAAATTTGCCTGTTACTCCAGGTATTTCTTGACTTCCTACTTTTGCATTCCCGTCCCCTATAATGAAAAGGACATCTTCTCTGTGTGTTAGTTCTAGATGGTCTTATAGGTCTTCAAAGAACCGTTCAACTTCAGCTTCTTCAGCAACAGACTTGGATTACTGTGATATTGAAAGGTTTGCCTTGGAAATGAACAGAGACCATTCTGTCAGTTTTGAGATTGTATCCAAGTACTGCATTTCTGACTTTTGTTGACTATGATGGCTACTCCATTTCTTCTAAGGGATTCTTGCCCACAGTGGTAGATATAATGGTCATCTGAGTTAAATTTATCCATTCCAGTCCATTTTAGTTCGCTGATTCCTAAAATGTCAATGTTCACTCTTGCCATCTCCTGTTTGACCACTTCCAATTTGCCTTGATTCATGGACCTAACATTCCAGGTTCCTATGCAATATTGCTTTTTACAGCATTGGACTTTACTTCCATCGCCAGTCACATCCACAACTGGGTGTTGTTTTTGCTTTGGCTCCATCTCTTCATTTTTTCTGGAGTTAGTTCTCCACTGATCTCCAGTAGCACATTGGGCACCTACCTACCTGGGGAGTTAATCTTTCAGTGTCCTATTTTTTTGCCTTTTCATAATGTTCATGGGGTTCTCAAGAATACTGAAGTGGTTTGCCATTCCCTTCTCCAGTAGACCATGTTTTGTCAAAACTCTCCTCCATGACCTATCCGTCTTGGGTGGCCCTACATAGCATGGCTCATAGTTTCATTGAGCTAGACAAAGGTGTGGTCCATGTGATCAGATTGGTTAGTTTTCTGTGATTGTGGTTTTCAGTCTGAGTTTCTCTTCAGATTTGACTAATTTGTTTGAGCAGCTCATGAAACTCAGGAAAACATTTTACTTACTAGAAAACTGGTTTATTATAAAAGGATAAAACTCAGGAGCAGCCAGATGGAAGAGATGCAAAAAGGAAAACATGGGGGAAGAGGCACGCAGCTTCCACGCCTTCTCTGGGCATACTATTCTCCCACATCTCCACGTTTCTACCAACCCGGAAGGCCTCTGAACCCAGGCCTTTTTTTTTTTTTTGTAGAGACTTCATTACATCACATCGCCTGATTGATTAAATCATTGGCCATTGGTGATTGAACTCAGTCTCCAGTCCCTCTCCTCTCCCTAAAGGTTGGGAGTCTGTGGTTGAAAGTCCAACCTCCAGTCATGGGCTTGGTCCCCTGGCAACCCACTCCCACTCTTAGATACTTATCAAAAGTCATCTTATTAGCATAAACTCAGGTGTAGTTAAAAGAGGTTTGTGATGGATATCACAAGTCATCTTTACTCCTATTACTTAGGAAACTGAAGGGATTTTGGGGAGCTCTGTGCCAATATATACTTAGTACAAATCACATAATTATAGCATAATTTTCCAAAGAATGTTCAGAATTGGAACCCTAGTCTCAATGAAAATGATAGGTCTGTGAAATATGTATTTGGGAAATACTTCAAGAAACTTAAGTAGGATTCATTTCTGTAGGACCTCAGAGGCTTTATTTATTTTAATTAATTTTTATTGGAGGATAGTTGCTTTCAGTGTTGTGTTATACAAAGTGTTAGTTTCTAGTATACAGCAAGGTAAATCAGCAATAGATATACATATACCCTCTTTTTTGGATTTCTTTTCTATTTAAGTTACCACAGAGCACTCAATAGGGTTCCCTGAGCTATACAGTAGGTTCTCTGTCACAGGATTTAATCCGCCAATATCCTTTGTGAATCTTGAAGGAAGGGTGTGTCAGAGGCGTCAGTGAAGCCCTAACACAAGGAAGGGGGTGTGTGTGTATGTGTCTGACTCTCTGTGACCCCATGGACTGTAGCCCACCAGGATCCTCTGTCCATGGGATTTTCACAGCAAGAATACTGGAGTGAGGTGCCATTTCTTCCTCCAGGGGATCTTCCTGAACCGCGGATTGAAAGCTCACCTCTGGTGTCTCCTGCTCTGGCAGGCGTATTTTATTTACCACTGAGCCACCTGGGAAGCGTGAGGAAGGGTACAGCTAATAACATTTTCCACCCTATTTGATCACAGAGCTTGTTTTCTCGTGAATTGTCTTTCTAAGTTATTGAGTTACACAGAATGTACTTTTTTAGGCTCCTTCAAATGAAAGAAGTTGCTCTAATGCCACTCTGTGAAGTTGACTGATGGAAAGATATTCTGGGCCAGGCTGGGTGCTGAGGTGCCTGAAAGCTTACATTTTGGATGGCCGTGTTTTCCAAGTTAGTATTTATTTGCTCACAGTGGTCTGCTTCCGTGTTCACCTTCAAGGGCTCAATACTGCCCCCTAGTGGGTCCAGTCGGATCCTAAATTTTCTGTTCCATTGTCCTAAACTTGAGAAATGACCTTGGCAGTTTCTAAAACAAAAAAAAAAAAAGAAAGAAAGAAAGAAAGAAAAAAACCTTTTCAAGTTACAAAAAAAGATACTACTGTTATGATACCTGATATCACTTAAAAAAAAACTTTATGACACAATAATAATATGTGTTTGTTTTAGAACGAGAAAATTTAAGGTAAGTAAAATGAAGAAAATAAAAATAATCTACAATCTTACCTCAAGGGTTAACACTTATCATTCTAACATGTATATCCATGCAGTCTTTTATTTTAATCTACATGTACCTAAAAATTCATACTTCCCCTGATCCTAAACTAAAAATATATTTTTTCCAGACTTTTTCTTGTATGCCCATTTACTTGAACTTCAGTTAAGAACCTGCTCCTTGAGCACTTTTGGTCCTTTTGAAGGAGGCAGGAGAAGAGAGTGGGTGAAAAATTTAAACATTTAAAGGGGTAATTCAGGGGCTAAGTGACCCACTATGTTTTATGGGTGATTGCACCAGTGTCTTCCAAGAGGGACATTTACACTTTAATGGCACCAAACGACAACACTTCCTGGCTGATGCAATTATATAATAATACAATATTATATAAACATATAAACAACATCTAAGGCTGCTATAATACAGTACCATATAAACCTAGTAGCTTAAACAACATGGATTTGTTATCTCACAGTCTGGGGTCAGAAGTCAAAATCAGTTTTGTAGGGCTAAATCAAAGTTTTTGTAGGGCTGAATCAGTTTCGTAGGACTGTTCCTTCTGGGGGTTCTGTGGGGAAAACTGTCTGTTTCCTTGCCTTTCGGTCAGCTTCTCAAGATCCCTTGCACTCCTCAGCTCGTGGTCCTTTTTCTCCTAACACATCAAACTCTGACTCCTATTATCACATCCCCTGCTACTAACTCTGATCCTCCTGCTTCTCTCCTATGAGGACCTTTGTGATGACAGTGGGCCAACCAGGAGACTCTCCCCATCAGGACCCATTAACTTCATCACACCGGCACAGTCCCTCTCTCCATGAAAGGTAACATTTTGACAATTCCCTCTGGGGATTAGGATGTGAATAACTTTGGGAGGGCCATTCATTATTCAGTCCACCATACTGAATACGTTTCTTCTCTTTCTGCTCCCCTCCCCCTGTCCTCCTCACTTCCCCTCCTCCTTCTTCTTCCTCTTCTTCTTTGTTTTTGAGATTTTAAGGTGAGAATTAGGTGTTCATTTTCTGGAAATCTTGGTCTGTCTCTAAAGGCCAATTAATCTGGTCAATCTAAGAGCTTGTCAGATTGTAGTACAAAGCCAAATAAAGCCCACTTGGATCACCTGCCTTGGCTGAGAGCTGCACTTCTGGGATTGACACAATGGTCTTTGGCCATTTACTGCACTGGGGGATGATGGGGCGTTTCTGGCAGGGCCCAGAGCTGGCTGCCAGGAGCTGTTGTGTCCCATCCTTTCCTCTGAGTGTTCCCTCACTCCTCTGGCTTAGTTGTGTGCCCCCTTTGAAGTTCTGCAGCAGTTGTTGTCTATAAATAGGGCATGCCCAGCCCCATCAGAGTTCTCAGATGCAGGGCAGGGCTCACTTACAAAGCGTTGAAAGTGCAGGACGGTGTAGGGAGACAACCTGCTTTCCTGCTTCTTCTCCAACCTCTCCTCCACCCTCCCACCTCCAACTTCATGTAAAAAATACATGAAGGCCTCAGAGAGAATAATCAAAGCTCCGTCACACTCGGCAGACTCTTTCTTGCTGCCTTTTAACAAGAAGGAAGAAGAAAGAAATGAGCTTCTGAATAAGAGCCCAGGAGCCCATATCAGTTCAGACGTGGCCCAGCACCAGCACCTCCTGGAGGTCTTCCGGTTGTAACACCAAAGATGACTGCATTATCTGACTCTAAGATTCTAGGTTATCTCATCTTATCCTCATGACCGTCTCTTGAGTGGGGGTATAAGAGTTTCCATCTTTCAGATGGAGAGCTTTCCCCCAATTTCTCACTTCTAGGAACACAAAGGAAATGGTAATATTTGAACTTGTGGGGGCAGAGTAAGAGGGTTTTTCCTAAGTATCTCTCACTTCTCTCTGCCAGCTCTGAGCACCTGTCATGGGATCGGTGCCTCATCAGTCCACACGGCAGAATGCATATACCAGTTACAGCCGAGAAAGCACATTTGGGTGTGTGATCCGCCGATTTGGTTCTCAGGCTTGACTTCACATTCATTAGCTGTGACTTTAAAAGAGCTGCTCGGTATTTCCAAGGTCACGATAAATGGGTGTAAGTAGCCTGTATGGTTGTAATAAGCCTTACTGGAGGCCTCCTCCTGGCATGGTGGCCCCAGGTAGCTGGACTTCTCAGAGATTGGCTGAGAGTTCTAAATGCAAGTGTAAGTGTACCAACCTACACTGCAAAACTGTATTGTGACTTAGCCTTGGAGTCAGGAGGCGTCATCTCCAGTGATCACCATTGATTATACGTGAGTCACGAGTCTATCTGGGTTCAAGAGGGAGACATATATCTCCTTCCAATGAGATCATTGACAAAGACTATTTTTAAAGTCACTGCCACACTATCCATCTTCACAAACAGACATCTGAATGGTTTTCTTTAGATATAGTAATAGCTTTAAGTCTTACCGAGCAACTTGATCCATTACTGGTTGTTTTCATTGTTTAATTCTAAAGGCAATCTTACTTCTAGGTTTTTGTAGTTCCCCTCATTGTCATGTGGGGCTTCCCTCATGTTGGTAGCTCCGTTGGTAAAGAATCTGCCTGCAGTGCAAGAGACCCGGGTTCAATTCCTGGGTTGGGAAAATTCCCTGAAGAAGGAAATGGCAACCCACTCTAGTATTCTTGCCTCGGAAACCCCATGGACAGAGGAGCCTGGAACATTCTAGTCCATGGGGCCACAAGAGTCGGACACGACTTAGCAACTAAACCACCACGAATTCATTTTCACCACCGATGTTGTCCCTCATGTCAGGTATCAGACTCGGCTATTTTATCAGCTGTGCAACATTTTCCAGAGAAGGGGAAAACATTTCTTCCATTTTCAAAACAATTTTCTCTAGGATATAGAATTTGACAGTATCATAACATTCTGCTGCTAAAGCAAGCATTCTACTGGGCTGCAGAAATTTATGACTTCTATGTCACTCATCCTTTTAAAACAAAATATGAGATATACTTTCGACATCTCTGCTGGGCTCCTGACTCAGATATTAATAGTAACATGGTATCAAACTAGAAAAAAATTAATTGCTTCTGTATTGTAGCTCCCTGCTGGTATGATTTATTTTAAATTCTGCTGATCCCAGGGAGAAGATACTGTATTGTCTGTAATTCAGAAACTGACATATGCTGTTTTCCCATATTTCCCACAAATGCTCCAACTTCAAAGAAAAATATGCCTCTGTGGTCTGGAAAACACTGGATATCACAATACCCATTTTATCTGACATGGCAGGAACTGAATTACTTGACATGTAAGTGAATTTTATAAGCAACTGAATAAAATCTGTCCACATTGAATGCAAAAGCATTTTAGAAAAATATTGACTATTTCTGGACTAGGAGCTGTCTAAAGTGTAGGGCTGATGAGTCACCCTGGTGGTTTTCCTGGGACTCACCCTGTTTAACACCGAAAGCCCCGTGACTTTACCTTGGAAAGCTCCTGGTTATAGGCAAACTGAGAAAGTTGATCATGCCCCAGATTAGATATGAACTTGATCTCACCACTTTCTGATCACCCTGTGTCACTGGTATGAATCTAGCTATGCTGAGTGTTGTGATCCAATGATACCCTCAGGATGATTGAGATATATAGCCCATAGATTCCCAGAATATATGATGCTGGAGTAGCCAGTTAGCTCTGCTCATTCGAATGAGGAAACTGCCTGTAGTTAAACGTTAACTCCCAAGTACATGGACTTGATGAGTTATTTTCACCTGTAACACCCAAGGCATCCTTTTGGTTTTTAGGACTCTCATCAGGATGATAGAGAGCACGACAATTTTGATTCCAGATAAGTGGGGGTCATTACTATCAGAGTAAGTTAATCAGCAAAACTGACCTCAGACAGGGGCAATAATGATGGATTACTTTTAAATAATTTTACTTTAGTGGGAAACTTTGTCTAAAGAAACTAAGAAACTAATATTTGATCAGTAGCTTAACCCCTCTAGTGGAACAAATTCATTTCTTTTCCAAATATGAGTTCATATATTCATTATCCTTTGGCTCCAAATGTAATCAGGGGTATGATATTGAACCAGAGAGAATATAATTCCCTTAGCTTTGTTTCTTTATGAAAAAGGGAGGCGAGGGAGACTTGTGGGCTTCCCAGGTGTTGGTAATGGTAAAGATCCTGTCTGCTAATGCAGGAGACATAATGAGACTCGGGTTTGATGCCTGGATGGGAAGATCCCCTGGAGGAGGTGTGGCAACACTGAGCGACTTCACTTTCACTTTTCACTTTCACTTTTCACTTTCATGCACTGGAGAAGAAAATGGCAACCCACTCCAGTGTTCTTGCCTGGAGAATCCCAGGGACAGAGGAGGCTGGTGGGCTGTTATCTATGGGGTCGCACAGAGTCGGACACGACTGAAGCGACTTAGCAGCAGCAGCAGCAGCAGCAGCAGCAGGGAGTCAAGGAAAAGGAAGGACTTGAGTAACTTGAGTTGGGTCAATCTTAGACAGGTGAAAGGGGAATTTACCTGTCTCACCTCACCTGGGGAAGAGTCTGACCATACAGGAAATGTGAAGGGTGTAGGTGTGCCACAGTTTCAGGGCTAGTCACACAAATGGTATATACTCCAGAGCCCCACTTACATGTGAAAATCTTACTTGGATGAAAGGGCCATGTTAGTGCTGTGTTCCAGGTTCATTTTCCATCAGAAACATGCCTATGAGTTGAAGAGGCTATGATAAAACAAGTTTGATAAAGAGAAAGCAGAAAAAGAAAAAAGACAAAAATAGAAATAAACGCATTGAGCATTCTTGGTTTCCACTTAAAACCTGCTTTTGACTTTGGTGGCCCTCATCTACTGCAGAGTGTTTTTCCTCAAATGAATTCACAGGTATTTCTTTTCATTTGATTGTGTGCCTGCAGTATATAAGGTACAGTGCAAAATGATTCGAAGGTATAGAGGGGAAATATCAATTTCTTTCTTTAAGAAATGTGGCATCTACTGGGGGATGGCCAAAAAGTTCTTTTGGATTTTCCTACTATCCTTTTTGTATAGAAAAATCCAAAAGAGCTTTTTGGTCAATCCTATAGTTTGAGAAAGACATGTATAACCCAAATGTTTTGAGGCATCACCATACTCAAGAGGTCACATTTACAGTGGTACTCTCACTCATTTTGATGACTTCTAGCTCTATATTTTAGGGCTTCCCTGGTAAAGAATCTACCAACGAATGCAGGAGACTCAGGTTTGATCCTTGCATTGGGAAGATCCCCTGGAGCAGGCGGATTCTTTACCACTGAGCCACCTGAGAAGCCCTCTTGATGGCTAGGCTGCCAAAAAGAATTATAAATATTGATTGTAAGTTCTTTACTCAAGGATAGATGGCGTTAATTTCTGGAAACCTCTTATTAAAGTAGCAAGAAATAAAACATGAGTTAAGTCTTAATCACGAGATTTGACTAAAATATAATAAACTAATCTGATCATGATTTTGTTTCCCCTGCCAGAGAGCAAGCACTTTGAGGGCAGAAACTGTATTATGTTCTTTATAAAAGAACCAAGTACGAAGGTGGTGCTGACCTCCAAGGTCGGGTGCATGTCTGATTGCTCATCAAGAGAGTCAAACCAGTGACTGAGACCTGTGGTCTGGGTCCTAACAGGAGGTGATGGGTGGAAGCCAAGGACTTCTTCTTGGCCAAAAGGCAAGATCAGGAGGGAGGGAGGAAAGTGAGAAAATAGGGCTTGCACAAGCCCTTTCTCAGCAAAACTTTGAGTAGATCATCTTCTGTTTGCTTCTTTAGGTTGCAGTGAAAGTCACTCAGTCATGTCCGACTCCTTGCAATCCCATGGACTATACAGTCCAGTGACCCCATGAACTATACAGTCCATGGAATTCTACAGGTCAGAATACTGAAGTGGGTAATTTTTCCCTCCTCCAGGAAATCTTCCCAACCCAAGAACTGAACCTGGGTCTCCCACATTGCTGGCGGATTCTTTACCAGCTGAGCCATAGGGAAGCCCAAGAATGCTGGAGTGGGTAGCCTATCCCTTCTCCAGGGGATCTTCTATACTCAGGAATCAAACCCAGGTCTCTTGCACTGCAGGCAGATTCTTTACCAACTGAGCTACAAGGGAAGCCCTTTAGGTTGCAGGGAAAAGCCAACTTGCACTTCATGTTGGAACTGGTTCTGTGACTTGCTCTTTTGTTATTATAACCACACAGAACTGCCCAGGGAGAATCCTGCCCCTCTGTCTGACTATTAAAGTGCCTTTGTTTACAACCCTGTCCACCTGTAGATGGTAGGAAGGAAGAAATTAAGATCCCTTGCCTCAGGCTTGCCCGTCTAGGAGATATTTGCAAGATTAATGGCCTTTTTACTTTGTTTCTTCACTCCCCCTATCTCTGATCTGTAAAAGGACCTGGCATCAGACCCCAATAATGCACTTATTTTGAGATCGTCTGCCATCTTATTGGTCAGCGGGCTCTCCTAAAGTGTATTCCTTACCCCAACACCTCGTCTCCGATTCATTGGCCTGCCAGGCAATTGGACTCAGTAACATTTACACTCACCCCCGCATAGTGAGAATGCCAACCTGAGGCAGGGCATTTAGCAGCCTTTCCTCTTGATGAGAAGTCAGAGACTGCTCATGAATGGGGACCAGCCCTTCAGTGGCCCTTTCTCTCGGGACTGTGTTTGATCACTGACTTACTGGCAAATTATTTCAATCATTGAATACCTGTCTGTCTCATTGGGTGAACTTTCATCTAAACATCTTGTCTAGGGTACATGTAAGTGGAAAAAAATGTAAGACTTTCTTTGGTGGTTAATAAAAGATCATGGGGAAAAAGCCTCAGTAGCATGTGTTAATCATTAAACTTGCCCCATGGTCAGCTCTGAATTTTTTCTTTAGCACAGGTTTGGCTGGGACGGGAACGAGTTAGGTGAGTTACAGTCCGACGCAAGTAAGTTACCTGTGCCGCTGCGGGTGGGCTCTAACCAGGTAACACGGCCACTGGTTTCTAAGGGGAACAAGGTCATTCTGAAAGGAACAAGGTCATTCTGAAAGCAACAAGGTCATTCTGAAAGGAAAGAACTCCTCCCTTGAGTCCAAAGGAGAGAGAAACAAGAAAAGGTACTGTTGGGTTCAGAAATGTCTCTGCTGTGTGTTTTCTAGGCATTGCCTTTTTGCTCATATGTTAAACAAAGGAAGGCTGGGGGATACATGTAGCAACCTTGCGGGTCTGTCTTTCAAAGTCCCAAAAGGAAGGGGGCTGGGAAGGGGAGAGAGAGGAGGAGGAAGAATGAGGGCAGAGTGGGAAGAGAGAGACAGCGAGGAGAGAACTGACCTGATGCACACAGCTCTCCTCTGGTTGAAAATATTCTGGTGAAAGTATTTAAATGGAGGCTGAGTTTGTTCTTAGGAAGAATTAGTGGATAACCATATTAAGAGAAAATACATTTGTTATTGGTTTGATTGCTCTGTTTTAGAGGGAAGATGTAAGTCTGAACATGGAGGATTTTTAACAATTAATTTTTATTGGCGTATAGTTAATTTACAATGTTGTATTAGTTTCTACTGCTCAGCAAAAGGAATTAGCCGTCCAGGGACATGTACCCGCTCCCTTTTGGACTTCCATCCGATCCAGGTCTCCACAGTGCTTTGACTAGAGTTTCCTGTGCTTTATAGTGTGTTTGCATTAGTTACCTGTTTTATACATAGTATTTATTGATAGTGTATATGTGTCAATTCCAATCACCCATTTCCTCCCACCTGCCCCCTCCCAACCCAGGGTTTTAAGAAAACCAATATGTGACTATTTACTTCTGATGTTCTAAATTTGGGAGCAGGCACCAAAATAAAATGTTAAAATCCCAGTCAGATTGAAAATCGACTCTCTTGTGCCCAAAATATTCTGTTAGGTGTGACATTTCTGTTGGGTGTGACAAGTAAATCAAATCTGATGCTTTTGGACTATAAGTAACTCCTGGGTACTTTTCTCTAGGCAGTAGATGTATTTCTGAAAATTAAATGTTTGAAAAATGAATCCTATTCCAAATAGGTGTAAAACATAGAGAATTTTACAAGTTAAAGAAACACCTGCTTAATCTACTTGAAAACTTTAGAACTCCTCTTGTAAATGAGAGTAGTTTCTGTCCACGGCCATACCACCCTGAACGCGCCCGATCTCGTCTGATCTCAGAAGCTAAGCAGGGTTGGGCCTGGTTAGTACTTGGATGGGAGAGTAGCTTCTGCCGCTACCCCAACTGCTGGGTACTTGAGGGCAGATACAGAGATAATTTATCTCTGTTTTCCCAGCTCCAGCAGTACAGAATCTGCCTCTAATACAAGAGACGTGGCAGGAACTGCGGGCTCGATCCCTGGGTTGGGAAGATCCCATGGAGAAGGAAATGGCAACCCACTCCAGAATTCTTGCCTGGGAAATCCCATGGACAGAGGAGCCTGGAGGGTTACAGTCCATGGGGTTGCAAAAGAGTTGGACACGACTCAGTCACTAAACAACAGCAGAAAGCATCGTGCCCAGCATATATTAGGCATACTATAAATGTTTGTGGAGTGGAATTAACTACAGGTGATTATCCATTGCACTATCTTAATTTGGACATACCTATAAGATACGTTTATTCTTAGGCTTTTTGTAGATACTCTTTTTCTGGGCATTTATTTATTTATTTATTTTGTAATGGTGAAACTATTTTTTTGGCTTCACTGTTTTCTTAACCCACCCCCCCACCCCCCAATATCAATGAAAGGGGTCTGTTACATTGAGGATATAATGTTAACATGTGGAGCCTTGCTTCACCTGTTACAAGGTCAAGAGGGGTGGATGCTGGAGGAGGTCATGGACAGGGCGTGACCACCAGTCCACCGGCAAGCAGGCCTCCTCCCACCCCACCCCGTGTACTTGAAATGTACGTTTTGCCCAAAGGTTCCACAACAGGAGCTGTTTTCAAACATGAAGTTTTGAGAGAGCCATGTGGCATTGAGATCATTGGGATTGAACACGTGACTGAACTCTGTTCAAGCCTCTGTATAAACTTTTAAGATTGTGATGGGTGGAAATCTATTCATCTTGCTAACACCCAAGACAAGCCTTGTATGTAAGTTTTCCTGCCTATGAAACCCAGCACCTGCCAATCTGGAGTGTCTGTCTGTACCTGCCCTCAAGTACCCAGCAGTTGGGGTAGCGGCAGAAGCTACTCTCCCATCCAAGTACTAACCAGGCCCAACCCTGCTTAGCTTCTGAGATCAGACGAGATCGGGCGCGTTCAGGGTGGTATGGCCGTGGACAGAAACTACTCTCATTTACAAGAGGAGTTCTAAAGTTTTCAAGTAGATTAAGCAGGTGTTTCTTTAACTTGTAAAATTCTCTATGTTTTACACCTATTTGGAATAGGATTCATTTTTCAAACATTTAATTTTCAGAAATACATCTACTGCCTAGAGAAAAGTACCCAGACCTTCTAAGGTCTCTCCTTGCCCTCTGTATTTGGAGACCAGTTGATTTTTTCCTTAAACCTTTATTTATTTGGCTGCACTGTGTCTTGGTTGCAGCATGTGGGATTTAGTTCCCTGACTTGGGCCCCCTACATTGCGAGTGTGGAGTTTTAGCCACTGGACCACCAGGGAAGTCCGGGGCCCAGTTAATTTATGAATCTATGTGGGTGACAGATTCCGTGGAGAGGCAGCTCCTGAGATGGGTCCTGAAGGAGGCCAGGAGTTTGTTAGGGCACAAGAAAGCTGGGGGACTCTAGAAAGGGACCAGCAGGATCCGAGGCAGAGGCTGCCGTGTGGGGAGCTTGCTGGGTGCAGTGAAAGGGGAAGTTGGAACGGTGAGGGGCAGGTCTTGGTGAAACTGCAGAGTCAGGGCTTTCTGTGGGAAGCAGAGAGCCTTTGAAAGGAAAACTGACCTTTGTGATTGTCTTCTTTGTACCAGGCCCTGTGTTAATTTCTTTGGGTATATATCACCTCAGTTATTCTTAATAAAAATCCTCCCAAGTGTTCTTATCCTCTGTTTGATGTGATACAGTTTTTGCTTTGAATTGAAAGCATTAAACAGGACAATGCCACAGTGAAGGCTGCGTTTAAGGAAGATGATCCAGGCATTGTGGATTGAAGTAGAGGGACCTGGGGTCCTGGGGTCCAGTTTGGAGGGTCCAGCTTTTTCTTCCAGTTTCTCCCTCCCTGTTTCCTCTGCTGTGAGGGTAAGATGCTGCTGCTGCTGCGTCGCTTCTGTTGTGTCCGACTCTGTGTGACCCTACGGACTGTAGCCTGACAAAATCCTCTGTCCATGGGGTTCTCCAGGCAAGAATACTAGAGTGGGTTGCCATGCCCTCCTCCAGGGGAGCTTCCCCACCCCAGGATCGAACCCTGGTCTCCTTCATTGCAGGCAGATTCTTTATGGCTGAGCCACCAGGGTAAGATAATGTCTTCCAAATTTCCATTAGCATCAGTTTTTCAACCTGTTACCATGTTTAACATTCATTTTGTTAAGCTCTTTTTTTGCGTGTTGATTGCTTCCTGGAGGACAGACTTCCAGAAAACAAAACAAAACAACCCCTCCCCCCCGCCACCAATCACCATTAGCTAGTATTTTGACTCTGGAATTTACTTACTTTTAAAATGTAAGTGTTTGTTTAAGAATGAATTAATGCAAGAGGTTACTATTACTTACCTAGCTTAAGTATGCATAAAATAAGTGAATGAGACAAGGAGAGGGGGTAGAATAGTGATGATTTTATGTAAGATTCTTAGATTGTCCTTTTCTTGCAAGTTGGGATGATGGTGGGTCTCTCAGAAGATTCTAGGGTCCTGTTGGTATAATCTCCTTAATTTTCCAAGTTTTTAACACAGCAAAGCGATTGTATGTAAGTAAAAATGATAGTCATTGTTTTCAGTTTGTTTTTTATAAAGCTATGCTGCTCCAATCAAAATTGAAGATGTGTTTAATGTCTGAGCAATTTTGAAAGGATCGATTTCAGCGGAAAAGATGACTGGCTGGCTGATCTCTCTGACAAGTATCAAAATACTACTTTTGGCAGGTGAGTGAATGTGTTTTGAAGAGATTTTAGGGAATCCACAACAGGTTACCTTGAGAACTAGTTTATTGGTACTTAAATATTATTGGGAAAGATTGAAGGCAGGAGGAGAAGGGGACAACAGAGGATGAGATGGTTGGATGGCATCACTGACTCAATGGACATGAGTTTGAGCAAGCTCCGGGAGTTGGTGATGGACCTGGAAGCCTGGCGTGCTGCAGTCCATGGGGTCGCAAAGAGCCGGACATGACTGAGCAACTGAACTCAACTGAACTCAACTGAAATATCATTGGGGATGACATACTAGTGTCTGCTCTAAGTCTGAATTTTCTCTGCTTAATATTTTTTTTTCTGTTTAGTAGTTGAGGTTGTACATTAAACAGTTATAAATATATACTTTAATTTTTAACAGCCAGTGGAAGTGTTATAGCCACGCTTTCCGGGAAACAAACTCACTCAGAAGGACAATGCAGATAGTGGGGTGCAGTTTATTACACCGACGGGCCCAAGGCAGAGTCTCCTCTTAGCCAAGGGCCCCGACCAGCATTTGTGAAAATCTTTTATACCCCATGTGTACATGTCCAAGCCCACCAGCCCAAATCCCTTGAGGCTTACAAAGGAAGGGTAAATACAATCACAATAACCCCATCATTCACGTGTTATGTGTTCAAACAGTTAATAATCAATAAGCCTGTGGTTACATTCCGATAGATACTGTCCGGAGGCAGGGGTGATTAGTGTCTGTTTTCTCTTAGGCAATGAGTAACCTGGATAGGATCTTCAAGATTCCCCTGCCCAGATGGGGTCTTATCCTTCCATTGTCATTCCCGCAGGCGCTAAGCCCAGAGTTCAGAATTCACTGGAGAGGCGGCCTAGCACGATCAGCATGGACAGGCCTGAGATGGAGTCCAGGCCCTATGAGTTCCTTCTTCAGAAGTTGCTGTTACAGTCTAGAGCTTTTAATAATAACTTATAATCTTCTTTTTATACTTCCTTTTTGAGCTATACGATGCAGTTCTTTTTAGATTTTATTACTTTATCTTCCCAAAGGAAGGCTTAGCCTGTCTTAGCAACGAATGGCCAACTAAAATTTTCTTTTCTGAAACTGTGTCTCTACTTTTCTCAGCGAATTCAGTTATCCTCTGTATCTTCTTGGGGGCTTTGCAGGTGGCGCCAGAGGTAAAAAATATGCCTGCCAATGCAGGAGATGCAGGAGACACAGGTTCAATCCCTGGGTCAGGAAGATAACCTAGAAAAGGAAATGGCAACCCATTCCAGTATTCTTGCCTGGAAAGTCCCATGGACAGAAGAGCCTGGGCTGCAGTCCATGGGTCGCAAAGAGTCGGACATGGCCGAAGCACCTGAGTGCACACACATCTAATACAGCTTTGAGAGCGAGTGTGAGCTGGTCTGGCCAGAGTGCCACCAATGATTGTGTTCTTGTGAATGTGCCTTTACTGTTAGTGCAAGTTCACGTTCCCAACGTAGAGTGAGGCCAAACAAACTGAAACGTCAGAGTTTGGAGCAGAGAAATGTTTATTGCAGGGCTGTGCAAGGAGAAGGATAGCTCATCTCCTGGTGGGGGTGGGAAAGAAAACAAACCTGAGTTCTCTGAAGGGTTTCAGCAAAGCCATTATAAAAGCCAGATGAGAGTCGGGGGTCAAGGGGGGAGGTGGGGGGCGGTCATCGGGTCAGCTGTGCACAATTCTGACTGATGGTGGTGAGGAAACAGGATGCTGTCACAGAGGTTAACATTATCAGTCCTCAGGCTCCTGAAGGCCTGGGGCTCTGTGCTCAGGCTCATCAAGTAGTTAAACATCTTCCATTTGGTGGGGGATTTTCATATTTGCAGAGCAGCTTAGGAGATGCTAATCAAATACTGTTACCCCGATGCCTCAGAGAGGAGGGAAAGCAGAGGCTATGGGGAAAAGCCTGTCGGCCTCCCCACCTCCTGGGAAGGCCCCATGGGGTCCTACTCAGTTACATCATCACTCTGGGCACTGTGCCACCCACATATAAGTACACGGAAGCCCTGGGCTTGCCAGAGTTGGCGTGGCTTTGATGATCCTTTAACTTTTCTGATACAGAAACTGCAAAGTGTTTCGTAGGCCTCACTGAGGAGCTGACTGATTTTTGCTGGCTTTACCTCGGACAAGGAATGTCCATCCAGGAGCACCCTCAAAAGATGACGCATTGATAACGTCATTCTCAGCCTACAGTCTGTATGGGAGAACCCAGTTTAGCCTAGTGTGCAAGTCTATAGTGTTGCTTTTTTTTTTTTTTAATTCCATCAACTGATTCATGCTTCACTGCTTCTCTGAGCAGGCAAAGCAAAAATTTAGAGGATTCTGTATCTATTTGGGGAGTCATTCTGATCATGTATTCAAAAGACGATGGTGCACTGAGTAGGAGGATTAAAATAGAGACAGCTTCTAAAAGTTTCTGGGAAGTGGAAATATTAGAAATGACCCAGAGGGATGGGATGGGGAGGGAGGTGGGAGGGGGGTTCAGGATAGGGAACACATATAAATCCATGGCTGATTAATGTCAATGTATGGCAAAACCCACTACAATATTGTAAAGTAATTAGCCTCCAACTAATAAAAATAATTGGGGGGAAAAAAAGAAAAAAAAAGAAGTATTTATCACTGTACTGAAGTGGATGCTGTATGAACCCATGTAATAGTCATGAGAATAAATATGCACCAGTTAAGAAGTGGAAAAAAAAAAGAAATAAGTGGTAACTGTAAAATATGGCCTGATGAATAAAGAATTCGCCTGCAATTCAGGAGACGCAGGAAACACAGGTTTGATGCCTGGGTCAGGAAGATCCCCTAGAGGAGGGCATGGCAACCCACTCTAGTATTCTTCCTTGGGTAGAGTAACCTGATGGGTTACAGTCCCTGGGGTCACAAAGAGTCGGACATGACTGAGCTACTGAGCACACACACGCACATAAAATATGACCACCTGATTAAAGAGGGAAGACATCTTTCGGTTTCCATTAGGAACCAAATGTATCCTTGAGGCTTCTTCCAGAGGAAGTGGAAATTCAGGATAGTCCTGGTGAACATTGGGTTTTTGGATGTCTAGGATCAGTCAGAACTTTTTCTAAAATGGGAGTTTTGAAGGTGTGATTCTCCAGACTGAAAGCACAGTGGCACTTTGTCAGAAATGCAAATTCTTGGGCTTTACCCAGATTACTGAAGCAGAAACTCTGGGGGTGGGGCTGTTGTTCTAGGCTGTATCAAGCCCTGTTGGTGATTCTCAGGAATGCTAAAAGGAAGCTGGGGGATTGAATTTGCACACTGAAGCCAGTGTTTCTCCTTTTCACTTACAGTGCCTTGTCTGAATATCCACATTGAACCTGAAGAAGGTAGCCTCGCAGGGGGGACGTGGATCACAGTCATTTTTGATGGTAGGTTTTGGTCTTGCTGAATTCAAGTTTCTTATTTACTGATCTAAAGAATCCTAAAGGATGTGAGTCTTTGGTTTTCATCTTGTCTAAGGACAGATGTAAAAGAAGTCCTGAAGGGGGATGGACCTACTGAACACCCTCTCTGTTACTATTAATAGATGCCCACTTGCTAATGTCACATCACACCATTCCGTGTTTGGGTCCATTTCCTTATTCGGAGCTGTGGAGTGGACTCAAGGAACCCTGATGAGATGGTCCACATGTAGCAGAGAACTTGGCAATGCGACTCCAGGACCTTGGTTATCTTCCTTGTTGATAATCCCACATGCGGGAGTTTCTAAAGCATGGTTCAGTGTCTCCATCTTTCTCCACAGTAAAGAGTAACTTTTAGGGTTGGAGAATTCTTTCCTGGATCTAGATGGATGGACCTGAAAAGAGAATTTTTAAAAAAGTAAAGTCTTAATTGAGAACACTCATTCATATGGCATTCCGAATGCCTTTGGAAATAAGGAGCCTTTGAATTTTAGGTAAACTCAGTGCCTCCCACTGCCCCCATGTGGCATGTTTTTGTATTGCCCAGTGTGGGTTACAGCTCTGTTCAGCCTGAGACTCCCCTGTGCCTTGCGTTCAGGTTTGGAGCTGGATCTCCTTCAGCCTGCCAACGGCTCTCAGCTGGAGATCCACCTGGTGAATGTGGCTCTGCCCACGCTGCCCAGCATCCCCTGTGACGTCTCTCCTGTCTTCCTGGATGTTCCAGCCGTGATGTGCAGGACCAGGTACCCAGGACTGAGAAGGCCAGATGGGATGAGTACTTTCTTCATCTCTGTAGCTTTTGGTGGTGAATTAGAGCAACTCGTGCAGTGATTGCATTTACCAATATAGTTCCCTATCAGGGCTTTAGGGCTTAATGAGGATGAGATGTGGGAAAGGATGAGACTATGGGAAAGATTTTTGAGAATTTTATAATATTTATAAGGAGGAGGTGGATTATGTTTCCAGTTGTTGATTTTTTTTGCAAGGTTTCTCTTGCTATTCAAATTTTAGTAAATGAGGCCATTTTATCATCTTCTTCCCTGGTGGCTCAGATGGTAAAGAATCTGCTTGCCGTGTGGGAGACCAGTGTTCAATCCGAGTCAGGAAGATCTCCTGGAGAAGGGAATGGCAACCCACTCCAGTATTCTTGCCTGGAAAATTCCATGACCAGAGGAGCCTGGCAGGCTACAGTCTATGGGGTCGCAAAGGGTCAGACAGGACTGAGCAACTATCGCTTTTGGAATAGGCGTAATTGTAATGACTGTACATTAACTAGAAAGGAAATTCACTTTAGTCTTCAGTTTCTTTTCTGAGTTCGATGTGATGTTTATAGGATTCCAGATTTTCTATTGTCCTACTTAAGTTTTCGTTGGCCACCAAAATTTACCCTAATTCATTCTTTCTTTAATATCTTAGACATGCTGCCTGAAAGTGGATCATTGGTTAAGAGAAAAGGAAATTATGATTTCCTTTTGTTTTCTGTTCCCTCTTTCAGGAAAGCTCCCCCTCTTCCATCTCTGCCTATTGAACCAGCCATACTGCAAATACTCCCTTGCCCCTGAACCGCCAACTGTGTATCACCTTTCCCCTCCTTCACAGGGGGACAAGTAGGAATTGAAATCCAGGCTTTGAGGAAGGAGCATGTTCTAGGAATTTATCCACATGATGTGTGTGTTTGTGTGTGTGTTACACACTTTTTTGCGCAATTCATCTTCCTTGAGGGAGGACCTTTTTGTAATTCACACAAAGGCACAGTATGCACAGTCTTAGTGGCCCTGTTTCCTCAGCTTTTCGTTTCTCCTGACACTATGGTAGCTGCTCACTTTTAGATTCATCCTCATGGAATTAAGTGCTTTGAAGACAGAGGATGTGATTAACTCATCCTTGTAGTCCTTATGATGCTGAGCACAATATTTTGCTAGTAGAAGATGCTCAATAGATATTTCTTAAACTGAAGTTCCTTATAGCATTACTACAGGGAGAGATGATTTACACAGGTTATATAATATTTTGAGGGATAGAATTCTTGCAAGAACTTGCTATGAAATAAGTCAATGCTCTAACAATTTGTATGTTCTATCTCCTCAACCCCAACATACTAGTAACTTTAAGATGCACCATTGACTTATCACCATTTTAGAAGAAAAGAAATACAACCCTCTTAAATGTACTCATTTTTTGGAAGATGAATATCAAGTTAAATTAGCACTCCAGTGTGGGAAAATAATCAGTGAAATACTGTCATTATCATAAAAGGACATGTCTGAGTTTGCAAAATTTGGCACTGGAGCATCTAAATCAGCACTGCCCAACCAAAATATAATGCAAGCCACAAAGAAAACTTAACATTTTCTAGTAGTCACTTAAAAAATTCAAAAGAAAGAGGTGAAGTTAATTTTAATGATACATGTTATTTAGCTCAACCTATCCGAAATACTGTCATTTTGCATGTAGTCAATATATAAATTATTAATGAGCTACTTTATACCCTTCTTTGCATACAAAGTCTTCAAAACCCAGTGTGTATTTTACCTTAATAGACTATCTTAATTGGTACTAGCCACAATTCTTCTTTTTTTAATAAATAATTTATTTATTTATTTAGGGCTGCACTGGTCTTTCTGGCTGTGTGCAGGCTTTCTCTAGTTTTGGGGAGCAGGGGCTCCCCTCTAGCTGCAGTGCATAGGCTTCTCATCGCGGTGGCTTCTCTTGTTGCAGAGCACAGGCGCTAGGGTGTGCAGGGTCAACTGTGGCAGAGACTCAGTTGCTTGGCAGCATGGGGAATCTTCCTGGAGCAGGGCTTGAACCCCTGTCCCCTGCATTGGCAGCCGGATTCTTAGCCTCTGACCCACCTGGGAAGTCTGGGACTAGCCACTATTCAGTAATCACATACGGCTAATGGCTAGCACATTGGACAGTGAAGATTTAAATATTTAGGGTAACGCTAAAGATTTTAGGAGAAGTTTTGGAGGGGAGACACTTCTAAAATCTAACTCCGTATTCATCATATTCTCCTCTCACAAAAATCAGACTGAATGGCAGCCTTGAAAAGGCAAAGAAATCACTGTGATCTTCATGAAAAGAGGAGAGAAGGTCTAGGACTCTCTGGGGGATAAGGGGAGTGTTTATGGGCTGCCGGAATAAGTGTTAAGTCAAGAGTTTTTGGCAACATGTAAAATCAATGCCTTTTATCAGAAAGAGCCTAGGACTCAGGTCTTACTTTGCCCTTCACACTGGTGTTTACATACCCAGGTCCCTTAATCCATTAATTGTTGTTGTTTAGTTGCCAAGTCGTGTCTGATTCTTTGTGACCCCATGGACTGTAGCCTGCCAGACTCTTCTGTCCATGGGATTTCCCAGGCAAGAATACTGGAGTGGGTTGCCATTTCCTCCTCCAGGACACCTTCCCCAACCCAGGGATCAAACCTGAATCTCCTACAGTGGCAGGAGGATTCTTTACCACTGAGTCACTTGGGAATCCCCTCTACATGGAACTCATTATTTTTTAAATAGAAACTAGAGTAGATTATCTGTCAAATTCCCTTCCAGCTCTTTACAGGACAGAATTTTTAAAATTTCAGGTACTTTCAATAAAAGATCCATAACTTCTTTTGCTGAAGGATCCAATCTTTAAAGTCTAGTGAATGTATGGGTAGAGGAGGTAAGAAGTGAAATACAGGAATCCTGGGTTAGCTCTGCTTCACAGGTGCAGAGGGCTTCCCAGATAGCTCAGCTAGTAAAGAATCTGCCTGCAATGCAGGAGACCCTGGTTCGATTCCTGGGTTGAGAAGTTTCCCTGGAAAACGGACAGGCTACCCACTCCAGTATTCTTGGGCTTCCCTGGTGGCTCAGATGGTAAAGAATCTGCCTGCAATGCGGGAGACCTGGGTTTGGTCCCTGGGTTGGGAAGATCCCCTGGAGGAGGGCACAGCAACTCACTCCCCTATTCTTGCCTGGAGAATTCCATGGACAGAGGAGCCTGGTGGGCTGCCGTCCATGGGGTCCCGAAGCGTCAGACATGACCGAGTGATTAAACACACACACACACACACAGGTGCAGGAAGGAAGTTTGAAGTAGTGAAGTTGGACTGGCAACTTTGGCAATTCGTTTTTTAAAAAAATAATTTTATGCATTATTTATTTTTAATTAAAATATAATTGCTTTACCACGGTGTGTTGGTTTTTGCTGTACAACAGTGTGAATCAGCTATAAGTATGCACATATCCCCTGCATCTTGAGCCTCCCTCCCATCCCCTTATCCCACCCCTCCAGGTCATCACGGAGCACCGAGGTGAGCTCCCTGTACTACACAGCAGCTTCCCACTAGCTATCTATTTTACATACGGTAGTGTCTAGATATTGTAGAAGGAAACGGCAACCCACTCCAGTGTTCTTGCCTAGAGAATCCCAGGGATGGGGGAGCCTGGTGTGCTGCCGTCTATGGGATCACATGGAGTCGGACACGACTGAAGTGACTTAGCAGCAGCAGCAGTGTGTAGATGTCAATTCATCTCTCAGTTCATCCCACCCTCTCTCCTTCCCCACCATGTCCACAAGTCCGTTCTCTACATCCGTCCTGTGTCCTGTGAATAGGTTCGTCAGTTCTATTTTTTCTAGGTTCCATGTATATGCGTTCATATATGATGTTTGTTTTTCTTTTTTCTGACTTACTTTACTTTGTATGAAGCCCTTTTATTCATGTACATCACTACAAATGACTCAGCTTCGTTCCTCTTTATGGCTGAGTGATATTCCATTGTATCTGTGTACATCTTTCTCCATTCATCCGTCGATGGCAGTTCATGGATGATTCATACGGATTTCCACTTTCTGCCCTCAGATCTCTGCCGTCTGAAGCACAGGAGGGTGTTTACTCCCTGGAAGTGCAGGCTGGCGGACAGGTGGTAGGCAGTCCACATCCAGGACCACAAGACAGCTGCACTTTCAAGGTGGGTTCCAAGGATGGAAGAAAGTGTGTTAGCCTGATCTGAGGGTGTGCTTACGCTGTAGACAAGCAAGTTACACCTCAGCTAGGAGTCTGTCTGCTTTGCCAGGATGAGAGGACAGGTAGATGATAGTTACGGGGTTTCTGAGACTATCTTAAGAAAGTAAGTATAGAGCATGTGAATGTCAGGATCTTGCTAAGTGCTTTATACTCATTAACTGAATACAACAATTTTATGGGGTAGCTTTTTATTATCCTGCTTTTACAGATGAGAAACCTGGGAGTCAGGGAGATTAAATAATTTGGCCGTGTCATCCAGTTCATAAATTGCAGAGCCAGGATTTGAATCTACATCTAAATCCTCATTTAAATGGAAGCCCATAGAGGAGTCTCAAAGATTACCATTGGGCATCAGTGCTTCATCTTACAGAAATCATCTGGAGTGTCAGCGTGGTGAAGGGACTCGGGGACCCAAGTTGTACCTTCCTCTCTGCTTCACGGTTGATTTCTGCTTCTCCGTCCAATCCTCAACCGAAAGGGCATTTGCTGCTGGAATTCTCCTTCAAGCTCAGAGACAGCCAAAAGCAATCAAGGCGGGGTGGGGTGGGTGTGGTTGGGGGAGTGAGAGAGAGTTTTATGAGCCAATGCCTGGGCTTATTTTAGAGCTTCCATATGCATTAATTTTATGTTGGGGCTTAATGTTGTTTAGTCTACTGTCCATTTCAGATTGGTTTTATTAATACACTAAAATAATCTCTGAAAGCATAGATTCTAGACTTTCCATAATGGGCAGTGGTTCAGCAGGGCCCCTTGCCACGGTTGTACTTCCCACAAGGAGCCTCCATTTAGAAGGGTGCCTAAGAACACAGTTTAGTTATTAATGAATGCTCCTTTACAACAAGTCTTCGCTTTCCAAATTCATCTCTCATATGATCTGCATTTTAATATAGGCAATTCATCTTTAGAATTTGCCATCAATTCACATTTAGCAACTTGTTTCTCCCTGCAAAGGAATCTTGTTTTCCAGAATTTTGCTTCTGCACATATGGGGCAGAAAGAAAAAAAAAATTTTTCTTTTTTTTATTAAGACTCGCACCACCACCTCTACCCTATCTCAATGAATAAAACAGAAGAGAGATGGCCGGGCATGGTCCTTAATCACCATGCTGTTTTTGGTTTTGATGGCCTTTCACCCCAGATAATAGTTTTCCTACTGATTAAAAGATTGGGAAGGAGAGAGAGGGGAAAGAAAAGACACACTTCCTAAAATCGCACATTAAAGAAAGCAAGTCCTTCAGTGGTTCCCCGAACTCAGTAAGTTGATGAAAAATCACCAGGGGATGCAGTTAATGAGAGGCATTCTGAGCTGAATGTCTGCCTTTGTTTAGGGACT
Source organism: Cervus canadensis (assembly GCF_019320065.1). NCBI lineage: Eukaryota > Metazoa > Chordata > Mammalia > Artiodactyla > Cervidae > Cervus > Cervus canadensis. The sequence goes on from NC_057413.1 coordinate 27,305,942, forward strand.
GGGACTGGGGGAACTGTGTGTATTAAAAATTAATTCCACCTCGCCAGTCCACTCTAAAGAGCCTGCTGCAGGCACTGACAAGTTAGAACAGCTCACAGAAGGTTTATCAAGCAGCTGGTGGTTTGGCTTTGTCACTCTCATCCTCTGCTTTTCAGCCCCCCATCTTGCTGCTGCCGACCCCACTCGGGCTCAGGGATTAGCATGCGGAAAGCTGGATTTGGAAGCTCATTAATTTTTCACTCTGTCATGTCTCTAGCTTGGTGGGTGACCAGAGGCCTGTTTCTCTTAAAAAAGTACCGCTTTATGTCATGTCAGCTCACAGAGAAATCACAAGTGAAGCCCTTTCCGAGGTTTCCCTCTGAGCCTGCTCCACCACCCTGAGGACCTGGGAGGGGTGATCAAGGAGTCTCTTTCTCTCCCCTGCTCTTCTGGAGGAAGGCACACAGCTGAAGGGCAGACCTTGTATTTTAAGCTGGAAATTGACGGGTGTGTTTTCTTGTGTGGTTTGGACTTGGCTGTTTTATCTGCCTCTGTTTCTAACATCTGGGAGATGGGGCAGCAATCACTGCTCTATTTCACGAAGCTCCCATGATGAAGTCCCGGTGGGCACGACAGTGGTCTGAAAGGTGTCCTGGTGGGAGGTGGAGGTCTGGGTGCAGGAGGAGACTGGGAGAGGGTGAGTGTATGTTTGGCAAGTGTGTGTGGAGCTGTGTTAATCTTTATCCTTTGGTGCCATCAGAGACAGCTCCCAGCCTGTGAAGTCACAGCATTCTTATTTTGACCCCCGGACTGTACATATTTCCTGTGCACTCTTTTCTAACCTTTTCTGTTAGGAAGGGAGGAAACTAACCTTGATGACAGACTGCACAGCTGTGTGAATCAATACGTAAGGCCCGCACTTGCCCAGATACTATCAATGTCTGTTGATTCACGATGTCTGATGAAGGCTGGTGATTAATACCGGAGTTACTCTTTAGTGACCTTCTCCCTGGGAAGGTGGACTCCTAGGGTGCTGGAAGCTGACCAAGCAAAACAATTTGCTGTCTTGGCAAATGGGAGGTACAGTAGGTTTGGGGAGGGAAAGTGGTCTAGGTGTCTATAAGAGATGGGGGTGAGGGTAGCAGGATGTGGAGACTGGGTTTCCTCTTGGGTGAATTATTAGCACATGGCTCAAACCTTGGCCAGGGCTGTCCATCCTTATGATTCTTCGTTTCTTCTCACCGGCCCTGACTGTGAAATGCTGTAACTGGGCTAACCCAGAGGATGATAGGGGATATGGAATTCCTGGAATTGTCTCCTTTTCTCTCTGCTTCTGGGCAGTGGGTCAGTCATCTCAGATGGGGCCTGTACATGCATTCACAAAAATGTAAATGTCTTCTTATACCAGGCTGTGCCCAGGGATACAACCAATGACTTAGCCATTGCCCCTGCCTCTCTGGAACTTACATTTAGCAGATGATGTGCTTCAGGGGGTGACTTGAATGCCACGACCAGGCTTCCCCTGCCTCTCCCATCAATGCTGGTTTCCTCTTCAGAGAATAATGTTGCTTTTCATTCGTTGAATCATGTTTCCCTCCCAAAAGGCACATTCCATTTTCCCGAATAAATCTCCTTCGCATATCTCTCAAACTTTTAATTTTTCGTGGCTTGCTAGTCCCTACCGAGGTGCTGGCTGATAATAATTTAAGTTGCAATCCTTTCAATTTAAATAATCAAATTATTGTCCAGAAGAGTTAAAAAAACAAAACACTTCAAGACCCCAAGATATCAAGTTGCAATAATAGAATTAAAAGGTTGGTATTTTAAAGCATGGCTTGCCTACCTTGCCTTTGGTAAAACATGCTCCTGGTATGACCGGTGGGCAGGTAGAAACAGACTTGCTCAGGTGTGAGTGATAATGGTGCAGGGGAGACTCATGACCTTGTCAGATTCCCTTGACCTCATCTATGGAAGAACTATGATAACATCTATCATGTCTGCTTCACAGAAATATCATGAAGATGCAAAGAAGTAGAAGTGATTTGAGGAAACACAGTGACTTGTTTCCTGAGATGAATGATCTGTGAGGAATGACATGCTGATTGTGTATGTTTTTGTGCTATTCTAATGAAATGCTTACCATGATAACATTTTCTAAACAGTTTTCCAGGGCACAGACACCAATTGTTTACCAAGTTAATCCACCCAGTGGAGTTCCAGGTAAGAAATCTGTTAAGAAAGGCATAAATAAGAATCTCTTTACCAAAGCTACTGCAAACTCCTCGACACTGGTAGATGGTCTCTATACACAGGAAAATCTTACCACTTCTCTGATGTTGTTTTGAAGGTGAGTGTCAACCTCTGGTTTACTTTAAACCTGGTTTGGTTTCACCTTTGGGCACTTTTGCTCTATTACTTCACTGATAATCAAAGGAATCCTTACGTGAAATGAAAAAGAGACCAGCAAAATCAAACCAGGTGTTGCTGGAGAATGGAGAAAATAGATATCATCATCACTCTTAAGTTTATAATCATCCACATACTAGCAAACCTTTATTGACCCTTGCTGGGAGCCAGGATCTGTTTTAAGCTTTTGGTTTATGTTATCTCATTAGATCCCCAAAACACCTAGTGCTATAAGAACTATTATTAGTTCCATTATGGAGATAAGAAAATGAGGTACCATAAAGTTAAGTAATTTGTTTAAAGGCATACCCCTAATGAGTGGTCAAGCTGAGGACTGGACCCAGACAGAATCTAGAGTGGGCCCATGTACCTTACATTGTATTTTGTGTTGAGCTGAGTTGGGGGCTACTTGGAAGGCCATTAACTCTGGTCCTAATCCTGGGAGTTTGTTTATGAGTTAGAGAGCACACTGATATGCAGAGACCAAGAGGATAGACAAGAAAAGAGAGAAAGCTGGTGGGGTTGAGGCTGGACGTAAAAGAAAGGGTTGCAACTAAGACCTGCCAAGCCTACTTTAAAACTAAGTAGTAAACAGAGCTAGAATTACATACAATTTGCAGTCTGATTCTTGACAAATTCCTGTATCTATTTTAGGTTTTACATTTGTTCAGGGATTCCAGATGGTATAAGTATGGGGATACAAGTTGTTCAATTTTTACATGTGATTGGGTCTCAGTGCATGAACTGATTTAGTTTCGAATGGCTCAAGAATGTCAAAATGAATATCTGAGTCACTGAAAAGTGTCTGTACTTTTTGGTGCGTGTGTGTGTATAGACACAGATGATGTATATATTTTTAAAATTATATCCTGAAGAATATGAATTTGGCATTATTAGTGCACATTATTCACAGATCTGTTCCTTTCTATTCATCTCAATAATCAAGACATGATCATGTTTTGTTAAAAAGAGATGTGACCTGTGAAAGTCACATGCCATCATTTTGCTCCCCCTGCTCTGGGGTTAGAAAACTCCTGTTTGGACGATAGAAGCCTTGTTAGGATGAGAGATGAGGAGGGAGCCTGTTTGAGAGGTGTGACACAGGGCATCAGCTGGCACTCAGATTCATCAGGGCCATCTCTGCCACCCAGTTTGAGTTCTTCACACTGTCTTCTCCACCTTCAGGAGAACTGGTTGGAGTGGTCCCTCTGGGCAGGATCCACACGGCTGCATCTTCGAAATCACTTTCCAGACGATTACTCTCATTTCCTTTGGGAAGCCTGCCCAGAGTAGCAGCCGCAGAGATGGGGGAGGTGGCGGGGATAGCAGAGATATGTTGTGAGCAGTTGATTTCCTATATGTGGTTAACAGTCCTCCACTGTGACGTGGAATCCACCCCCTACCTCCCCCAGCACATGGTCTGGCTTAGCCATTTGTCAGCTGCTGTTGGGCTTCTTTGTTTAGAAACAAAACAAAAACTCACGGGAATTCCCAGTTTCTATAACCTGCTATTCGTTTTAAAAATTGTGCGCATCAGTTGTAGAAATCATACCAGCCAAACCCAGGAAACTGATCATTTAGCCCTAATGAAATGAAGGTGAGTTATTTTGCTAGACGGCAACAGTAGTAGGGACCTTCGGACTCTATGTGCTGCGCTGTGATTAGTTGCTCAGTCACGTCCAATTCTTTGCGACTCCATGGACTGGAGCCCACTGGGCGCCCCACAGGGCCCCTCTGTCCATGGTGATTCTCCAGGCAAGAATGCTGAAGTGGGTTGCCATGCCCTCCTCCAGGGGGTCTTCCCAACCCAAGGACTGAACCCAGGTCTCCTGCATCACAGGCAGATTCTTTACCGTCTGAGTCACCAGAGAAACTCAAGAATACTGGAGTGGGTAACTTATCCCTTCTCCGGGGGATCTTCCCGACCCAGAAATTGAACCAGGGTCTCCTGCATTGCAGGCGGATTCTTTACCAGCTGAGCTACCAGGGAAGCCCTTGGCGTCCGCCAATTCCATGACCTTTGTCTAAGTCAACTAACTTCCCACTCATTCTACTCATTCTCCGGTCAAGTGCCTGCGGTACTTCCTGGAAGTTTCCCATTGTTTTAGGACTAGTCATCCAATGACTGCAGATAAAATCACTTTCTATTAATAAAACATATGCACAGAATGTCAGGAAGCATTACTTCTTGGTCATGTTCTTTTTTGGCCTTAAGTGTAGCCATGAAGAAATTCAAAGTCCTCTGAAGTCAGTGGCCTCATGAGCCCTATGGGTGCCCTTTTCTCTTCTAATTTTGAGGTTTTGTCTAGTTAACCAGCCCCTCTTATCTCTTAGCATTGTGATACTGGAAGATGACAGCCTCAATGGTTAAATTCTATCTTTATCTGGAAGGCATACTCTTGCAGGTTGTGGGATTGTGTGGTGAACTTGAACTGCATTGCCCTGCTATGCTGTGTTTGCTTCAAACCTTGCTTCATGCATTTCCACAGATCTGAATCTAGGTGTTTTTCAACTCTGGAGGAAGTCAGCTCACGTAGCATCTGGTATGGGCCCCAGAAGGCTTCTGAGAAGGGGCTGCTCTAGATTTCTTTCCCAGGTCCTCTGAGCAGAGAAGTTGGGGGTGGTGCTGAGAGTGCCCTTGATGAAAAGAGTTGTTGATACTTGCACCCCTATTCCTACAAACTCAAAAGAGGCGAGTGTCAGGGGAAAACTTGCTACCCAATGGGAATCTCTGCAAACTGCATAGAGGAGACCCAGCTGAGAAAGTCATCCATTCATCAGTGAGCAAGGCAGTGCCAACTGTCTGTGGTCCCCATTTTGCCTAGTGTTTGAACATGAGTATTTTTGTTGAATGAATAACATGTGCAGTGGCTCATTCTTTAAGCCAGGGCTCTGTTGCTCTTTCATGTCCTTCTTTCTGACTTCCTACCCGATTGGTTCATCCGTGACATTTATCTTTTGTACTCTGAGATACAGAAAAAAGCTTAGTATTTTTGAATATCCATCCAGATCGTGTGATATGAGCCTTCTCTTATCACATGCGTCCAGAGGAAAGTCACATGGAGCACTCTCAAAGAATATTATACTTAAATCCTGTGTAGGTGAGTGGTCTATACACAGCCAAGGGCAGGGAACAAGGCAGGATATTTCAGCAGGCCCCTCCCCCCCTTCCTTTATCCCTCCCTCCCGGGGACTGAGGAATCCCTGCTATTCCTTCTGCTCCATACCTACGTGATAAAGTCTGCAATGGCAATGATTGATTGTTTTTGCTTCTTTGATATCAATGACTGGGTCATACTTGGTGATCCTTTCCTGTTGTACAATTTATAAAACTGTGTTCGTATTCTGAGTCACGAACAACTTGGCCATTTTGAGTAGAGGTAACTGAAAAAGAAATACAGTTTATGTTATATATTTAGTGTGAGCTGAATAGGTTAATTAAAAAATTTTTTTTCAAACAGGAAAGCTAATACATGTGTATGGCTGGATTATCACCGGAAGGTTGGAAACCTTTGATTTTGATGCTGAGTACATTGATAGGTAAGTGTGAGCTTGTTTCTGCATTCGACCTGTTACTGTTATGCAGGTTTGCTCCCTGAGACTGGCTTCCTTGATAGCAATAAATTGTGAGCAGTTGGCACAGAAGTGCTATTTTCCTCTTTGCAGTTTATGGTCCCTGGTGAGCTGGGCTTCAGCAAACTTGGCTAATGTAATTGCAACTGGTCGATTAAGTCGGTCCATTTATTTACTGACAACTAGTCACTCTGGGCACAGTGTGAGTTGTACTGTAATTGCATCTGTGGATTTTCTTTCTTGATTCTTCCCCTTTTCCCTCTTGTTTCTCAGGCTGGAATAAATCCTTTATAAGCATGTGTGAACTTGACCACTGTAACATCCTTGTTTGTTATCCATCTGTGTATTTAGAAATTCTGTTAGTGTGATCAGAGGAAAATGTGGAAAATGTACTGAAAGCCATTGAATTATTTTTAAAATTTATTTTATTGAAGTCTAGTTGATTTACAATGTGTTGATTTCTACTGTACAGCAAAGTGATTCAGTTTTATGTGTGTATATATACATATGTATATATATATACACACATTCTTTTTCATATTATTTTCCATTATGGTTTATCACAGGACACTGAATATATTTCCTTATGCTATACAGTATGACCTTATTGTTTATCCATCCTATTAATATATGTAATAGTTTGCATCTGTTAATCCCAAACTCCCAATCCTGTCTTCCTCCTCTTCTCCTCCCCCTTGGCATCCACAAGTCTATTTTCTATGTCTGTGAGTCTTTCTGTTTTGAAGATAAGTTCATTTGTGTCATATTTTAGTTTCCACATATGAGTGATGTCATATGGTGTTTGTGCAAGCAATTGAGTTTTTAATATTTTTGGGGAATGATTAAGGCTTCTCTAGTAGCTTAGTGGTAAAGAATCTGCCTGCCAAGCAGGAGAAATGGGTTTGATCCCTGGGTCAGGAAGATCCCTTGGAGAAGGAAATGACAACCCACTCCAGTAGTCTTGTCTGGGTGATTTGATGGAGAGAGGACCATGGTGGGCTACGGTATATGGAGTTGCAAAGGGTTGGGTACATAGGATGCCTATGTGACTTTTTTCATTGGAGACTTTTAAAGTGGAAAGTGATACCAGTGAATCCTTCATGCCAGGGAAGGGGGAGAACAGAACGGCAAAGTATTGAAATTGAGATGTTCGTGGGAAGCTCTAAGCAACTGTGGTTACTCAGCATGAAGCAGTTATAGTGAGGATTTATAAGGTAGAAGGACCACAACCTCATGAGATGCTCTGCTGAGAGATGTCACATAGTATGTCTAATTTTTCCTCCACCCTTTGGATGGAATGGAGGGGATCCTCATGTTCTGCTACAAATCTTTGATTTTGAAGTTGACAACTTTCAGGATCTACATTTCTGGCATAAAATAATGGTCAGGGAATTCCCTGGCAGCCCAGTGGTTAGGACTTGACAGTTTTCACTCCTGTGGCCCCAGTTGGATCCCTAGTTAGGGAGCTAAGATACAGCAAGCTGTGCTGCGGCCAAATAATAATAATAATAATGGTCAACTTGTTTTGAATGGAAATTACTCTTCCCGTGGAGGCTTGAAGCCCCAAGTACATCCTTGATGACATGCCATACTCAGTACTTGGTCTGGGATACTGTTTAGGAGGAACAAAGGCATACACTCCTCAGTGGCTCTGTGTAGACCCTGTATAGTCAAGGGGGAGATGATGACGATTTTTCTGGAAAGGGGCAGTGCTCCCTCACTGGTGTGAAAGTGTGGGCCACAGACGAGTGTTATGCACCCTGCCCTAGGGTTGAGGGTCTGATTTAGCATCTCCTCAGGGGGTAGTCCCCAGCTACCTGCACTAATGCCCCATAAGTTAAGAGATGAATGTTCATAACAATGTTTCCTCTGAGTTTTTCCAGAAATGTTTGCGGAGAGCCCTCCCTCTTGACTTGTGTCTATTGTTTCCTTTTTGTATCCAGCCCACTGATTTTGGAAGCTCAGGGAGACAATTGGGTCACTCCTTGCTCTCTTGTGAACAGACAGACAGGATCCCGGTGAGTATCTTTCTTGCCAACATGTTATGTTTTCAGGTTCTCCCATGTGGGCATAATAGCACACACACAAACATCTATTTTTAATTTAAAGCACCCATCCCTGTTGACTGCCTTATCTTTAGACTTCCTAGAAGTGGCACAGTCATTGATTCACAATGCAACTTGAAGTGGGTTCAGAAAGCTTTCTTGAAAACGCAGGTAGCTAATAATAAGTGCTTACTGCATAAACACTTTCACACTGAAGGCAGCCAATAACCTTGTAAGTACATACAGCTCTTAGTCTCACTTTACAGATTTGGGAGCTGAGGCACAGAGAGGTTGAGTAATTGCCCAGAGTCTCACGAAGAGCAAGTGGCAGAGCTGGGATTTGAACCTGGGTCCACTCACTAGCCTCCGGAGTTCATCTCTTAACCACTGTACTACATCCAGAGTTCATTCTCTCACCGACTGTACTGTATCGACTAGCCCGGGGCGGGGGGGGGGGGGGGACACTAAAGTTTCAATTGTTCGATTGTATATTTGTGACAAGGAAAATTTAGAAAATAAGAATCTATGTGCTTACTTTTCAGATAATCAACGTTTTTCTGTCTTTTTCAAATCACTCGGGACTGAGTGGATTAACCTTCTGTACCCAATGGCTTAGCTTTTTAGGACTAGTGTTTAGAAGAGGCAAATTGTATAATGTGGTTTCTTCCTGTTATCTTTCATTTGTTTGCTCAGAATTTTCCTGTTTCAGGTTCATACTTGCTAATAGACTTTTTTTTGGGGGGGGGGCGGTGATAATGATCTTGCTGTCCTTGTCATAAAACAGACTTTGGAAAGAAAGGACCCAAAGGAGGTGAGGAGTACGTTAAATTTTGTCTCTCACACTGTGTGTTTGACTGGTAGTGTATGTATTGATGATAACTCTAGTTAGAATTTTATTTTATTTTAGTTTATAACTTTCCCGGCTAAAGAACCAGAGCTTCTGAAATGAATTGCCAGGTAATTCTTATCTCTTACCTTTTCCTCTTCTTTCCCTAGATATCCTATTCAGGAAGACCATGGTCTTGGGACTCTGCAGTGTCGTGTGGAAGGCAACTACATTGGTCTGTTTGAGAAGTAACAGAATTTTAAAGTCTTATCCATCTTTGTCTCTGTGTCCGGAAAGAAACTATTTCAAGAATTGGTTCTCCTGAGGATGATAATAATAATTATCATTTGTTGAGAGTTCTCTGAGAGACGCTATAGGAAGCAGCTTAAATATAAACTAAATTAATCCTCACGCATGTACCTGTGAGGCTGGTGGGATTGTTCTTGCTTTATAGGCGAGAAAGTTGAAGCTAGTAACCAGTGGAGCAGGATTTATCATTCTTGGTCTAACTCCAAGCCAGTTAGAGCCTGCTCTATTGCTATTACATTTATCCTTTTATTGTTAGATGTTGCCATTGCTGATGGTGCGAGTCTGGAACATGTTTATTTCAAGCAGTGTTAGAGAAGTTAAGGTGTGGGTGGTACCTTGGTGATCGCTGGACTTCTTGGCTTTATGATAGCAATGTCCTGGCCCATGCAGTTCATGCAGGTTCCTGTATTAATGTTTGTTTCTGTCTGTTACAGGCTCCCAGAATGTTAGTTTCTCAGTATTTAACAAAGGAAAGTAAGTAACTGGGAGGAAGCAAATTTATTTTTATCTTACATTATCTACTCTCTTGTCTTGCTTAGTTTTCTTTAACCTTTTATAATGGAAAATTTCAAATGTATACAGAGTAGTGTAATAAAACTCCACATACCTACTTGATTCTTTTTTTTCACCTGAGTGAATATAATTGTGTCCTGTGCACTCATCTTGAAGTGATGTAAATGTTTCAATATGATAAAGATACAGGATTTGGGGAATTACTTCTTAAGTAATCTCATAATACTGGAATTTTAAAACAGTACAAAGTTCCATAAAGTGCTTTGTGTCATTCCAGGAAATGCCTTCTTCAAGATGGAAAGGGTCCAGATTTTATAGAACTCTGGAGAGAGAAATGTGGAGTCTGGATTTCTGCTTGCCTTACCTCATGTTCTGACACTATGTACTTTTCAGTGTTTCCTGAAAAGGGCATTGCCTAGCTGATATTAATTTCATTGTGAAGATAATAACACATGACCTACAGCTACTCAGCTCAACCAGGGAGATTTGCTCTCTGTGTCTCTGTCTCTTTTTTTAGAAAGGAATGAAACTAGCATTTATTGAATACCTCCCACGGGCCAATTCCACACCAAGCCCTTTCACATTCATTATTCCATTTAATGCTAATCACACTCTGTAAAGTAGGTATTATTATTCCCATGTAATTTTCTAGATCAGAAAACAAACTTTGCCGCATTGGTATTCTCTAGTCATCAAAAGGAGCCAATATCTAAACAGTTTTAAAGATCACTAAAAGTTAGTGATCTTCTTTCAAGCAGTCAATCTAAAAAATGAAATCCCAGGTGCAATTTTCACCCAAAACACAATTTTGTGTTTTTTTTTTTTTTTTTTGTAGGTCAGTGATACACAAGGATGCATGGCTGGTCAGTGCTAAGCAAGACCTTTTTCTGTACCAGACGTACTCAGGTACCATTTTCCTTCACTGTGTATTTTTCACCCCTTCCCTCACACTACCCTGGACCTTGGACTCTGTGCCTTCCTGCTGGCCATTTCTCTATGATCATTAACACCTGAAGCTTTTCCTGCAGTCATTGATGGCCCTTTGGTTTTGTGTGAGAATAGGTTGCTTGTTGAGTATTGGCTTTAGTTACTATATTAAATTTTTGAATATTAAATTTAATATTTATTTATTAATTATTAAAAATTAAATTTAAAGTAAAATTAAAATATTAAAAAAGGCTTGGTCATAGATTTTTATACAAAATCTAGGGATATAGACTGAGTAAAAGAAAGGGCAATCATCTTTATTGTACGTTCTAAAAGAAAAGAGATGGCACTAAAAAATCTAAAAGCACATTTTTGTAGTTACTTTAACATCTCACCTCTGAGTATTCATTCAAGGATTTATGATTTGCTGATACAGATGCTAAGTTTGTGTTGCTATCTGATGAGTATACAAGAAAAGCAAAATCTGAAAAGCTGGAAACTTGCATGAAATTGTGAACTCAGTCAGGAGTAGAAAGCTGACTACTGAAAATGAGTGCTAGGTTCTCAAGTTGAGTACAATCCCAAAACCACGGAAAAGTTGTGAGGCTGATTCAGATCCCAGAGGCAGCAGAATCTACCTTTGCCAAAAGTGCAAGAAATTTCCTAAGTCGAGGAGTCGATGCCATTCACTCTAGATGGCCCATCTCCGTCAAAGCTGAATTTTGACTCTTGCTTTTGTTTTGGAGTGGTAATCACTCATAATTAGCCTCTTTGTACCTTCAGTTAATCAGAGAACATGACTACTTGTTCCCTTTGAGGGGATGAAACTTAGAACTCTCAAAGTTTGATAATAGGAGGGGAAAAGATCAAAAAAAGTTAAATTCCTGGGGACTTGTGGCATATGACAGTGTAACTCATTCTTTTGATTAGAGCAAATCACAGACTCACATGTGTAGATTGAGACCTTGACCAATGCATGCAGAGTTGATGCCTCCATAAAGTATAATCTATTGTTCTGTGATGTATAAATAGGGCCCTTGAAATGAGGAGACAGATTTCCTAAGAAAGCCTCATGGTACGCAGGGATTTTTGCTGATAGCAAGAGCAACCATGGAGAAACTGCATGGGAAAAACTGCATTTCCCACTCTTTTCAAATACTGATCCTGTATAGTGGCTCAGACGGTAAAGAGTCTGCCTGCAGTGCAGGAGACACAAGAGATGTGGGTTCAATCCCTGGGTTGGGAAGATCCCCTGGAGAAGGACATGGCAACCCACTCCAGTATTCTTGCCTGGAAAATCCCATGGACAGAGGAACCTAGCGGGCTACAGTCCATGGAGTCACAAAGAGTCAGACAGGACTTAGTGACACAATAGCAGCAACATGATTATATTATTATTTGGGTCACATCCTGGATTATATTTGGAAGCTTACTTTTCTTTTCCTCTTGCAGAAATACTGTCTGTGTTTCCAGAAACTGGGAGCCTTGGGGGAAGAACAGACATCACAATTACAGGAGACTTCTTTGACAACCCTGCCCAGGTTACCATTGCAGGTAAGTTGAAATGACTGAGAACAGTTCATAGACTTGAACACTGTAGGATATTATATATCTATCTTTTTTGGCCTGGAGAGGGTTGAGGGGGAGCAATCTTTGCCTCTTCTGACTCCTCCTGGGACCCTGTTTCATGGTCTTTGTCCTATGTTTGGTTGAGACTGGGAAAAGGAGGGGATTTTGGCCCTGCAGCTCTGCAAACATGTAACAGAAATAGAATGTCCTGCTGCAGATACACTCACAAATCAGAGCAAGTCCCTTTGGTGTCCCCATCTGGGGAGGGAAGAGAAACAAGAACATAGCTCCTCTTCACAAAAGTATTTCTTTTAAGGGCTTCCCTGGCAGCTCAGATGGTAAAGAATCTGTCTGCATCGCAGAAGACCAGGGCTTAATCCCTGAGTTGGGAAGATCCCTTGGAGAAGGGAATGGCTACCCACTTCAGTATTCTTCCCTGAAGAATTCCATGGATAGAGGAGCCTGGTGGGCTACAGTCCATGGGGTCCGAAAGAGTGGGACACAACTGAATGACTAATATTTTCACTTTTTTTAACTTTTCGCTCCTTCTAAAAGGCAACCTCACTCCCTCCTTAGCCCTGTTTGTAGGAACAAGCAGGAGTGGGTGTGCATTTGCTACACAGATTCTTCTGGAATGCCCCCTTGGCAAATGCTTTTGTGGAACCTGCCTAGAACGCTTTGTTCTGCCTGATGGGATGCTCTTCTAGCTGGTGACACCAAGGATACTGGACGATGTCTTCATACTCTCCTGTCACAGTTCCTTTCCCTAGCTCCGTCATCTCCGGGGAATGGCATGGCTGGGCATTGCTTTCTTCCTGATTATTCATTTTAAGCGGCATGTTTTCCACTGCTCTGCATTCTCTCTTTCTTGCCTCCTCCCACAACTTTCTCTCTACTCTCCACTTCCGGCCTTTTGCCCTGCAACAGGAGCCTGTCTACTTTAGTGTGGTCCTCTGGCCACATCTGTATCTCCATTGATATTGCTACTGACATCTGTATCTAATTTAAATTTCCCCTCAGGCATTCCGTGTGATATTAGACATGTGTCTCCCAGGAGGATTGAGTGTACCACCAGGGCCCCGGGTAAAGGTGTAAGGCTCTCTGCTCCTCAGGCAGGTAAGGAAGTTGCCATGGTGACATTTTTTAACCACAAGGGGCCGGAAGTGGAAAGGAATGTGTTTGAATCTGGTCTCAGCTGTTTGATTGGCTGCTCAGTGAGCCGTGCATCATGGATCAGAGCTTTAGCTTCAGAGGTATTCTTAGCTTTACTCAGATGCTTGGCAACACTCGGCACTCCTAGCCCCAGGCAGATGAATGGCAAGTGGGGTTCAGTGGAAACCATGATCCAGGAAGTGTAACTGCCATCAAGATGTTGCCATAGTGATTGGCAGAAAAGCCTGAGCTGCCTCCTCCATCCTCTGGGTCAGTTGCACTCTGGCTCACTCTCTAAGAAGACAGAGCAACAGACTGCTTCTTCTGTGCTCATAAGACAGTTAGATGAGGCAGAGAGTGGGGTGTAAGGGGGTGCATTTAAATGTGGTTTCTTTGCCCTTGTGGGCAGCTGTCTGTTACTCTGAAAAGCAGAGATGTATTGTGATGGGGCCACCAGAAACAGAGAGGACAGGGGGGCAGGTTCCACTTGTCCTTTTTTACTATTTATTTATTTTTGGCTGGATCTTCTTTGCTGCACATGGGCTTTCTCTAGTTTTGGTAAGTGGGGGTTACTCTTCGTTGTGGTGCAGGGCTTCTCACTGTAACGGCTTCTCTTGTTGCGGAGCACAGGTTCTAGACGCACGGGCTTCAGTAGTTGTGGCACACTGGCTTAGTTGCCCCATGGCATGTGGGATCTTCTCAGACCAAGGATCGAACCCATGTACCTTGAATTGCAAGGCGGATTCTTAACCACTGGACCACCATGGAAGTCCACCTTCTGTGTTTAAACCTCCTACCCAATGGCTACAAATTGCAAGTGCACTGTGGAAGCACTTTTCTGGGAAGCGTTAGAACAGGATCTCAGGTGTAGTTAGGGATGAACGGTAGTTGGCATCTGGAGTCCTACATGCCCCACAAGGGCTGACTTCACAGTTAAACCACAGGCAGGGAAGTTCATCTCCTGAGTCTCATCGAGGGGGACAGCTTTCTAAAGAAAGGTCATTCGGGTGTAAAAACGCATGCAAAGCTTAGGCTGGGCATTCTCCAGGTCCCTGATCTGTGGTCTTTACTCAGGGAAAGCTCTAATCCAAGGAAACAAATGACTGTATGAAGCAAATGATGGAGAAAATATGTGTCTGGATTCATGGAATAGAGAGTCTGATTCCTCTTACAGCGGTTCCTGCTGGAAGCTACCAGGGTTGTGGTAGGGGAATTTCCTGAATGCTGCTGATTTTTTTAACTTGAAGAAGTAATTTTTATTTCATTTCTAGGCTTTCTTGTTACATTTAGCAGGCAAGTTTGAAGAATGTTGCTCTAAAATAAGATCAAAAGAGTTTTAAGTGTACATTATAAATAAAATGTATATAGAAAACACACGCGGCAGTTCTGGATAGTTGACAATGTCCTTTATACAATGCTTTTGGAATTTCTTTTATGGAAGAGTTATAAGGGTGGGGTGGACAGGCAGCTATTAACATTTGATCGTTAGCTCTAGACTCGACCGTTAGCTGGTGACCGTTAGTGTGAGGCCGTTAGTACGAGTTATCGCGAGACCCTTAGTGGGAGACTGTTAGCACAGCAGTTAGAGGTCCCGCTCCGCTAACCGTCGGTCTTGCGGTGGTCCTCTGTGGTTCTCCCGCTGAGAATGCTCTGACAGGCAGATCACAGTCTCCTCCCCAGGGCCCTCGAGGCTGTCTGGTCTCAGGCTGGCTGGCTGGTGAGCTGGGGGTCTCAGGAACAGGATGAGGGCTGTGTCCTGCAGAGCTTCCAAGCCCTCACCCCAGCCGCCCGCTGACCTGCGCAGGTCTTGAGTCAAGGGCGACCTCTCTCCTCATCTCTGCCTCTGCGACCTAATGGCGGCAGGGGTCTCCATGCGTCGCAGTTCATGGGACGCAGCCCCGATTTGGGCAGCCTGAGGATCCTGAGGGGCAGCTGGAGTCTTCTGTGATGAATACTGGGTAAGGTCTGGACACCTGAGGGCACTGCCAGCTGAGAGCTGCCTCCTCAGCTGGACTGGGCACTGGCAGGAGGACCCAAACTTGAGTGCCGGCCGTACGTTCCCTGGGCAGGGTAACCAGCACCTGCAAGGACCCCGCTCCTCTTAACCAGGACCTGGACCTCAGAGGGTGAAGGTTGAGCCTTGGGACCTTGCTCTTTCTTGTCAGAAGAGAGAATAACATGTGTTTTGATGGAGCTTGGAACATTGTGGCCTGACCTCAAGAACAAAAGATCTGACACCTAGAAGTTTGCAACAACTAATAACGCCCCTCCCTCACCTTCCCTATAAAAGGACTTTGCTGAAAAGCTTTCAGGGAGGTTGGGTTTTTTTTTTTAAGTTATGAGCTACTTTTCTCCTTGCCTGGCTCTGCAGTAAACCTTTCTCTGCTCCAGGCTCCGATGTTTTGGTATTTTTTGGCCTCAGTGTGTGTCGGGCACACAGCCCTGTGTTGGGTAATAATGGATAATAATTCATGCATTGGGTAACAGGACAAATGATCCTGTTTTGCAGCTGTTCTCAGTAGCAGGCTTGGGGCACTTGGCAGTGTTTGGTCCTTACAACTGGGATGGTGGTGCTACTGACCTCTAGTGGGTAGCGGCTGGAAGTGCTGCTAAACATCCTGTGTTCTGGACAGCCCTTAAAACGCATCGCAGTCAGCACCAGTGAAGTCCCACAACGGAGTTATCCAGCCCCAAATATCAATACTGCTGAGCCTGAGGAATCTCAAATAGTACCTTAAAATATGCTGTTATTTTTCTGCTTATTCCTTATCTGTTTCCCCTTCTTAGGATTTAACAGGGGATCGCTCAGTTGTGTCCGACTCTTTGTGACCCTGTGGATTGTAGGCTTCCAGGCTCCTCTGTCCACGGGATTTTCCAGGCAATTTGCTCAAAGCTGCCCATCAAGTAAATGGTAGAGATGGATTCTGAACCCACCCATGGGTGATTCCAGAGCTTTTACCCTCAACCCAATTAGTAGCCAATATTGATCACACAATGCAGTATATTAAAAAGTAGAGACATTACTTTGCTGACAAAGGTCTGTCTAGTCAAAGCTATGGTTTATCCAGTAGTCATGTATGGGTGTGAGAGCTGGACTATAAAGAAAGCTGAGTGCCAAAGAATTGATGCTTTTGAACTGCGGTGTTGGAGAAGGCTCTTGAGAGTCCCTTGGACTGCAAGGAGATCAAACCAGTCAATCCTAAAGGAAGTCAGTCCTGAATATTCATTGGAAGGACTGATGCTTAAGCTGAAACTCCAATACTTTGGCCACCTGATGTGAAGAGCTGACTCATTGGAAAAGGCCCTGATGCTGGGAAAGATTGAAGGAAGGAAGAGAAGAGGACGACAGAGGATGAGATGGTTGGATGGCATGACCAACTCAATGGACATGAGTTTGAGCAAGCTCTGGGAGTTGGTGATGGGCAGGGAAGCCTGGCATGCTGCAGTCCATGGGGTTGCAAAGAATCGGACGTGACTGAGCAACTGAACTGAACTGACTGATCACAAATATGCCTTTGATTTCAGGGCTTTTTTTTAAAATATAAAAAACAAATAAATAGATGACATTTAGAATGTAATGTAATGGCAGCCTGTCATATGATTTGCTGCATGTTCACAAACTGAGGTCAGGACTCATGAAAAATGTGAGGATTGCCAATTTTCTGGGACAAAGGGGGTTTAGGGAATAGAATTCCCAGGCTGAATGACATTAAAAGATACTGAAGTGCACTCCTGACTTCACAAGCCTTTGTTTGCTTTTTCGCATTTTCTCTTATATGGACACTCCCATTAAAAAGAGCTCCTTCATTTTTTATGGTCCTCTGAGAATATGCCCTGTTACTGCTCCTTGTCAGATGTCTCTTTCTCAGAGACTGAATTCTTACACCTAGCAGTAGTTTCCACTTTCTAGAACATTTGTATTATCTTTATTTTATTTTGGGGGGTATTCTTTTACTTTTATTTATTAGGGTAAAGTTGCTTTACAATGTTGTGTAAGTTTCTGGTATACACCAAAGTGAATCAACTCTATGTATAGTCTTTATAATGTCTCAAGTGATTACTCCATCTGACTCATCTTCTAAATAGCTCCTGTATCATTTTCATCCTGAGTCTGCAGTCAAGAAGTTCCCCCGCTTGGGGAAGAAACCCCCTCTGATGCTTATGAGGCATACATGTCTTACAGGCAATCGAGGGCTTCTCTTTGAAGTTGGAGATGCTTCTGAGGACTTGGACCTGACTGAAGCCACCCCTGGGTACAGTTGGCAGATCGTCCCTAATGCTGGTTCTCCATCTGGATTTTGGTCAAAGGAAGGGCAACCTTTCAGGTATGTTTGTAGGAAAAGTGGGTGTCCAGATTACAAGTGTCTCTACTGGCCTGGGTGAGGC